>NC_070643.1:10309554-10639554 GCF_947347685.1 Pleuronectes platessa
CCTCACTCTCATTCCTTCCACTGGTAGTTGGCCTGTGTCCATCTTTATCACACACCTCCTATCTATCTCTTCTCCTGGTCCATCACCATCTAAATTATTTAATGGATTTTCTCCTCTGCCTCTGCTGAAATAACTTTATTATATAGTGTTAACCTAAAACACACACACGCACCCTGGGAGAAGTAATTAGAGGTAGCCTGACATACTGTATGAACCGTTTGAGCAGCTAAAATAGCAGCATTACATAAGCTGTTGTTGTTCACTGTGCTACAGGAGAAGGGTTCTTCTTATAGCATCTCTTGTCGGCTTCACTGTGATGAGTAATACTTTGTCCCTGAAGACACACTCCTGAAACTCGCTTGAAAAAAAGAAAAAAATAGTGCCGCCCCTGGGAGCAATCCGCACACTCGAAACTTTCTTTAGAAAAAGAACCAAGATGTTCATTGGAGATACTTACGCAAACCACATGTTTGATAATCATGACGGAGCGAGACCCAGCAACACGGAGGAAGATTAGGATGTGAGACAGAGAACGAAGTGGCGGGGATGGAAAGAATTAATAGCTTCAGCGGAGAGAATTAATAGCAGAGAGGGAAATAAAGAAAGGTGGGATTACCAAAAAAATGCCAACAACGCAGGAAAGAGCCGCACACTGTGACTACACGCACACACGGACACGAGATATAGCTTCTGTGTATGTGTGTGTGCTCAGTAGATCATTAAAGCCGCTCTGACATTTGGAGGGAACTCTGATGAAGCCTTTCTCATTATACGGGGTTATACAGAATGCTGTTTTTAGACTCCCTGGCTGCGCCGACGTGCCCATTGGATGCACCGGTGACGGCAAACGATCCGCCATGCATAGCAACAGTAACCAGGCATGGGTGTCGGAGATGAAAGATCTGTTGTGGTGTCTTCACAGCCGGACCCCTGCTAAATTTGGACAAAAGGAGGAATCAAGGTAGAAGCTTAACTGAGACAAGGGATTAAGTGTGTGAATCTATGATTCAGAGCAACAACCAGGCATCATACAGTTATGCAACTTACAGCAAGTGATTCAGTGGTTAATATAGTCTACATACACGAATGCACACATAGACATGCATGTACCCTTAAAAAGACTTGCTAGGATTTTCAATTCAATGCATAAAGTACAAAGTAGTACAAATTCAGCCAGAAGAATAAAAAGGCCCTGAACAATTCTCAGTTATTATTTTGAGTGAAGGTATTCTACTTTCACACACTGCTTTGACCGAGGTTAGAGCAGGTTTGGTTATTTCAAACCTGCTTAGTGTCTTTTCAAAAAGTTCTGCAATTATTGAAATTTCTTCTGCAAGTCCTCTGGTTATCTCGCATTAACTCTTTGCTAATTGTAGAATGTTAATAAGCCTGAGAGATGATGGTACGCAGATTTTAATACTGGCTGTACAGGCTGTCTCCAGTCTTCAGGCAGAGCTATTCTGATACTGGTCAGAGTGCATAGTTTCTTAAATGTCAAGCAGTCTGAGATCAACAGTAAGAGAAGAACTATTTATAATAATGAAACTAAAAGTTTTAGTGTTTTATGAGTAGAGCACAAAACCTTCAGTTTGGATAACAAACATTCTGTGTGTTTGTGTGTGTTTATGTGTGTGTGTGTGTGTTTGCTTCCTATAACAATTATCACCATAAATCAACAATTTCACTAACAGAGCATGCAAATACAAATAAATGTGGTGGAAAGTTAAATGTAGCCGGGGATGTTACTGTCTCTAATTAGAATGCATGGGAATACAACAACACTAATCTCTCTCTGTGTGTGTGTGTGGGGGGGGGGGGGGGGGGGGGGTCCAGGTATTACTCATATTGTGGGGACCTTCCTTATAGGGACAAAAAAGGAACTATAACGTAAATCATTACCTTTTAAGGTGAACAAAACAAACTTGGATTGAGGTTAAGTTAAGTTTAAGTTGAGAGTAAGGGTAAGGCAAGTATTAGTTATGGTTTAGGTTAATGTAAGTAACCAGAAGTCAATGAGACACACCTAAATGTCAAATGGTATATGGACTATATTTATATAGCGCTTCTCCAGTGTGGGCAACCAGTCAAAGCACTTTACACCAGAAGCCACATCCATTTAACTATGAGGGTTTAAGGTTGTAGCAAGGGGCTAGATAATGCATCATGTAAATGAGTGTCCTCACAAAGATAGAATGACTAATGTATGTTCTATCAGTGTGTGCAAAGATCCCATGAACAGCTCCGTTATGAGGCAGGGAGTGGTCAGTTTGAAGCGATTAGCCTTTCCCTGTATGATGCTGCATAGGAAATGATTTCTTAGCATCCATAAGCTTCGGTAGAGCAGGATGTCTGTCAGGGAGTTAATACGCCACGCGGGTTCTGTCTAATGACAATTAATTACAATGAGGAAAAGAGTAATCTAATTACGATGTAATTTCCTCTCGATTGCTCAACTCTGCGCCCGATGGCCAAATGATGCGAGATGGCCCAACGACACACAGGGAGCCGGCAGATGAGAGGAGCAGAGGACATCAGATGGCTCGGAACTAACAAATCTTTATAATTTGACTAAACTGTAAATTGCATTAAGCAGTGAACATCATTTTCCACTGACAGAACCAGTGAGATGAGAAGAACAGCACATTATCTGGTACATTTTTTAAATGTTTATCTTCACAAGATCTCGTCATTAAATTAAGTCTCAACACCGAAACTGCCAGTGGGACGAGATATTTCTATTTCCTCCTGATCTCATTTAACAGTTAATATAATAAGTTCAGCAATTCAAGTTTGTGATAAGGAAATTACGCCCCTTGTCAAGAAAAATCCTCGGACAAGTAGACTTACACGGATCAGAAAGGAAATTATCTTAAGATGTGTGCCCTCTGATTTGAAATAGTGTTAGTGGTAATATCAACACTGAACCAAATGGAAACTAAAGGCTCATTTACACTCAACGTTACCTATATATACGAAAATGGACGGAGCCTTCCGTCTGTACTCTGCATTTATTTCCTCCATATTTGTGCATGGCTTCTGAAAGTTTACGGATACGGAGTTGTGGGGTGGGGGGGGGTGGGGGGGGGGGGGCTCAGTGTAGCTAAAGTTTCAGGCAAAACAAACATTACATTTACATTGGATTTAGCTGACGCTTTTATCCAAAGCGACTTACAAGAAGTGCATTCAACCACGAGGGTTAAAAAAAGCAAAACTACAAAGTGCTACATGTAAGTTTTTTATCCAAGGTGCAGTGGGAAGAGATGTGTCTTTAGTCTGCAGCTGATGATGTGCAGACTTTATGCTGTCCTGATGTGAATGGGGAGCTTGTTCGACCATTTAGAAGCCAGGACAGCAACAGCGAGGGAGCAGCAAGCCGATTGGCCGATGCAGAACGGAGTGGACTGGCTATGGTGCAAGGTTTGACCATGTCCTGGATGTCGACTGGACCGGATTAGTTCAAAGAAGGGTACGCAAGTAGCAGGCTTGTGTATATTCTGTGTAAGTATGTGTTTACAGCACTCTTTGTCGAGAGTAGTGGTAATGACACCTTAATAACAGGTCTACACGGACATTTATACACATACACAACGCTGTGAGTCACCTCACACACTTCTGAGCTCAATGACACGCTGCAATTTACTGCCTGTTTAACTCGTGCTGAGGTGCCGACAAGTGCTCTTACTCATTTTCAAGCATGAGCATATATTCTGGTCATTTAATGGAGCAGGTCGACAACATATGAGATATATTACACCACTGCTGGTGAATATCCTGATGTGCTGCATGCTACAAAAGCTCAGATACAATTTGTCCTTATTCTCTTTAAGAGTTAAGGACAGAGGCTGTCCCAGCTTGTTAAGCCCTCTGAGACAAATTGTGATTTGCTCTTATGGGAAATACAAATACAATTTGATTGATCGATTGATTTGATTCATTAGGGCAGTGTTTAACACTCAGAAAAGTTCATATCTGGATATAAGGCCTTTGTTCTATATGATGTACATACGTACTTTCCACAAAACAGGCACAAAGAAAGACTGATTCACAGTTGAATGGTTCACCAGTCCGCCTGGCTAAGAATAGAGCAGCAGGGAGCATGGAGAAGTCAGTGGGCGAGATTGAGAAAACATGATAGACGCTCTGAGTGAAAGTGAGAGTTAAAGAAATAGAGATGAAGGGAGGGGAAGACAGAGGGGAAATTAAGATGTCAGTGAGCTGGGGACACACAAATAGGCGAGTGAGGGAGTGTGGCTAGGGGAGAGATAAGACAGAGAGGAGGAGAAAGTGATCGCAGATCGGCTGAGCGGTGGCCTCTAAAAGCACAAAGGGGGGAAGGCTCTTCGACAATCGAGTATTGTTTTAGTTTATATGTGTCAGGAGAGCCAGTGACTCAAGAAGAAAATGAGTCGGTGGAGCAGGAGGTGAGTCGGGGGAGACAACAGAGCAGCAGTCTCACCTGTAATAGCAAAAGACACAAGGAGGATTCCTGAGTAGTCATAGCGAATATAGCTTTCATGTGTAATCATCCTGCCAGGTAGGTATTATTATGAAAGGCAACTTTAACTGTTGACATATGCTTTTTATCCATTGCTGCTCATTTTGTCCACAGGCTTTTTTTCCCTGAGCTGTCTCGATGTGCACGATTTTCTCTCCGGGACGTGGAGTTTTCCCTCGAAGGATCCGATCGCCGTAAGCTTTCCAAAACACCGCTGCCAACATTCCTAAAGTGTGTTTCCTAGCTGTGACTCAGAAACGCTGCAAGAAGTAGGGCACGAGTGAGTCACCTCGAAAACACACCGAGCACTAAAATGCCAGGTCTGCTCTGAGGTCCACTTTCACACAGTCTGAAACGCATGAAGAGGCAGAGGACGGGAACATTGTTGTTGAGTTGAGTTTCTCACTACGCATGAAAGTATAAATTAACAGTTTGAAAATCGTGGGCTTATCTGGAGAATTGGGTTTGGGTCGGTGCGGTGGCCTGTGTCGTACTGTGAGACAGAAACAGACACTCAGAAAATGTTATCCGTAGCTGTATCTGCCCTCTGCATCACATCAGCCTGTCCTGCAGAGCTCTCTCCATGCGGGGGAGGACACTGTCCGAGGATTCAGGAAACAAAAAAGGTACTGTACACTGTTTATCAGGCAAACGGATTAAACAGGGTAAACATTGGCCTGTCAGCAGCCAAAGATACCCAGAATCAACACTGCTCTTTGGTATCCGTAGTCATACTGATAGTAGCTTCACTGAAATGTACTCTACTGAACCAGAAAAGAACTGAAATACCAGAATATGGAAGTGATGGAAAATATTGACCAGTATTACCGACCACTCAAAAGTCCCGTTCACACATTCATGCAGTCCTTCTTCTCTCAGAACTTTCTCCATCACACACCGTTCATTCCCCGTCACCACAGCTCATTCATGGTTCAGTATCTTGCCAAGAGATGCCGTGAAAAGCAGTAAAGGAGGTGCCGGGATCGAACTTCTGCTAAGTGGATGACCCTCTCTACGGCTAAGAACAAGGTGTAAAGGACCTTGTCTCGAGTTGAATATGAATGTCAGAGCTTCCAGACACTTGGATGACACCACATAAGCAGTATGGAGGAATGTTATGTTTTTTCTCCTGAAGTCACTATTTACTTAGTTTACTTGAGTGAATTTTCATTTTTAAGTGAACTATCCCTTTATCAGTCTGATCAAGGACAGGAGAGAAACTGAAATCCTCATTTTCACTCACTCATCTACACTGTTAATGTTGACTGTTTATCAGTCTGACTTAATAAAGGAGACACAATCTCAGAGACAGTCTGTTAACCATGAAAACCCTCCCATGACCTGCAAGTAGCACTTATGTAACAGATTACGAGCGCAACGTGACCCAATGCAGTTAATATTGCAGCCATCATAATCATAACTGTTTAACATTGTAATCAAAGTAAAGACTATAATATAATAAGCACAGATATACATGGCTAGTGTAAGAAGGTGCAAATTTGCTCTACAGAGAAAAAAACAACTCAAATATTTTCCGAATTTGCTCATTTTGGCACAACAACAGAATAAAACCAAATTCATAGTGCAGTATTGGAGTGGTAAAAGCTTTTTATAGCAATTGAATCTGCAACCTGGGTGCTTTTATTGAAAGAAGGAGGGATGGAAAATGGGTTTCTCCAACATTACTCACAACACTGAGAGCCCCCTTCAAGTATCTGCACTCCGGGGCAGGAGCTCGAGTTACTGTCGGCCAATTCAGAATAATTTGTCTGACAATAGTAGAGTAGAAAGATGTGGCTGCTATCGATTCTCAGAACAAAGCTGGAATCAATTTCATAAGCAAACTGGCCGTCTTCTTTGTGTCAGGCATTCTTCCCTCTCCGGATCTGGTTCTTCTCTCGCGTCTCTGGTGTGCTTCTAGTTGCATCTACACAGAACCGCGGCAGCACCACAGACATAAACAGGCAGAAGGAAGATTTAAAATAAAGAGAGTGTCGAGGAATTGAAAACACGAGGTGGCGAAAAGAAGAGGACGGGTGTTGAGTGGGTTGAGGGAGCTAAATGGAGCAGAACAGAGTGAGGTGATTGAGTATGAATGTGCGCCAGCCGAACACGCACAAAGAGTATATCGTATATATTTATATCGCTTGTATACACATGTATATAAAATCCCACACAAAAAAACAAAACAGACAACGCCTGGTCCCCTTTAATCCAACTCTCCTGGTGCACTGCATTTCATCAGCGCCGTCCCTCCGTGCACACTGACAGTGTTACCGGGAGCTGCTCTGCTATGGCTCTGTCTTCACTGTCATGGATAAACCTGCTCAGGAGATAAGACCATGTTGAGCCGTGGAGTGACTCACCCATTAAACCGCTGGGAAACCGCTTGCTCGTGTGTGTGTGTGTGTGTGCTTTCTCCTCACCGATACTAATAATAGCAGGTAATAAATAGAACACAGACAAAGCCAAAATGCCATCCCCAACACTCGCCTGTTACAAAACCAAGAATAATGAGACAATGGCAGTGGGCGTCAGGGCTATGAATGGAACAGCATGGGGGAAAAGTGAGATGAATTATGTTCGAAAATCATATATTGGGTCTATAGGAATGATTGGAAATAGCCTTCATCAAAGAGAAGGGTCTAAAAATGGAAGAACACCTTATATAACAACCAGTTTTGTTAAAGTGCTGCACATCGACATCGAGGGAAATAACTTATAAATCCTTATTTTCTAGGGTTTGTAGTCATCATGATATAAAGTATCAGAGCTACAGATGTCACAATATGTGATACAAAATAGGTCATCTTAAATAAATCTTAAAGTTATGAGTTCATAAATGTACCGATTTTTTGGGGAAGACCAGCGGCCATAATTAAATGGCATTAACACTCTCCGAGGTATCAGCTGTTGTCTGAAAATGTTGACAAGTCATGTCCTCGTCAGCTGGAGATTGTCCAAGTCAGACATGTTCAGAACCATGAGAAAATCTCCTGATCTTTCAGGTTATAGGTGGGAAGAGCATGTTAAAGACAGTACATGAAATCAAGCGTTCCCGTTTAGAGCACATCGACACTGTGTCTATCACCCTAAGCCATACAATATCATTGTCTCTCCAAGCTGACATCTTCCCCTGCGTCTTCTACACGTATGGCACCTCTTTCATCCTGCATCTATTCACAACCAGCCCCTCTGGGAAATATCAGGAAAATGTCCCAAAGTTCATAGCATGCCAGAAAGCAGCTTAGGTGAAGTAAGGCTCACTCAAGCTTTTATTAAACTTATCTTCGTTCCATCTTCGTCACAAATATCGTGAATCCTGGGGTGTTCATCGCACCAAGCTGTGAGCTAATTGACCCTAATGGTGATTCATGTAACAAAGCAAGAGCACTGGACAGAAACTAAGTTATGAGCCTCGTGAGGAACCTCAGATGAGAAAGGTTTGCATGTGGGGAGAGGTTTTTAAAGGTGGGAAACTATGTTATTTTGATCACAACTAACTACTCTGCTCCTGCTTGGACACGTCAACAAAAACCTGACCTCGCTTGCTCAAGAGCTCACCGGGACAGATTCTACTGATAGTTGTAAATTGACAAGATCTAATTCACAAAGGGGAGCATGGCTAGAACAGACTCCTGACACAATAACAACACCATGAACACATTACCTCCAAATAGCGCTTTAATGCAGAGATGGAGACATGTCCTCCCACCGTCTCCGCTCACTTTATCTTTTTGTTTTTGTTTTACATCTTTCAGTCTCCATCAGTCATCTCAGGGCTCATTCACTTTCTATTACCCTCCAATTGTTCACATTTGTCCCTGCCCTTCAATTTCATAATTAGGGGTAGAAAAAGACTTGAATTTAAGAATAAAGTACTATTTTAAGTTTGTCCGTCCAGCCATTCATTATCTATTTCAATTATCCTTTAAAGGTTGCGGGGGGCAATCCAAGCTGCCATTGGGATTATTATCTTAAAAGTATTAAAAACGATCCAATCATTGTTAATCAATGTTTTTTTTTTTTTATATATACATTCCTTTATCCTCCTGTTGCATCCAAATTACCCCCCTCCTCTCTCACACATTCCCTGCTCTCTGGGGACCAATCCAACCTGTGCCTTGCTGGTCATTAGGTAACCAGCCGAGCTAAGCACAGGAGCCGGCACCTGAGCTGACCCCTCCCAATCAGCCAATCAATGCATGTGTCACTCGGAACAAGGAGGCCTGATGGCCGACCAGATTGGGCCATTAAGGAAGGAACATGGAGAGGACCCTAATCGAACCTGACCGAGCGGGGGGGGGGTTGTTTTCCCATCACTCTGCTCGTCTTTCTTGGTGTGACCTTCTCTCCCTCAGTGTTTAAAGCGTGGGTCACCTGTGTACATATGTGCACCCATTTGTTTGCCTCTAGCTGGTGTGCATTATGAGGTGGGTAAAACAACAGATTTTGGTGTCCTCATTTTGTTTTGTCTTTTGTTTGTCTCCAGAAACCAGAGGAACCAAACATTACTTGTATAACGGCCATTCGCTAGTAATCTAGATGCTGGATGGATTTTTGTTAGGCCCGAACGATATGGATTTTAGAGCTAATACCAATACCAATATTAGGTGGTAATATATTTCAAAAACAATATATCAGCTGATGTATTGCATCGGAAAATATATTCTAATTGATTTATAAATATATACATACATATATATATTTAACCATAAACTTTATTTGAAACTACAGAATGGCACTCAGTAGAGCCCAACAGTTCCCTTATAAAACCACATCTACATTCACTAGATTCAGTTTTTTATTTTGATCTGCTCTAAACTGCGCACCATCATGGAATTAGTCCCTTAAACATTTCCAATTATTTTCATCAAGCTCAATAATTATTTTCTGATAAATCAACAGAAATGTAAAAAAGAAACACCCTCACAATGTTTAAGTGAAAAAAGATTCCTGGATCTACAGTGAATATGATCCAAACTAATTTATTTTCCGACCCATACTGCATCTTTCCAACAAACTGGTAATCTGTCCAGTAGTTTCTGCGCGATCCTGCAGATCAACGCAGATGAAAACATGACCTCCTTGGCAGAGGTAATAACTATAAGAACCAAATATATAGAGCCTAAATAAAGAAAAATTATAATATACTTTTTTTCCAAAAGAGTATATGACGTGTGCGTGAAAGGCTTGTTTCACTATCAGCGATCACCGATAAATTGGTCAGGCTCTAAATTGTAGGTAAAAGAAGTGTGTGCAGTTTAAATCAATTGAGATACTGACTGTCTGGGTCTACCTCACACTCTCTTGTTTAGGGAGGCACTGATCCAACTTGTTCAGATACTCATGATATCTGCCAATAGTGAGACTTGGAGCAGATTTAATATCTGTAAATCTTCCTCGCTGCTCAGATGCTTGCTGATGCTGCAGTAGCTGTCCACAGTCCTTCAGACTCTGTTACAAACTTTGTGATATATGTAAGTAAAAATGCAACATCGCTGCATCTGTGCTTTGCAGCAGTAGCTTAACACGTCAAAATGAGCTCAAAGTATTAAATGAAGGGAGCAGAACTAATAAATATGAGAGGGTCAGTACCAAGCACACTCTGCTGTGTTTAATACTCAAGCTCAGTTTGTCAGACGGAGGTTTGCATCATGAAAACTAAGGAAACTATCATGGTGGAGGAGCAGAGGAGGAAACTGCTCTATAGTGAGGAGAAATGCAGTGTAGATGGAGGAACAAGGAGTGGTGCATGATTCGGCGATTTTGTTCCAGGCGCGATGTGTTCCTCTGACAGCTGAGAACATCTAAATTTAGACACACCCCTCGTCTCCCCTTCTTCTCCTCCTCCTCCTCAGTGCCTCCCAGCCTCCTCATCCACCCTTTCCCCTCCATTGTGCTCTCCTCATCACCACAAACACAGAGACATGAAAGCCCCATGGTGAAAATATATCGACAGCTCAGCTCAGCCTGCGTCAGACAAGTGTCAGCTGTGCCTGAGTGCGCCAGGCTTTGTGCGTGTGTATGTGTGTGTGTGTGTGTGTGTGTGTGTGTGTGTGTACTGAAGCAACAGCTATCTCAAACTGGTGGATGCCAAAAACAGGTAATGATACAGGATAATTATTCAGGATTTAGGAAAGCATATTTATTTTCCTTTTTGGAATATTCAACTTGTTTCAAATAATTTCAGATTCATTTCTTGATTGATTCATATCAGGTATCAGTCCAAAAGCTAAAGAAATTCTGTTTAATATAATATAAATCAACAAAATGTAAATATTGTTATTTTAAATTTTGTATGGTTTTTGGAAGAGAAAAAGAGCAACACGCTCTATTATATTCATACTTTAAACATTAAAATAAGTAATGGAAAAATGCATCATTCATTTCAATTCTGCTCAATATTGAAATATATCCTACTAATCAGAATAAAACGAATAAAGCCATCTTTCATTTCAGTGCTCTTTAGCTAACACGTCTTTAAGTACACATTCTACAGATCCACAACTCAACTTAATCCCTGGGCTCAAAATCCTGGGTTTAACGTCATAAAACTCCGTCAGCCGTTCCTACGTGGCAGCAGTCTTGAATTAAAAAACATAAAAAAACGGGACCCAGCTCCCTACGCAAAGTCAACGCATCCCGTTAAAGGTTTTCACAGAGTTAATAAACACCTGTAAACAGTACGACCACAAAGGGAGCAGGCGAGCGGGAAGACGTTTGCGGTGGTCGGACGGAGCGGCTGAGAGGATGTGGAGAGACGAACGACAAGTTTGTCAAGATATTAAAGTGCATTGAAAGAAGTCGCACCCCCTGCCCCTCAGCCTTTACCAAGCCTTTGTGGGTGTCCTGTTTCTCCCTCTGTAGCACTGAGGTGTTTTTGGTTTGCCGCTGAGGTGCAGAGTGTGAAGCCCTTTCTGTTGTAGCTGCAGTGTCTGTAATTATACCCTCCAGGAGACATCTTGGAACTGAGTACCACTATTATTGACGTGCAGCCCCAATGCACACTGGCTGCTGCTGCTGCTGCTGCTGCTGTAACAATCCCACTTCAGAGTTCAACACACAATGATGAATACATCAGTGTGGCAACCTCTTGAAAAAGAGGTAGAGCCACAGAGCTTGCTGAATACAGGTTATAACTGTGAGAGCACACCAGCAAAAAAAACTTTGGTGGAGTGGATAATGCTAATGTTATTATTCACACACTAAAATAATCACTCCTCTGTTGTATCTGTATCAGGAATCAACAGCAGCAGGAAAGTAGTTTATAGTTTTAAAAGGTGCACCTATTACTTTGTAATGTTAAAACAAAGAAAAGATCATTAAATGTATCACCCGTTGAAAATGCAGCAAATATTTGGATTAAAATGTGATTTGCACCTTGAAATCTAAAATCATTAAAAACCCTTAGATGATTAGACAAAAGCGAGTAATAAAGGCACCATGGACTACACAGGGTGTGAGACAGAAGTAATAAAGAGAGAAGAGAAGATAAATTTCAGAGTTTACATCCAACAAAAAAAAGTAAAGAAAAGTAAAAGAAAATATTAATATATGGAGCTGTTCAGATCAGGATTGTGATCAGAGGTCAGTAGTACGGTGCTGATTGGATAATGCAGAGTTGATTTACAAAGTACTTCCTGTAGCCAGCAGGTGGCGCTTTGATTGAAAGTCATGATTTCTATTTAGATGTCATCAGGTCGGGACTCTCGATTGGACCAAATATGCCTGAGATACAGAAGCTCGTGTTTTGATGGCGTGTAATCAAACTGTAACGCCACGATCACACTGTGTGACGAAAAATTGATCTTGGAGTCAGTTTTTATCTCCATCTTGATCAAGAATTGATCAAAACTTCTTGAGACCAAATTTGTCCGAGGTTTAACCCACAAAACAAACTTTGCTGCTTGAAGAGGTGTCGTAATTTATGTAGCGTTAAAACATTCGCTATTTACAAGTAGCTCCGTGTAAACATCATCGGTGCGGAAACGATCGACCTCGGCTCCAGGACACAGCCTCCCTGAGGGAATCAAGGTAAACTGACCCTGGCTCAGTGACTCAGGTGATGAGATGTGGTCGCTAATAATAATAATAATAATAATAATAATCCTTACAATTTCAATAGGGCCTCCAACAGTCGGTGCTCGGGCCCTAATAAATGAAAGTGGGAACATTTCAGAGTTGAAATAAAACTGATGAAAAAGAAAAGAGGGAAAGTATATTTCAGAGTTAACGTAGAGCAAAGCCTTTTCAAACTGTTATCTGACCTTGTTGGTGGAGCTGCTGCGTGCTCTTGCTCCACTGCGACAACCCCACGATGGCCACCATCTTGGCGCCCAGACTGGAGCGCCGCTTCTTGTTGCCGGCCAAAGACGTGGAGTCAGGGCCTCCGCTGCCGGGACTCTTCTCCAGGTTGTACATGGCCCCCGAGATGCTAGAGGAGCGCACCACGTTGCGGGCCGCTGCGCTCAGCCCGCCGAGGCCGCTCATCCCGCCAGGGCTGGGCACCTCCACGGAGCTGCTGAGCATCATGGTCCCGCTGTAGGACTGGAGGGCCTGATGTGCTGGGAGGAGGGCGGGACAGACAGTTAGACCGGGGGCTGGGGAGAGAGGACGAGAGAGAAAAGACAGTACAGGTGAGGGTGGGAGAACGGACTGGACAAGCCACATAAAAAACATCTTGATGAAACACTGTATAATATCTTACAGCTGCAGCAACAGCTTCCCAGGGCTGCGGGACAATGAGTTTCAATTTCAACCACAGTTTGGTTTTTAATTAAATCCCCTCACTTATTGCCGAGGCAGCAGAAACGACTTCCTACACCATAAGAAGACAAATACCAAGTGAAAAGCCCGGACAAGTCTTTCTGATCCCCAATAGTTTTGCAAAGTGAGTAAACAAAGAACATAAAGGTCAGCAGGCGAGGACAGTGCAGATGGCAGCAGGGTGTTCAAGTGAGTTAAGAAACATCTCACACACACACACACTCACACACACAAATGTCAGCGCTGGCATGCTGTTGAGGGGTGACCCTGTCTGCTGGTCTTTGTCTCGTGTGGTTTTTTTTTATTCTTATGCTGTGTCTGACCTTAACACTGACAGATGAGAAACTCTACGGCTCTAATCATCACTAGGATGGCTGAATCCCAGGAAAATAGAGCCGTGTGGGTTTGTGTGCATCCACCCAACTTTGATAAACTTTGTTATCCGTAACGGACAGACACAGAGGAGGCCTCTGAAGACATGACAGTGTTATGATGAGCCAGCGAGCACAACACCAGCAGCCTGACAACCAAAGCTTCTTAAAGAAATTCAACTATTGTTAATTGTATATTTCAAATTGACCGTTTCCTACTGTAACCAGTGTCATTTCTTATTCCCTCACTCTGACCTTTGACCACTGTCCACAATCTTATAGTTAAACTCGGGAGGCAAAATGTGAAGAAATCCCCGAAGGCAGACTTGAGATATGATGTTCGAGAACCCCGAAAGGATGTTTCGTTAGGCCATCGTAACCTATTGACCACCTGGATCTAATCTGTTCATCCGTGCCTCTAAATGACTATTTGTGCTAAATTTGAAAGGGTTTTCTGGAGGTGTTCCTGAGATAACATGTTCATAAGTCAAAAATGTTTTTTAAGGTCACTGTGATCACTCCATCTTTAAGTCAAAGTGAATGTTTTTACCAAAGGCAGAAAGTGTGAAAATCAAGTGGATGGATGAACGGACAACCCAAAAACATTCTTCCTCAGACCACTGGACGTCGCTGGTGTAAATGCAAATTAAAACAGATTCAGACATTGTTAATTTTACACCTTTTCTTATATCCTACTGTGACACGTCAAAATGTTTTCAGTAACAACGTATTATTAATAATAGTATTATTGTTATCATTTTCACAATCTCACAGAAAGTACAGTCAATGCACTAATTTGTTACACATATAATTACAAACATAGAAAACAGCCCGGGTTGGGTCTGGACATTATCTGGACTTTGTCTTTCAAATACGAACAATCTCTTGAACACTCAGGCGAGGGGCAGCATCGGGGCAGCATCGGGGCAGATCATGTAGGAGGCAGGACATAATGTTCTAATTCCACTGCCGGAATCACGTTTTTGTTTACGGCACATCAACACCGGCGTCTGCCCTCATAACCACAAGTGCGACGCTTCGGGCTAGATGCTAATGCTACTCGTGCTCCCAGGGATAATTCTAACATGCTGATGCTTAAACACCACCAGTTTTACATTTCATCCAGAGATCCCATGGAACGATGCACACATGTATTTCGCTGCTGAAACACTCCGTGCCGAGGATGCAAATCATAAATAATACAAGTACAGTGAAGTTGCCCTTAATACCTCTTTGAAGAGTCAAATGTAAGTGTGCTGTGCTTCAGACGTCTCAGTGAATCACCATCACTGCGCTGCTTTGTCACACCACCACCGCCATGTTTATGCTTACAGTACAAAAACCCTTTCCCCAACAGCACTTTGTGAAGCAATGCATTCACTCTTACTACAATTACCAAGTGCTACTGAGGACTTATGAAGTCAGGCAGCAAAGGGTACATCTTGGCCTTTTGTAATGAAAGTTGTAATAATTACCTAAGGAGATAAGGTTGGGGGGGTGGGTGTCATGCTTTTTACAGAGGTGCTGCAGTGACATTTTTGTTTACAGGCGAGACGGGAAAGACAGGAGGAGAAACGGGGATATTCAGGCTTGAAACCTAAATGCAGGTGAACCAATGTGTCCTTATTTCCTTCCTCAGTCGTATTCCACTTCCTTGCTCTCTCCTCCCTCTCTTTTCTCTTCCAGCCCGTGTGCACTCTCTCACCAGCGCTCTAGGGGGGCCTCTGTGCTTTGAACACACAGCGAGAAGAGCGGCAAAAAAAAGGGGGGGGGGGGGGGGCAGATAGACGGGAGACATTCAGAATAAAATGTCGGCTTTCAGAGAGGCGCGAGGACAAGGAAGAACGAGGGAGCGTTGAGGACAGAGGGAAGGAGGAGTGACATGGGAGGAGACGATGCTTCATAATGAACGGACGCAGAAAATGCTGGAGGGAGCCGCGGCCCGATCTGTGAGGAATAATGGAGTGAACGAAGGAGGAGAACGTGACAGTGATAACGACTGAGACATGCATCCAAAAATGAAGTCAAATCTGCTTCATGGTCCCCTGGTGGATGGCTGGAGTATAGGTCATAATTGTCCTCAGGTTAGCGGAAGGCACATAGACCCAAACATAAGATGTCAAAGTACACGTCAAACACAAATATCTCAAAGATGGTGTCTGTCAATTTTCACCCTGATGTTTAGGAGCTCATTTCAGGTGAATTTGTTTTTAATTTGTTTTTTAATGAGATTGACTCGTGATTGGTCGAGCACTTGCATTGATGGGATCATGCTACCGGGCTCCGTGCCGCAATCGCTAACGTCTGTGCAGACTCTGGCTCCCAATGCCCAAGATGGTGGCAGTCGTATCCAGTATATTTTGGCTTAATTTCTGGATAGTGGGAGGAAGTGAAGAGGTGTTATCCCTCCTTGTTTACAGTCTATTGAAATCCTCTGTCCTGATCCGAGAGTTTTTTCAAGTGTGTGGTTTTCTGTTTAGCATGTGACCGAGTCTGACGTCTCCTGTGTATGACCAATGGTCCTTCTGCATGATATCTCTGATGGCCCCTCAGCCAAGTAAGACTGTCCACACTCGTAAACTGATGCAGAGTTTCACAGGAGAGAAAAAATGATCTTCCCTTTTCAGTCACTCCCATAAAGATATGGCTGAGCGATCCATTAACGGCCCCTCTTTAAAGCTGCTCTCTGCAGACAGGCCACACCGCCACTGCTGGTCTTTTAATTAACCTACAGTTTAGCTGTTAAGTAAAGAAGGAAGGAAACACTGTGGGTGTTGGCAGAACAACATACACCTATAATACATCATTTATAAATCTGTTCATAAACAGTGACGTCTCTTATTCTCGTTTTATCTTCCTATTAATTGGTTTTACCCATTTTTAATCTGTCTTTATCTATTGATTACGCTCATTCTTTCTAATTTATTATTTTTAGGGTTTGTTGTTGGATGAGTCTCTTTGGATGCGTGTTTGCCAACAGCTTTTGCCTGGTGCCAAATTTCCCATGTGGGACGGCAGAGTGGGAACTGAACTGAGTCATAAATAAACAAACAAATAAAAATATCTGTCAGCAGATTTGTGTCTGCCATTTGTCATCTGTCACATGTCATCAGCTATTTAAAAGAATCAGCCTTTTATCTTATTGAACGAGATCTCTAGGCATGACACATGACAACATAATTTGTATTAAATTACAAACAAACAAATGATGAGACAAAGGTTCTCATCTTCAAACTCTGCCTTTTGTTATTGTATTGATTGTATTGATTACATATTGTACGTTTAAGGAGCTGATATTTTTCCAACAGTTCGAGGTGTGCTTCTGTAATTTTCTTAGGTAATTTGCATCAAAATCTAAACTACAGGATGCAGCACAAGCAATATATCCTACATGTTAAGAATTGTATTGAAAATGATCAATAAAATCTGAAAAACTCGATTATACATCTCTCTCTGAAGAAAAGGTGACCGAACGACAAAGGGAGAAGTCTGAGAAGATCAAATGAATGAGAGTATCACACACACTTACATACATCTAAGATATTTACATATCCTAGATGTATGTAATTTTTTACACTGCAAACATTTGTGATAAACAATCCTACTGGCAGTGTGCAAGGACAGACAGGAGCTGTAATGCACTTCCTGCTGAGGCTACCATGGAAACTTGCATGTTACGACATTGTGTGTGTCTGCCCAGCGCCTGCTGTCATTGTGTAAGGGTGGTATTGTTGTGTGTATGTGCATGTGTTTGTATGTGTGGGTGTCTGATGCATCCCTCTGATCATAAGGGGGGCTCTGAAGGCGAGAAAACAGACGGTTGGTTTTGCAACTACGCCGCAAACACAGAGGACTGTGACAATGCCAGGCTGTGGGATGACTGAGAGCCAAATGGATCACACACACAAAATCCCACACAGCGATACCCACTGTAGTGCAAGCACACATATGCCACACTGACTGTACGTGCCAGAGTGTGGCAGAAGAAAGAGACATAATATTGAATGACGGAGAGCGCTGACACCATCTTGGCTGATGGACTTAAATCAACATCCAAATCTTATGTAAAAACACTCCGACATTGATTTTTTCGATTTCGATGCCACGTTGAACGAGAGAGTTCAGTGGATCAGACACAAACTGACCAGATGCACTCAAAGCACCATTAAATATACACAAACTTCCTATTTCACGCTTTGGAGAGCAATAATACGGTCGGCGATCACGAACACAAATCTGAATCATATGCTAATAGCTGTGAAATGAACAGAAAGCGGAGTTGACGAGGGGCCTTCGCTTTGTCTCACCCATCGGCCCAATCACCTTTTTATCCAATAAAATCTTTAATGAGGTGTGTCGTTGAGTTACTCCTTCGACATCACCGTGAGACAGCGGACATAAATCCGATCCGTTACACCATGTTTTACACAAACTGCTGCTGAATCATGCTGAATGAGCCTTGGCAGGCAAGCAGAGGTTTACACTTTCTCTATCAGATCGACAAATACGGGTCAAATTAGCCCCTGTCAGGATGTTTAAAGATGCAACATGGTATAAAATTGCTCATTTAACCACCTTATACCTTCAGAGACATCAGTGAGTCAGTGCAGTGTTCACAGATTGTATATAAATATGGACAACAAGGCTTCACTTCCTCCCACTATCCAGAAATGAAGCCAAAATATCCCAGATACCGACGCTACCATCTTGCTCTGATTATGTCATTGGGAGGCAGAGTCTGCACAGCAGCAATTTGGGCAATGGAGCCGTGTTAGCGAGGCACCACCGATACACATGCTCAACCCATCGCAAGTCAGTCTCAGCTGTCAATCATGTAATATGATATTTATTTCTTCAAAAATAACTTAAAGCAGGCAGAATTTATGACATATACTGCAGCCAGCCACCAGGGGGCAATCAAGATACTTTGGCTTCGTTTTTAGGAGGCTGTCATATCATCCATTTTCATACATCGTCTATGAAAGTGGCTAGTCTGTGTTACATGAAAGAATGGAGAAGTAGTGCAGCCCAGGAGGCAAGAATCAATGTCCGATGGCGAAGAAAAAAGGAGTGATGTAAGAGAAACAAAACAGGGTTAATAGTAGTGTCGTTTTTAACAACTATTAAAAATGTAGCAAATACTATGAGGACCTTTAAGGTGCATTTTAGGTTCTGGCATGATAACATTTGTTAACCTAGTACACAAAAGGAGTCACGTTCCGTTAAAACTTAAATCTTATTTTCATCGTTTTTTGTGGTTGATTTTTGCAGTTATGAAAGTGTGGAACTCATCATAAACTGTGCTCCATTTTTATCAACCTCAGATGGGCCAATAAAATGTTACGGTGGTTTATATAAACCACCTTATTTGAGGGTCAAACCAAAAATGCTTCCACCGGTAATGCACTGACCTACTTACTTTCTTATGAAAACTTGACAAGTATGATACGCGGAAACTGAGCTTGACAGCTTAGACTGTAAAATGATGGATGTTTACTACTCGCAATTGGAAAATAAGTTTGGTTACCACGAGGGCTTGTTTTTCTGACTGATGATGTTTCTTCCAACATTGGAGCTGCAATATCTAGATCTCAGTAATTACCTTTGTGAGCAGCCTGTAATGTACAATCATGTACATGAAACTTGAGATGTGCTAAACTAGAATTATTCATGCTCTCTTCAAATTATACTATATGAGCTTGGGAAGTTTGACCCTCCACTCCTTTGTGTTCATAGGATGTGAGTTCATGAACCAGACATGCAGGAATCACAAAGACTTTTGGGAAGTCGGCGGTTCCGTGTTTGCAGGAATAACAACTGCATGAAAATATCTTTCTAAATACGGGCATGAAACCACACACACAAACACAGATAACCATCAAATCGCCAGAGTATCATTTAAAATGTTCATTCACTCATCCCCCTGCTCCCCCCCTCTTCAACACTAATCCATCCGCAGCTGAGCTCGCAACAGAGTGTTTTCATCTCAGCAGTGAATCAAATACCATATACAGGATTGAAGCCAACAGCCTTATGGAGAAGTGAGATATCTCATATCACTTATCGTCCCTCAGCAGTCTCTGAGTTTAGCTGCACAACACTGTGGGAAATCTACTGTGAAAATGAGACGCATCATGTCAATGTGTTATCTTCTTTTTTCTCCCCGCAGGCACACGCAGACTAAACAAACTACTGTTTAACTGTTTCATTTATTTTCTTCACATGTAAAAAGTTGCTTGTGGGGGAGGGGGGTGGGGGGAGAAAAGTTCAATTCCTGACTGACTCATCTCTCACCACGTCTGTCCGGCCACTGAACACACTCTCGTTCTGCCCTCTTCTCCTTTTCATCGCCATCAAAAGAGTGGATGGTGAAGTTACCCCGTCAGCAGCAGGGGGATTGGAGAGCGCCAGCAGAAAATAGCAAAATAAAAAGCCAGAGTGGCTGGGCTGGAAGGAAAGTGGGTTAAGAGGGGTGTGATGGATGAGACTGCAAGCTTTCCTGACTCATGGCCTGCTTTCTCTGGTGACTAATGTGGTCCCAGTGACTTCTCCCTCGCTACCCCTCAACCGCCCCCACACTTCTTCATCCCACCTGTGATGCTGGTGGCCGGCCTGGGGCAGAGAACCACACAGGATCTCACCCTGCTTGCCATGCCTGCAACGCCACGTCCCACGGCTCGGGGAGTGATCTGCTAAGAGGGGGATGCTACGACAGACCTGTAGGGACACAGCCAGGGTTAACCAGCACACGCCTTCCTCTCTTATTTACCCCTTAACCTCTGGAAGGGATGTGTGCACTGGATCATAGTCAGATCCTGTGGGAGGACAACATAAGAGTTGCATATCTATCTCTCTGCCAGCTTATGTTTTTAGGACGTCTATCGTAGTCTTTTATACGTAACCTCATTTTTGGGATGCTTGCGTGTTTAAGTTTTTGGCTGATCTGACACACTGATACATATAGTGTCTAATTATAGCTAGCCTGAATGTGTAAAATTATATTATATTTTGAGACTTGAAATGTAATTATGCTGTCTAAATTCAAATATTCAAATAACTTACTGAGTCACATTTCTTATGGAATGACTTATTATGCAGTCCATTGAGAGGAGCATGAAACAGACCTGTTATGCCTTTACCTCAACATAGCTGCAGATAGTTTGATATGTAGAGATAGTGTCTCCCAATTGTTGTCAGATCTCTTTGCTTTACATATTATTACAAGTACTAATATTATCTTATTATTATGATCTGCATGGATACCTTCTTGTTCTGTTTGTAGTTTTAATGTTTGATAGTTAGACATGTCAACAGCAGTTTCGGATTTCCTTCACCTGAATGAGTCATACGCAAGAATCTAATCAAATTAAGACGTGGCGTATTTCGACCTCAGTCATATTATATAGGCATATATGTCACTATTGTTTTTGATAATGCCAATTATCTTATATTGTTCTGTTTGTGCATTTCTTTTCTTTTGCTGATTAATGATTATTTTCTCTTGTAAAGCATTTTGTAACTTGCTAAATAAATGCAATGTTTTGCTCAAGTGGGATGAAATGTTGACGTGAGTTACAATCAGACTATATGCTCTGTAACACTTGAACAAAATATTCTATTAGCAATTTGTGTAAACATCATTATTTAAATAAGGTGTTTTTCAGATTAAGGTCAATAGTCGGATTTTTATTGTCCATGTTTAAAGGTTCAGTGTGAAGAATTTTGTGACATCTAGTGGTGAAGTTGCATGTTGCAGCTGAGTATCCCTCACCTCACCCTCCCCTTCCAAACATGAAAGACAACCTGTAGCAGCCTTCAGTTGTCATAAAAACTCAAGAGGTGTTTAGTTTGTCCAGTATGGGCTACTGTAAAAAAAAAGTAGCCTCCATAGCAAGGACCCGCTGCAGATATAAATATAGAGTACTTAAATATAAAAGGGCCCATTCTAGGGTAAAGAAAACAACAATTTGTACACATTGTGTATCAAACTTCTCATGTTAGAAAGCATTGCAGACTTTTGTCTCCATGAAATGTGTTAAGTTAGCACGCGAGTAACCAACGTGCACATGATGGAGGTCACCTTTGCTCCTGCAGCAGCCTCAAACACATATGAGGTGTGGAGTGGCATTGATTTTTGTTTGAGGACTGTTGTGTTGCTTGGATAATAACAACCTCTGGCATTTAACCAGACGATCACCTGACACTGACAAACAAAATATATATATACAAGTCCACATGCATGTGAACGTGTCTAGATGTGATTGTGCAAAATGATCTTGTAAATAACTTTTGTGTCTCA
This sequence comes from Pleuronectes platessa, assembly GCF_947347685.1. Classification (NCBI taxonomy): domain Eukaryota; kingdom Metazoa; phylum Chordata; class Actinopteri; order Pleuronectiformes; family Pleuronectidae; genus Pleuronectes; species Pleuronectes platessa. The sequence goes on from NC_070643.1 coordinate 10,331,489, forward strand.
TTAGCAAATCCAGCATGAAGCGGGAAGTGAGGTGCAACCCCGACACAGCCATCCTTTGTAAACCCATCACATACCAGCTGGCCAGGGAATTGTGCGTTTCAAGTAGTTGTCCACAAGTGCTAACAAATAATAAAAGATGCAGCCACACACACCTACACACACACACACAAACACACACACACAGGAGCCTGCTCAATACTGTGATAACTGCTCTGCCCATTGGTTGTTTTCATTTCATTTTCATTTCAAAGAAGAACCAGGAGCAGCTATAGATCTGAAGTGTGGTCAGATGCATCATTGCTTGTGTGTGTGTGTGTGTGTGTGTGTGTCTGTGCACTAGACTTTGCCTTTGCCCTTTCCAACTACCAGTTTTGCGTAGCGTGTGTAGGAGTGTGTGCATGTGTGTCTGCGTGTGAGCAGATGCTCTTTGATGAAAGATGATACAGTGCATAACGGCCCGACTGGCCTTTTGAGTATCCAGCTTATCTGATACTATCTGACGCATCTCTGACTCTACAACTCAGACTCAAACACACACAAGCACGCACACACACCCACTTACGCACAGATATTTCAACCTGGTGGATATTTCAGAAAGTCAGGAGTACGTCTGGCCTCTGAACTTGAGCGGTATGTCGGCCACACCCTGCAAAACGTAGAGCTAAACTGTGACACAAGCACATGAATTCTTCATAAACACACTTGTGAGCTGTGTTGCGGCTGTTTGAGGATGTAAAATTCAATGATCAGTAATTTTTTTCTCCATCTTCTCTGCTGGTATAGAATGCAGAATCTGTGGAAAATGGCTTCTATGTATAAATACGGGACTTATAAGTGCAAATGGAGACCCAGAAACGCGGCTCTCCGAACCACAGCGTCGAGTCTATTTCCAGCTTTAACCGTCTCAATTCTGTCTCAGTGGATTATTCAGGGGATCAAGTGTGACTCAGGCGAGGATTTCAAGAGTTAAGCACGTGGAGGATTATTCCCTTTCTTCTTTAACACAGGGCCAAAGAGGGTCCACTCCTTCATTTTACTTCACACCCTGACCTAACAATTAATCAGAGCTTTAAGATTGTCCGATTTCCTTAGAGAGATTCAGAGAAAACACACAAGCCCATTAACACAGTAGCTCTGGAGCCGCGTGGCTGGTTTGTGTCCCTCACAGCACAGGTGGGGAGCACAGTTTGAACCGCAGAACCATGAGTCGTTGTGTTTGTGTGTCTGTGTGCCTACATACATGCGTGTGCAGCCATGGGATAGAATCTCACACCTCAGCGTGCACTTGGCCTGACCTGATCCCTGGCAGAAGACAGAAAATTACGAAATATGCTTATTCTCTATACCCCACAGTCCCTCCCTGCTGTCACAAAAACAAACAGAAGCTGGGTGGCAGCTCAGCACAGACTTGTCCTTGGGCCCTTTTTTGTATACCATTGGCCCCTAATAGGCCACCAACAGTGCCAACCCAGTTCAAATACAGCGAAACTTGCAATTTGGTTTTGGGCAAGTAAACGAAGAGAATAAGTTACAGACATGTGCTGAGAAGAGAGACAAAAGCATCAGAGACAAATAACTGTTCACACTCACAACTAAGGACAATATAGAGTCTCAAAAAATGAAATCGTCCCGATGTGCGTACAGAAAGACCCTGGCTGAACTGGGATTCGTACAGAAAGACCCTGGCTGAACTGGGATTCGAACCAGATACCTTCTTGCTTTGAGAGGACAGTGCTGACCACCGCACAACAGACGCAGTAACACAATAAAACACAATGCAACTCTTTTTAGTTAAAACTCGGTTTGGTTGCTTTGACCTAAAAGTGCAAAATACTAAAGGTCTTAATGAATAATTCGATAAATTAATTTAATCATGCATTGAGGAGTTTGCAACATTTTTTGAAAAAATCTTTGTGTTTGCATGAATGCATATTAGCTGGTGCACATCATGTCAAACCACCACATCAGTGCCTTTAAACAGCTCATGGGTGGAAACATAAACCTGGAAGCTGCAGGATGTTGGAGTATGTGAGAGCGAAGCAAGTCTTTCCAGCTGATCGTAATGATCTCATGTGCTCAGCACCTCAGAGCTCGGCCCCGTGCGTTGTCACAATAAAAGACACGTTCACACGACTGCACCCAGGTTGAACCATGCACGCTCCTCGCTGTTTTCACCGATCACCTGCTCGGCTGCTGGTTGCATGATTCGTGGGCGGGAGCATCAATCCACATCATTCATGCATCGCCCAGTGCAGAAATGGAAGCACTTCGAGCCCCTGGAGTAAAAAGAGAGATCTTTGCACTCACCTCTTGCAGCTAGGACCGGCGAGGTGAAGGTGCGGGGTGTCGGAAGTTGTCAAATAACTGTTGTTGTGTGTCGTCTCTGTGTGAATGTCATCGTTCGGCTTGTATAGTTGCGGTGCTGGTGTGTGTGTGCGTGTGCGTGTGCGCGCGCGGTGTCCGACTGCTCCTCGGCTTGGTGCTGCTGCTTCTGACACTGCACGCGCTGCTGTGGAGACAGGGAGGAAGGGAGGGGGGAGGAGAGCTGCGCGTATGAGGTGTTTTTCAGCCGGTGTGGCAAACAGCGACATCGTGTGGCCATGTGAGGCAAGCACACAATGCGTGCGTAAATCCTGTGGAGCTCATCTCCTCTTTGTGTCTGGGAAAGACGGAGGGATGAGGGTGCATGAGGGAGGGAAGTCGACCACTTGCTCATGCAGGAAACCCTCTGTTTCTCGCCGGCTGATAAATATAACAGCTGTAGTTGAAGTTGTGAGGTCCTTTGTACGGCCACTGACTCTGGATCAAAAGGTAAGACCCCAACTGGGCCCCAAGATGTTAGGGACACACACCCAGGTCTGAGCAGCCTGTGGTGGGCCTGCCTTAGCAGAGGGTGTCTTGTGAATTAAAGGCCAAAACACCCAATGACGCTATGGTGAACAACTGATGATATGACCATAACATCTGCTGGTTATTGCTAATCTACTGGAGGTTGGCAAATTCACTCAAATGGAAAGAACACTCACTATCCGGTTCCATGTTCTAAAATCTGTATTTTGCAAGACTTGTCATAGTCATAGTTGCATTGTCGTTGCTTGGTCACCACTTCAAGGCAATGCAAATATGCAATTCCTGCAGGTTGATGCATTAGCACAGACATTGCTTCATCGCTTCCTTCTCCTCTGCTCATGCGGCAGGTTCTGCATGCACAGATAAAATGAATATAATGGATGTGATGTAACGTGATTTTCTGTTCAGCCTCTCAGTGCCACTTAGGTCCACTTAAGTTCAAATGATCCAGGCCTCGCCGTGGTCTGCTCTCAAACACAGTGCATATATTCTCTGCCCTGACACTGTTTACTCAACACAGCGTGTTATTACTGTGAGAGGAGGAACACGGTGCCCTTGTCCTGATGGGAACCCATGAACAGAAACCCAGCTCCTTACCCTTCCAGGTGAAATATGTGCCACTCGGTCACCCATGTGGCAAGCCACTGAAATAGGCATAAATCAGGAGCCTTGGATCAATGCCCTGTTTCCCATAGGCGAGCCGCTGTGGCCCATCACGATCAATTCTACCCAGGGAGTCATTGTTCCAATTACTAAGCCTGGTTTTTCTCTGTTGCAACAGTAAGGAGGGTCGACTGGAATCAGCCCCCCCCCCCTTCAAACATTAATACCCGGCACTGAATTCGAATCAGCTCATTTCCATTCTGCAGAGAGAGAGAGAGAAGCGGTGAATGGAGCATCTGTTGCTGTCATCAGCTGATATAGTGACCACGATAGCTGTGCTGTAGCAATGAACACAATGTGCGTTTAAGCAGTGTGTGTCATAAAGAAAAAATGCTGATCAGGGAGGAGGAATTTCAATAGCTGCAGGCAGGAGTTATAATTCAAAGGATTGATCCGCTCCCAGCTCGACATACATACACAGCTGCAGGACATGGTCTAAATAGGGAATAAACAAGACAGACGGCCGTGTTACCCCCTATGGAAATGTGTGTTAAACGTGTAAGAGCACAATATACGCCGTGTCACTGGTGAATGTGGCTGGAGTCAGGTCAGAGTCTATTGAATTACAGTGTATTTTGTGATTTTACAGGAAGGTGGGGCAGGTAGGGGGCGGGAAGGAGAAGTGTGTACAGTGCATGAAAGGTGTGTGTGTGTGTGTGTGTGTGTGTGTGTGTGTGTGTGTGTGTGTGTGTGTGTGTGTGTGTGTGTGTGTGTGTGTGTGTGTGTGTGTGTGTGTGTGTGTGTGTGTGTGTGTGTGTGTGCTCGTGCTTGTTTTTGTCTCCTCTTTAGGACATTTTCCAGCACTGGCCTTGTCAGGACCAGTCGACCTCATGAGGACCAGAGCCTGGTCTTAAAATGCAAATCCTCGGTTGTGAGGTCCTGGTTACGTTCAGGGTTAGACAAGAACTGGTCATGGTTGAGGTTAAGGATAAGGTTTTATTAGGCTGTCCAACATTAATAGTAATAATAGCTTTATTTACACAGGACCTTTTAAAAGAGAAGTTTCCAAGTGCTTCTCAAACAATAACATATTGATATTAATAATTATAATTTCATAATTTTTAATTTAGCACAGCAAATTATATAGAATATTGAAATTCAAAGACAGCTGATAAAATAATACAGATTTTAAAAGTGATATGATATATTAATGTTATTAAAAGAAACATAGCTGCACAAACCTCTCACTCTGTGTGTATGTGTACTCATTCTTGTTTCCTCTTCAGGATATTTTTTGGCATAAACACTGTTAATGGATGTCCTCACAAAGAGAGAAGTAAAAGTTGTCTTTGTGTGTGTGTCTGTCTGTTTCAACTCAAATGTCATTGCTCCCCCCCTGTGAGTACCCAGCAGTCCCCAGGTGATAGGAAGGAGGAAATTACAGCATTCACATATAAACAATTCTCACAATTTAACACAACAGGTCATATGAGAAAAAACATAATAATTTCTTTAATATGATTGAATTGTCTTAATGCACTCCTGAGAAAGTAAAAGATTCCCAATAAAACCATCTGTTTAGATGTGTGCGTGTGTATGCGCGCACGCAGGCTTCTAAAGGCTCATCCCTCCCTTTTAATATGTGCTCTGATCAGTGCAGCTTGAGAACACATTACATAAACACAGGCAGATTTGATGATGCATCCGTCGTTCATTAGATCTGCTGCTTATTTACTGTTAGGGAAACAAACATTCACAAACATCCCTGTTAATCACTATAGGTGGATGCAAGATTTATATATGTTTAACTGGAATTGGCCTTTTTATGAGTCTCTATTTCAATCGTTCATTAATACATTCAATTATTTATGTGTTATCTGTTCACAAGGGGCTGGGATGTTACTGCAGGAGGTATGAGGATGTTGCACACTGTTGTTGAGAGTAAATGTTGGGATATCAGTTATGTGAATGTATAAATTGTATTAGCTATGTGCACTGCACTTCTAACCGGGACATGAAAAATGGACTTGGAGATGATCTGACTCACAAATACACACACACACTAACACATACACAGCTCACTTGCACCTCTTGCTGATTTCACAAACTCACTGTCAGCTGAAAATATGCCCCCGTCAGCAGAGCCCCTATAGCAGCAGAATAGCTTATTGGTGTCTCTTTGTCGCTGTATTCCGCTCCCTGTGAACACCTAATGAATACGTATTGAATTACTCATTCCTTCATTATCGTTTGAGCTCACACTCTCCTCTCTTTCACTGGATGAACACCTAAAGCTGGTGTGGACGGACGGTTGAGAACTCAGGGAACGTTTCAGTTTCAATGTTGTCACATTTTCTTTATTATATTCACATTAGGAGACCCCTTCTTAACAAATTAGTCCAAAAGTACAGTTATTATTATTCGCCTCATTTGTCTTTGTGCGTGACAAACATTAGATACTCTTGGCGCCTTCGCCTGGTTGAGAGGTGCAATTACAACATTTCCAAAAGCTACTCCCTTGGTCTCAGGTTGGTGCATAAGTAAAAGGCAGCAGCAATTCTAGGGACTTTGGAGGGAAAGAACCTGGAGGGGGCACCAGTCCGCCATGATACCAAACCACACTATGCATACATACAGGTAATAGTAATGTCATGAGGGAATTTCTGATCCTGCTGTCGTCTACTGTACATCTGGTAGAAGCCAAAACTGCTTCAGAGCATCAACAGTTCATATTCTGTTACCCCTAAAATAGTATTTTACAACAAAAGCCACTTGAAATATATATATAAGGTTGACTATCCAGCTGCACATGTTCTATACATATACAAAAATCTTAAACGAAAACATTTAATGTATCTATTCTTTGAGAAGTTTCCCCACATATCATACAACCAGCATGTCAACTGGAGGAGGTTTCAATGGAATCTGACCATGGCGCCCCAAAGCCTACATCATCAGACGTTCATACAAGACAATGACGAGCTTGTTTTATGATTTGTATTCTATAAATGCAAATCATAAATGCATTTATGGGCTGAGCTTCATACAATTATGAAAATATTTTCCTAAACGTGAAACAACTTTGATATAATTAAAATTGAGCAATGCTTAATCTTCACCTTTGCTTCCAAAGTCAGATGTTGAGGATCCAAATCCAGTCGCTGTCGATGAACCAAAGCCACTTGAAGGTGTGTGTCTCACCAAAGCAGTGCATGTGGCGGAAATATCTGCTATTTATTATCTAACCTTTGTACAAACACTAGATTAATAAAAGGTTGTGTGACAAAAATTATGAAACACAAGCCTCTTGCCGAAGAAATACTCCAACCTGAGCTCTTCTTGAGAGAGATCGGTGAAACCTGTGATCAAATTTCTCGTTGATTGATATGATAAACACGCCATGCACAACAGGAGTTGTCGTCACAAATGACGTCAGAAATCATGTGATGAACTTGTATTCGGTACTGACCAGATAAAGGTGCCTTGGAGTTAGAATAACACGAGGCACCACTGGTGCGAATTCTCCCAGATCTCCATGTCAATCTGAATGACCTCCCTGGGTGATCATGACACAGGCATCACATTAAATTAACTTCTAACGGCAGGAGGACATTCAGTTAAACACAAGTAGACTTACAGTTTTTTGTCATGATCTTCTTCACCAGCGTTTTTTCCTCCTCCTCCTCCTCCTCCTCCACCTCCACCTCTGCCCCAGCCATTTTCTCCTCCTCCTCTGCCCCAGTCATTCCCCCCTCCTCCTCCCTAGGCCCAGTCCGCTCCTCCATGTCCTGTTCTGAAAAGCGTGAATACCAAAGGTAAACAATGTTAATGAAGTGGTAAACCGCTGCAGTTATTCTTTTCCTCAATATTGTAGCACTTCTATCTGCCCACTGGTAGCATGGCTGTCCTCCTCTGTTTCTCTGTCTTAACAGTGTTGAGATATCTATGTTTCTCTGTATCTTGTGACTATATTTTACCTGTATCCTATGAATAATTTCAGCTGCATAGTCCATATTAAGCTTATGCTACAACTGTTTCTTTTCTTGGAAGGATGTCTATCTTTTTGACTCAGACGCAGGGTTTGCACAACAGGCACGGGTGCTCAGGAAAGAGAGACGACATGCCAGAACTAATACAGAGAGGTGCTTCATAAAACGTGGTTAGAAAAAGATATGAAATCCTCCTCTGTGTCTAATCTGCTGTAGCAAACTCCCTGTTTGCCAAGGCCACAGTAGTGGGACACCTGGTCGGTTGAATTTTCCCTTACAAGTGATGTGCTTGCAAAAAACTGCACTTTGAGGAAACAGTATACATCTGGCCAATAACTGAATTCCCTCAAAGAAAAAGACCCGCCTCTGTGCTGAACCCTGTGTCTTGATATATACTGTGGACTTAGGATGAGTGTGGGCTTCTTCTCGACATGATCCAGTGAGCCTGGTGACGTGTCCGGCAGAACCCCAGAGACTCTCTGTAAGTATTTCATTGTTTTACAATAAATGTTCAATTTCCAGAACTTCATGTATAAGTGTCTAATTATTCCTTCTCAAATCCTGGATCAACCAACACGTTTGTCCAATCGCCGGAGGCGAGGTCAAGTTTAGTGCCTGGCGACGACAACAGCCACAACAGTGCTTTTTAGTGTGTGATGGTTGTGTTCTCATCAGAATTGAGGATTAAGGATAGAGAATGCCAGGTGTGGTACAAACTGTAAATTCTCCTGGCTGGAAAGTAGGTATTATTAAGACGACCTTTTAATTCATGTGAATGATGAGAAATTGTGCATACAATGTTTTATTGAGAAGTGCCCCTCAAAGTTACTTTCCGATGCATGATCATTGTGCAAAATGGGCAGTGCCAGTGACTTCTTCCTATGGCTTTAGCAGCACAAAAACATGGCACCACAAATTTGTCTGAAAAGAGAGAAGCCTGTTAACCCCGAGTATGCACCCTACATTGCTTTGTGCGTGTGTAAGATACAGCAGCTTCCGTCTAGTCTCGACCAATCCAGGAACCTCTGTCACCCCCAGTATATCGATATATAAACAATGTGCGCACTTTGTCTAAGGGCCATTTTTCCTGTGCAGCTTACTGTGTAGGATCAGTGGTCCATGCATGATCATTTGCTGGACACCGCAGTTTCCTGACCTGTGACCTCTGAATAAACCTGCTTAATTTTAACTTGAGAACGACGACTCCTGCCTTTGATTTCCACCCGCAACAGTTTAGATTCATGGCCGTGGCCTATTGCCCTAACCCTATTTTTAACCCATGCCTAAACCTAAGTCTCCTCTACTATTGCCTAAACCTAACCCACGTTCTCTCTGCCTAAAACCTAACCATGGATCCCGGACCTAACCCTAACCACTATGGACCTTTGACTAAACCCTTCTAGCTTGAGAACAACAGTATCATAGTCCAGATATTCTGTACAACATATTATCCAAATTACACTAATCAAAAAGAATAACTACAAACATATATATATATATATTGATTTACTCACAAGAACAAGAAAGAAACTCACAAATCACAAAGACTATTGAAAAAAAGACAATTCGTGGATGTTACGAACTAGTAATAAAAACATGATGGATCACAAAAAGAATACATGGATGTAGACAACTCAAATAAACACCAAGGAAATAAATTATATATAATTTGATATGTAAGTTAAAACAATCACAGTTTATCTATAGGAAATTCAATTAAAATCACAAGTCACAGTTCAGTTATAAAAAAAAGACAATTCGTAGACATCACGAAGTAGTAATAACAACATGATTTATTACAGAAACAATACATGGATGTAGAAAACTCAAATAAATAACATGTAATTTGATATGTAAGTTAAAACAATCACAGTTTATCTATAGGAAATTCAATTAAAATCACAAGTCACAGTTCAGTTATAAAAAAAAGACAATTCGTACATGTCACGAAGTAGTAATAACAACATGATTTATTACAAAATCAATACATGGATGTAGAAAACTAAAATAAATAACATGTAATTTGATATGTAAGTTAAAACATTCACAGTTTATCTATACGAAATTCAATTAAAATCACAAGTTACAGTTCAATTATAAAGAAAAGAAAAATTCGTACATGTCACGAAGTAGTAATAACAACATGATTTATTACAAAATCAATACATGGATGTAGACAGCTCAAATAAATAACATTTCATTTGATATGTGAGTTATAACAATCACAGTTTATCGATAAGAAATTCGTTTAAAGTCACAAGTCACAATTTTATGTAAAATAGAATATAAATAAATAAATATATCACTTAAGTCCGATAAAATATAACGTATTCATAGATACACAGAATCATTAATGATAATATATCTAAGTAAGTTTATTTTTATTCAGTTATAGAATTAAATGACAACAGTGGAATAGACAAGGGGGAGGAGTCTGTGAGGGGCAGCCTATAAATAGAGGAGCCCTCAGTCTCCTCATTCACTCTGGCTCTGAACGTTGTAGTGGAAGGACCTCACAGCTCAAATAGAAATATTTAGCTTTGTCACGTGCCTAATAAGACTTGAAGAAGACCCAAGAGGATTGAATGACAATTTCACATGTTTTCAGTTTTTGATTTTATTTTCAGTTGGTTTCATTGAGTTATTGTGTGTTTGATTTTATTTCATGCAAAAGACAATGGTTCCAAGTTGCATTCTGCGTTTTCTCAAGTATTCTCACAACCCCCGAGTTCTTTTAAAAAGATTACATGTACCACACATGTCGTCCCTGGTGTCTTCTATTTTTTCTTTACAAGCGAATCATCTCTTCTATAAAACGGTCCAGCTCTCTCTGAAGGTCTTTGAGCTTAGACTCTTGCTCTTTCTCCTGGGCTTACAACTAAAACCAGTGAAATCACTAGTGCCTGTTATAAGAGAGAAAGCTTCAACAAGTTTACAGAGAACTATTTCCCCAAATAAGTTTTCAGTGTGTTATTACACCCTTATTACAAATTATATTTCATTATATAATTTGTCATTGACGGAGAGCCAAGGAGGCTGTACAAGCAACTATAAATAATCAATAAGTAATGAAAAAACACAATCTCACATAACTAAAAATAGGTTACTCTAACTAAAACAATGAGGGATGGACTACAGTGAGATACGGGGCCCCTGGGGGAAGGACCGTGCGTCTTCCGCCACCTCTAATATGAGGCGGTCTCAGTTCCCCTACCCTAACCGGCCAGTGCCTCCTCCAGGCCCTCGCTACCTTGGTCATCAGTCCAGAACTTGGATTCCCCTTTGGATTTGAAAACTCCAGCAAGTATAATAACCCCAAAGTATGCAAATAAATGGGTTTGGTCCATCTCATTCCAGCTTTCTACGAAAACACGCTGTCCCTCCAAATAAGTGCAGAATGATTTACGTAATGAAAAGTTCGTAAGAAGGCTTGATGTCCTGCACATGAGTCACTGCTATCCGTGTCTGCCCTGGTTGCATCCTTATTACATTGGTAGCCATGCGATTTCATCATTTTTTGACATCCATATATTGGCTGCTGATGGCCTGACCTGGATTTGGGACTGGCTGCAGATGAACTTTTTACGTAGCTGGCTGATGGTCAATCTCATCCTCTTCTTCAAACTCACTGTCAGACTCTGAATTGATAGAAACAGGATCTTCACATTCTCTAAACTCTTCCCCTTCATTGTCTTCCAAAGATTTTCTCTCTTCAATTGTGTTCAATTTCTAATTAAGTTCAAGAAATAGACCTCAACACTGATGAAAAACCTTGTTTCAATTCGTTTTTTCCCATCATATCTTGATTGTAAATGATGTTTCTTTGTTTAATTGCATTTTATCACAAAAAAACGAAAAGAACTTTTATTCGTAAAAAAACAAATGCGGATATCAAGATAAAATTGTGTGGATTTCTGTACTTCATCTTGACAGTATAGGAATGCCTGTAATATATTTGTAAAAAGTTTGATTGATCCATGAGTGAGAAACTCACTGAAAGATGGTGACATGATGACAAATTTCAAAACATTTGAAACAATTCTGTCACTGAGAGAAAATTCTGAAATGTTTCACATTGGATCTACCGAGATATGAAAATGTTGTCATTGATTATTGTGAACATTGGGAATCAATTTATCGAGAATTTCCAGTATCTGTTGACAGTAACACAGTTTGATGCACTGTGGGCTCTGTGTTTATTGTTATATTTTTTATTCGTAACATCCTCAAGGTCAGACATGAGTTTAATCAGCCACATCCACATTGCAAGAAGGTAACAGCCCTTTAAAAAATTTGAGGACATTCTTCATATACTTCTTTCGGGTACTAATTTCAGCATCACCTTGGGTTCGTTTATCAGTGCAAGAGATTTTCTCACCGCGACCACCTCTTGCCCTTTCAGGTGATGGCTCAGCTTTACTTGTGTTAGCAGATGAGTCATATCTTTCTTTTACCCCTACTACACAAGTTTTATTGCCCTTTGCATTGCATCCTGCCAATCGGTGAACTCGTTTTCTCCCAGGGGCCGATGGCATGTCGGGATTTGAGACACACTCACTAGGAAAGTTCTTCATGGTCATGAAATGATGTCGCAGAACTTCGCTGGGGTTGATTCTTTTTTTGCATGGAGATGCAGCATCTGTTTCAGGAGGCTTATGAAGGCCTGCGTGTCCTCATTTTCAGCCGCACCTGGGCGAGTCACCACAATTTCATCGAGACTGGCAAACTGCCCGGGCTTCTGAATCGTAGAGGATGCTATGGCAATGTTCCTTCAGCCTCCACAATTGTTTTTTGATATATTTTGTCTTTGTAAAAAACACATTGGTGTACCTTCCAGAATTCAGCAGCTTGTCATTGGGCTGACCATTTATCTGTACCAAGTTCTTCATTGCCTGATATCTGCAAGAACCTAGATTATACAAACATGTGCCGAGGTACAGGTATGCCACAATGCAACCAAGAGCCCATATACAGTGCCTTGCATAAGTATTCACCCCCCTTGGACTTTTTCCCATTATGTACTGTTACTAACTGGAATTCAAATAGACTTAAATAAACTTTTTCCCGTTTGATCAACAAAACATGCATAGTACTTTGGAGGTGCAAAATAAATGTTATTGTGACACAAACAATAATGAGAACAAAAAAGTTGACATCTGTTGGGTGCATAAGTATTCACCCCCCTGTGTCAATACTTGGTAGAACCCCCTTTCGCTGCAATTACAGCTGCAAGTCTTTTGGGGTATGTCTCTACCAGCTTTGCACATCTAGAGATGGAAAGGTTTGTCCATTCTTCTTGGCAAAAAAGATGAAGCTCAGTCAGATTGGATGGAGACCGTCTGTGAACCGCAATCTTCAAGTCTTGCCATAGATTCTCTATTGGATTGAGGTCTGGGCTTTGACTGGGCCATTTTAAGACATTAACATTCTTTAATCCAAACCATTCCTTTGTAGCTCTGGCTGTATGTTTAGGGTCATTGTCCTGCTGGAAGATGAACCTCCGCCCCAGTCTCAAGTCTTTTGCAGACTGCATCAGATTTTCTTCAAGGATTTCCCTGTATTTGGCTCCATCCATCTTTCCCTCTATTCTGACCAGTTTCCCTGTACCTGCTGAAGAGAAGCATCCCCACAGCATGATGCTACCACCACCATGTTTCACTGTTGGGATGGTGTGCTCAGGGTGATGGGCAGTGTTGGGTTTTCGCCACACATAGCGTTTTGCATTGAGGCCAAAAAGTTCAATTTTGGTCTCATCTGACCAGAGCACCTTCTTCCACATGTTTGCTGTGTCTCCCACATGGCTTCTGGCAAACTCCAAACGGGATTTTTTATGGATCCCTTTCAACAATGGCTTTCTTCTTGCCACTCTTCCATAAAGGCCAGATTTGTGGAGTAGACGACTAATAGTTGTCCTGTGGACAGATTCTCCCACCTCAGCTGTGGATCTCTGCAACTCTTCCAGAGTAACCATGGGCCTCCTGGTTGCTTCTCTGATTAATTTTCTCCTTGTCCGACTCTTCAGTTTGGGTGGACGGCCTCCTCTTGGTAGGTTTGCGGTTGTGCCATATTCTTTCCATTTTCTTATGATGGATTTTATGGTGCTCAGAGAGATGTTCAAAGCTCTGGATATTTTTTTATAACCTAACCCTGCTTCATATTTCTCCACAACTTTATCCCTGACCTGTTTGGTGAGCTCCTTGGTCTTCATGATGCTGTTTGTTCAGTAATGATCTCCAACCAACTCTGAGTCCGTCACAGAACAGGTGTATTTATACTGAGATTAAATTGCAGACAGGTGGACCCTATTTACTAATCATGTGACTTGCAAATGTGACTTGTGAATGCAATTGGTCGCACCAGATCTTTGTTAGGGGTTTCACAGTAAAGGGGGTGAATACATATGCACTCAACACTTTTCAGATTTTTATTTGTAAATAATTGTGAAATCCATGTAATATTTCCCCCCACTTCCAAATGATGCACTATTTTGTGTTGGTCCATTACATAAACTCACGATGAAATAAATTTTAATCTGTGGTTATACCATGACAAAATGTAGAAAAGTCCAAAGGGGGTGAATACTTATGCAAGGCACTGTATATCCATGGCCTCATTCAGAGGAAGTCCCAGCATGACTTCAGTGGCCCTGAAACCAATAATCTGGAAATTATGTCCAGTTTCCAATTCGGAGACCCGAGTAGCCATGCCAAAATCAATCAGCTTCACCTTTGAGGGCTGTAGCTGTTGATCCACCAACATTATATTGTTTGGCTTGATGTCTGCATGTACCAGATTTAGGCTCTTCAGGGCAGTCAGAGACACCAACAGCTGCTTTGTGATCGCTTGAATCTCAGACAGAGGCCGCCCCTTGCCCCCGGACATTCCAATCCAATCAAACAAAGTCTATTCCTCTCTTTGTTAACATCTCCTTAACAGCCAGGTCCTCTCCTGTTGTTCTGGATGCTGGTTGCACCTAACAGGTCGTCACGGAACACTTGGTCTGTGCTGAAAAACCGGACATACACTAACAGCTGAGCATTGTCACACACATCAATGGACTCATCCACAGCTATGCCTACACATGGTGCCTTATGCATTGCTTCATCTAGCTGGGTTAGCACATCCTCAGTTAATAGTTCTCTTCTCTTTGTGGCAGTTGATGCTGACATGGGTATTTGTTTTATTTGATCACAAAGCTCTTGATTTTGTTTTCCATCAAGAAGTGTTTCAGCAACTGCACTCATGCATTCCTTGACAACCCCTCCATCAGTAAATGGCTTTTTGTGTTGACCCAAAATCCAAGCAACTCTGAGGGAACACTCATGAGCACGTTGTTGGGCAGTGAATGAGTGGCTCAGGATCCTGGTGGACTGATCATATTGGGCTCTGAGACCACTTACAGGGTTCGTACGGTCATGGAAAACCTGGAAAAGTCATGGAAAAAAATATTCTCCCAAAAGTTTTGGAAAAGTCATGGAATTTTGTTATATTTATATTTTCATGTTGTTCATTTTAGGGATGGGCATAATTAATAGACGATGAGTTTCGTCGATGACATTATTTTTTCATGGATGAAAACTATTGCATGTTCGCTATGCGGCAGGACGTCGGAATATCCGAGTTGCCTTGAACGCAGCACAGCGATGATGTTAGCATTTGGAGAAAGCAGCCCGGAGCTAACCTGCGCTGCTCGGCTTCATGTCTGCACACCGACCGTCAGTCCACCTGGAGGGGAACCCGGACAGACCCGGGTCTGTGTCAGGGGTTCCGGGAGTTAGGGTGTGACAATAACTTGACTGAGAGGGTGAGAACAGTCATATTCAGCTAGCTCCAAACGGGGCTTAGTTTTGAGTACAGCAGCGCATATTTTCAAGTGTTACCAGTGAACAGATCCCGTTTAACTGCCACAAGAGTTGTTCATCTTCGAATAAAGATCTCAATGAGGAAACACGCTTTGTTTTTTCTATTTTCACTGCATTTTAATATAGCCTATAAATAGTGAATATTAATATGAAAATATTAATAATTAATCGAAAATCGTTCGTTAATTCTCCCAACGATCGATTAAGACCAATTAATTGAATGCCCATCCGTAGTTCATTTACGCTGAGTTTTAAATAATTCATATGCTTTTAAAGAAATACGCTAAAATATAAGCAGGCATACTTGGGTTTGTGTAATTTAAAGTATACTGTATGCCTTGGAATTGTCATTGTTAGTTTGAATACTACATTGTCACTTTTTCGCGAATACACCGAGATTTTCACAAAATGAACTTGAAGGGAAAATTTGCGTATTTCTAAGCAAACTCTGACCCATGCGTACAAACGTTTTGGAGACGGGAAAGTGGCGATGCAGACATGAGGTGTTGAATTGAAGCAGATTATTGATCCACTTCGTCATTTACATTAAAACCAACATCTTAGTTTTGCTCGCGCGACATATCTGCTCCACCCGAGCCTTTTAATTAAAAAATATATAAAACAACTTACAGCAAATTACGTTCATATTCTATTTAACAGTGGAGTTACAGAGCCGAGTCATTAATAGTTTTTAATAATATCTTCTATAATATCTTTAGTACTTCCTTTCACAGCAGTGAACGTGACCGTGCCACAGAGCGCACGGAGCGCACAGGAGATCACTTATAAGAAATGAAGACACTTTCCAAAAAATATCCCAGTGGAGGTAAGGATCCACAGATTTCCGATTTGGTCCGATTCTCTAAATAAATAAATACTGCCTTGACAGTGGTGCGGGGATCTGCGTGATGTGTGCATGCCAATGGAAGGATGAGGAGGAAGAGAAGGTTCAGTGATTTCCAGGGTTCCCACGGTACCTGGAAACCATGGAAAACATGGAATTTATTTTTTCATTTTCCAGGTTTAGAAAAGTCATGGAAACTGAGCAAAAGTGAACACTTCCATGGAAATTGAAACAGTTATCCTGGAAGATTGTATTGGATGATGTGTAAAATAGTAATAAAATGAAACTATTGAGCACAGAATTAAGATAAGTTTATAAAAACCCTTTACATGTGAACAGCTCTTACTGTAGATAGAAATGGATGATCCCATGTTGTAGAACAGGGGTGTAAAACTCATTTTCACCAAGGGCCACATCAGCATAATGGTTCGCCTCGAAGGGCCACATTAACAGTATGAAAACAAAATGCAATGGAATTTAAAATAAATGAAACTACAACTTATTATATTGTTAGATAACTGTTTCTGTATTTATTATGTATTCAAGTCAAAGGGGGGTAGGACTATGGCACAACCAACATATGAAAGAAGCAGCATTTTTCAAAACAAAATGCTGCCTGTCCTTGAACACACAAGTAGATCCCTCCTCATCCTGAGACGCCATCTCACACATCCTCATTCATCTTGATCATCATGTTCTGGAAATAAAAGACACAAAAAGAAAATGCAAGCACAATCATTAATTTGTACACATATTCTACTGTTCTTAGTAAATACAACGCATTTATTAAATAAAAGGAAAAGGAAAAAAAGGATTTTTGAAAATGCTTACCTATTTTTTCTGGCCGGATGTCTGGCACCGTTTTTCCGTTGGTCAGGGTGTCAATGTCTGGTTTTAGGTCTTGTGCTGAGGCAATCCGCAAAACAGCGTGCAGGTTGTCATCGGTGATGCGTGATCTGTGCTTGGTCTTGTTTACATTCATTATTGAAAACATCTGTTCGCACAGATAGGTGCTCCCAAACATGGACAGAACACGAGCAGCATGAAGTCGGAGCTGTGGCATCAAACCAGGGGGCAGGAGACGGTAAAAGTCCTCGATTGCAGAATCCTGGAACTTTGCTCTCAGGCCACTGTCACTTTGAAGCTCAATTAACTCCATCTGAAGGTGATGGGGTGCACTACAGACGTCGGTGGTGAAAGGATTTGTAAAAATGTCAAAACCAGATTGCTGCGCTTTAAAGTCAGAGAAGCGCAGATCAAACTCACACATTAACCGGTTCAGTTTGGTAGCCAACCGAGAACATGAAAAAGCACCGGGAATGGAGGCTGAGATGCTTTGACAAACAGGAAAGTGGGCGAGATTGTCCTGTTCCACCTGACACTTCCATAGATCGAGTTTTCGCTGGAAAGCTGTGATCATGTCGGACATCTGTGTGATGACTTGTTTACGTCCCTGGAGTTTCTCATTCAGATGAGCGAGATGCACGGTTATGTCGCACAACATAGCAAAGTCACACAGCCAGTTTGGATCTGATAGTTCAGGCAACGGTTTTCCTTTGCTCTGCATGAAAAAAACAATTTCTTCCCTCAGCTCAAAAAATCGTTTGAGGACTTTGCTCCTGCTCAGCCACCTTACTTCTGTGTGGTACGGCACATCTCCGTGCTCCGAGCCCATCTCCTGCAAGAGCAGCTGGAACTGCCGGTGATTCAGGCCGCGCGCTCGAATAAAGTTCACTGTTTTCATGACCGTGGTCATTATATTATCCAGCTCCAGAACCTTTCCACACAGAGCTTCTTGATGGATAATGCAGTGATAGGTTATCAGGGGCGTGTGACAGTTACTTTCTTGCAATTTCTCCTTCACTCGTCCAACCAAGCCTGATTTTCCTCCACGCATCGCAGGTGCTCCATCTGTAGTTAGTCCCACCAACTTTTCCCACGGCAATTTATGCTTACTTACGGACTTCTCCACTGCCTCAAAAATGTCCCGACCCGTTGTGGTCCCATGCATGGCGGCTACATCCAACAGCTCTTCGAGGACAGAGAGGTCCGGCTTCACTCCTCTAATAAAAATGGATAACTGCGCTGTATCCACGTTGTCTGTGCTTTCATCCACAGCTAATGAAAAAGCTAGACAGCTCCGTGTCTCTTCAGCCAGCTGTGTTGAGAGATTTCCTGCCAGTTCCTTAACTCGGTCCACGATGGTGTTTCTTGACAAACTGACATTTTTAAAAGTCTGTATCTGGTCGGGGCACACCTGCTCACACACCTTCAGCATGCACTGCTTCAAAAATGCACCCTCTGAAAAAGACTTTGAAGCTCGGGCGATTTCTTCGGCCACGATAAAGTTGGCTTTCACTGCTGCATCGTTTTTGCCCGTAGCTTTTCTGAACACATCCTGCTGCGACTGCAGTCTGCCTTTTAATTCTGCTGCTATTCCTTGTTTTTCTTGGAGGCTGAATTTAGCATACTGAGCTCCGTGTTTGGTGTCAAAATGCCGACGTAGATTATATTCTTTTACGACCGACACCGCCTCATAACATACAAGACATACCGGTTTTTCACCTTGAAGTACAAACAGGTATTCGTTTTCCCATCGTTCGTGAAACAGCCTTCCTTGTGCATCAATCTTTCTCTTCTTGGACATGTTGGGGTTTTGTTAACTTTCTCCTTTCCACCGGTGTATTGAACGCATAGCGGGGTTACTGCAGGACGACTGTTTCCTTGACGGGCGCGTCGAAATGCATTGTGGGAGATGTAGTTTACGGTCAACGTGCGCTTTTAAGCAGCATACAGTGAACTTATTTTCAGACAATAATGCACCAGCTCTCGCGGGCCACATAAAACAAGGTGGCGGGCCACATTTGGCCCGCGGGCCTTGAGATTGACACATGTGTTGTAGAACATGCTCTTGGCATCCTATCTGGTGTATTGGATGTTGGAATTTGATGAGGCAACCTGGTGATATGGACTTTAAAAGTATAGTTTCGGATTGGTGGACTTCGGGAATAATAACCGAGAAACATAACTCGCAATCTCAATAGAAGGGTCAAATACATGCATTTCCAAGCCAACACGGGAGCCTTGACATCTACAGTGAAACTTCTTATGCAAGTTTATCCTCTAATGTAAGAAGCTGTGTTTCAACTGTGTGATAAACCTGGGTTTATCAACGTTAGTTAGTAACCTGTGCAATCTTGCTAGCTAGCAAGCTGCAACTTGCTAGCTTCAGCTAACACTAGAATTGTTGACGTAATTTTTACCTTGCTTTTAAAATACTAGAACTATGTTCGATCCCCATATGTATTTCACTCACTGACTTTTCCTAAAACCGTGTTATTCACCACATTTAGGGGAGTTTGTTTTGAATTTGGATTCATTAATGATGGTTAGCAAGCACATGCAGTGCAATCTTGCTAGCCAACATTCAGCTTGCTAACTAACTAGCTAGTGTTGGCTAGCTTGCGTTGCTAGCTAACTACCAATACATTTTCACATTAGGCTGTGACATTACTTCTATACTAGTTGACATGACCAGTCTAGTCTTGATAAATTTTGTAACATTCATTCTTATATCTACTTTTAGCTATTTTGTGATTTTTCGTTTTTTCTTTAAAAAAATGATACTACTAAATAGGAACATTTGGGGTGAGACATTTTTGAGGTTGCTGTACTGAGGAACCACAGGGGAACCAGCCTTATGTTTTTCCTTTTAGGTTCATTAGTTTGATTTACAAAAGCTTTTACAGAGTAAGGGTAGGCATATTACCTCTTCTACGTTAGACTCATAATCTCAAATGTGTGATGCATTACAGGAGTGAGTGACAATGACACGCTGTAGATTCAGGATGAGGAAGAGAAGAGGGGAGAAGATGAAAGAGGAGGATACAAGAGTAGAGGATGACAGAGGAAAAGGGAGAAGAGTGGAGAGGAGTTGAGAAGAGTAGGAAGAGAAGACAGGAGCGGATACGAGAGGGGAGGTGTGGAGAGAAGAGGTTTTTGGTTTTTCAAACTCCATTTATTATACATTCCCAGGAAACAAGTACACTTCTAACATCCACCACCAGTTGTAAAGCCCCAAAAAAACAAGGTTAGCAAATAATACATAAAGTTTCTTTTTCAATATATGGTTATACACACACCCATGCACACATCCATACAAACTGCAGTTTCTCAAATTAAAGGGCAATATTCAGTTCCCAATCTCTTTTACAGAATATTTCCAGCCATGATGAACAAAACAAATGAAAAAAAAATCCTCCCAGGCCTTGAATACAGTCTTTCAACAACTTAAAAAAGTGCTTCGAGCCGAAGGCACTGAAAAAAATAATGTTCAAGTGTTTCAGCTTGATAAAGAGGGTACACCCCTCCCCCAGCTCCGGATCAAGGTGCACTCTGTAACTGTTTGTAGCTTTCGCCCCGTGCACCACCCTCCACTGGAGGTCTGCTGTCCGTCTTTCCATGGGCATCTTGCACCTGGACCTGGTTTTACATCACTGTACAATGCATTTACTTTTAATTAGCCTTATTGGATGAGGTGAAAGCCTCTCAGACCCAATGTCCAGGCATAAGGCATAAACATGAGTCTTATTTTATTAAAATATCGCATCTTGTGTGATTCGTTCTTGATGGTGCCAGTACAACTTTATCAGCTGCTAAAGAAATGCAGGAAGAAACTGTGTTTTACATGTATCAGCATTCTTTAATTCAGGTGTAACTATACATTTAAAATTGTATTTGTATAGCCCACATTCAACACAATCACAAATTGTTTCATAGATCGTAACAAGATGCAACATCCGTTGTCCTCAACCCTCAACAAAACTTCACAAAAATATGCATATAATCATATACATAAGATAAAACGTCTGATACAGATGAAGGGAGCATCAATGACAGATTCATTGTCATTAATGGTAGAATATGTGAGTAGACATATTGTATGAGAAGCAGTCTGGTTGTGATCATAGTGCACATTAGCTGCAACCATTATACACCAAAAATATTATTAATATTTTAAAAATATATAATAACCAAGATAAGAGTCACTAAATGCAGCTTTGACATTTCCCAGCCTTTCGGCCACAAAGACAGAGGCCAATGAACCTCCTCCAAAATGTCTTCTTCTTCTTCTTCTTCTTCTGAGGCAGCTCTTGGGAGCTGAGCTGTGAAGAGCTCGAGTCCTCCTCCTGCTCTCCTGTGCTCTGCCTGCGCTGCTGCTCTAATAATTCTCTAAGCTGCTGGATTTTTGAGCGCAAGGCAACATTTGACTTGGTCTCTGACCTCAGTTGAGCTTGAGCTTCTGAGAAGCTTTTCTGAAGTGACGCCCGCTCTATCTGAAGACTCAGCAGAGTCTTCCGCATCTCTGAGACCTGGATCATGAGAGTGACCATGTTGGCCTTGTAATCTGCCACCAACTCCTGGAGCAGCTGATTGGCTTTTTCCAGTTTCTGATGCTGATATAACTCTGGAGCGGCTATTTCACAGTTATCTGACCTGAAAGGGGAATCAGAGGAATGTGTCCTCTCATACTCGGCTTCATCCTGTCTTCTCATTTCATTCATTTTCTCCAGTTCCTCAGTGAGTTCCTCGGTACATGACCAGTCCCTGACCATCTGTGGGGGGTTCTCCTCCTCTGTTATCCTCTCACGCTCTCCAATGAGCTCCGGACTTGGATTTTCCCGATTCGGCTGCGTGATTTCTTCTGTTGCCTGCGAGGCCACGACATGTCGGTCAATCACCTTCATCGTCTCCAGCTCTTCAAGGAGCATTTGGTCTTCATTTTTCAGAAAACTATTCATTTGTTTGATGTCTTCTGCTTCCTTCACTGCCTCCCTGCACTGGTCCTGAGACAGTTTGGACCTCTCCTCCATACATGTCAGTTCTTTACTGGACTTCCCTGCTTCATGCTTGTGTGAGACTTCCTCCTGGCGGCTCTCCGGGCATTCTGTTGGCTCCAGCACCGGTTGCTCTTGGCTTGTAGCCGGCAGACAGACTGGGAAGCAGGCGTCTGAGGTGTCTCTTAGCTTGGACGCATTCCGCTTCAAAATGCATTCACCGTACATTATTAACATCTGTTTAATCTTCTCCAGCTCTTTTCTTAATTTCTCTTCATTCTCTTTCTCCCTCAGTTCATCGATGGTTTGCAGAAGACTTCTCAGCTGCTGGTTCTCACACTTGTCATCGTTCTTGTTTGTCATGATCATCTTTTTTTCCTCAGTGGACTGCACTGTTAAGATATGAGCTTCAGGTGATTGCTCTGAATATGTTTAACTGTTTCTACTTCTTTGCGGGTGGCAACACACAACTCGGTAATAAGAACCACTTCAAGGTTCCTATTACCACCACCATTTCTATCACTCATCTGATACAAAGAAGAGGAATTTCTATGATTGTACAGATGCTTTGATGTCAGATTGTCTCTGATGTAATGGCGTCTTTGATGTATTTACTGTAGTGCAGAGGCGGAGCCAGGAACAGGACACAAAGGAAGGCATTTGTCACAAAGGGAAATAAGAGATCCAGCAGGGGGCGGTAGTGCCCCTCGACGTTGGCTGCCACCTGAAAATAAACCAAACTAAGAATTAGATTAGATTAGATTCAATTTTATTACCATTGCACAGTACAAGTACATATACAGCGAAATGCGGTTTAGCATCTAACCAGCAGAGCAAAAAAAATGGCAGTTAAAGTGCAGAGATGGAATATGTAAATAAATATGTAGTACAGTTAGAAATATACATGGAAATATAAATGGAATATGAACAGTATTAAGAGGTAAGGTATGATATAAGAATGATGAATACACTAAGAGCAGGATAAATATATAAAAATATGAATACACTATAGGTGGAATAATACAGTAGGAATAAGTTAAGTGCAAATGTACAAATGTTCAGTGGATGTGCAAATTCACCGTACATTATTAACATCTGTTAATAATAAGACAGTGGATGGACATTATGAGACATTCACTTTCAATAAACATCTGATTTGATTTTTGCACATGGTGGCCTGGAGGGAATTACCTGACATTTCACTTGGACTCATTGATGAGCTGATTAGAATTTGAAGTTGTTGTATCTTGGACGTACATCGTCCCAATCTTCTCCGAACTTTACATGTCTGACAAGAGTTCCGGCCTGACAACATCTACACAGACATCTGGTACTACAAACACAGTGCCCCCTGGTGGTGACAGGACATTTCAAATTAAACTTGAATGCACTTCTCCTGGTCTATTGACCACCTCAGTGGGACAGTCTACTCTTCTTCTCACCAGCTTGTCCATTGGCCGTTGACCCTTTCAGCCATCGTAAACCTAGGGGAAGCAGTTTGTGTTGATATGAGATGAAAACTTACTCAATGGCCAAAACTGCTGTTTCCTCTGGCATTTTAAGTTTTCTTTCCTTTAACAATATTATCCGGCACACAGTTTTAAAGTTGGACCTTAAGAGTTTTAACATCCGATGCCGACCAGCAGCGATTGAACTGTACTAGCAAATTCCCTCATTTGGTCTTGACATGCAGCCTTGGAAAGATGTTGATCTCCGAATTGAAACACAGCTGTGGAATAAAGATAGGAAAAAATAACATAGCACATCCTCTGTGTTTCTCAGGACCCACACCCTTTCCAAATGTTGCTCCATCTTGAGCCTCTAGGGTTTTACTGCAGTCAGACGATGGGATTTCATCTCGGTGTAATAATCCTCTACAGTCGCACTCGCTGTCATCGGCTCGTGATGAACGTAAATCTCATCAACTAGCTCAGCTCTGAGGGAACAAACACAAACAACCACAGAGAAACACATCTTTATTTCCCAGCAGAAGGCTCTCCTGGTTTGTGAGAGGTCGGCACAGGCTTCCTCCAACACCTAGTTGACCGGTCTGGTAGACCTGATGCAGCTGCTCCCTCTCATCTTTATCAGAAGGTCCAGTTTGGTGCAGCCGGCTCATCTGAGGTTGGGTCTTAGGCTGGGTTAGGGTTAGGGCAGACTGCAGTATTTCAGAACTCATAAATGGTGTTAAAACAGTGGTTCTGAAAATCCAGGTGTGATGAAAAAACAGCAGAAAAGTAAACAGGAAAAGAACAGTAGTCATTGAAGGAGAAAACACCACGTGATGACGTCAGTTTAGCATGCTCCTCGTCTTTCTCATGGTTTTTCCCTTCGCATCTTTCCTCAATGTTGTTAAGTGTTTTTTTAAACGGTATCTTTTCCTTTCATCCAACTGTTCAAAGCCCACCTGTCTCTTTAATACAGCCACAGATCTAATTAGTTTGTCAGTGTCCTCAAAATACTCATCTGCTTTAATAGCCCTGCCGAAGGTTTCATCGAGGAAACGGTTTATCTCCTCCAGCGTATAGAGAGAGGTACTCCTAGCTGGGGTCCCAACAGAAGATACACTCTCTATATCGGACTCATCCTCCATGTCTCCACATGCAGCCTGACTGCCTGACTGACCCTGTCCCTCACTGGTGTTATCAATGCTTTCTGTGGCATCTGAGGGAACTGCCTCCTCAACGTGTTTTACTGTCTGTGACAATTCTGCAGCTGCAGACTGGGAGGATTCTTTTACCTCCTCAGTCACACGTGATTTCTTTGTCGGACCCTGCATCTCAGAAGTCTCACCTCCAGGTTGTGTATCTTCCCCCCCACTCACGGTATCCTCACCACTCAAAACTCTGCCGCGAGTGGACTGTGCCACTTCAGCGCGAGGAGCGTCCACCGATGTGGTGGGAACGGACTCCTCCGCCCCTTGAGCAGCTGAGTGCAGCCGCCGTATCGGCGCTAGGCGCTGCCGCCTCTTCGCGAGCGGCAGCGGAAGCAGGTCCGCTGCCGCTGCCGTCACCTGCCGCTTCCTCTGATCTCTGCTTATGGGCATGAGGAACGTATGTGCCCGTCATCCCCGCATTCAAAGCACTTGATGCTCCCGGAGCTGGCGTACACCATGTAGTGGCCGTCCCCGCTTCACTCTGAAGGAGACCTCCAGAGTGTTGGTGGGGGACTCCAGGAACATAAATACCTGCCGCCTCAGGGACTGCACATGTTTCAATTTAATATCCTTACAGCCCAAACTTAACATCCTGAACCCGCTTGAAAACTTACCGAACCTGCTCAGCTCGGCTCTTAATAAATCATTAGAAATAAAAGGCGGAACTCCGGATACCGTGATCCGTGTTGCGGGGACCGACAGCGGGTTCACCTGCACGAAGCTGTCCCTAATCAACAGGCCACTCTCAATTAATTGGTGCACCTGGCGTTCCTCTTTCAAAAAAACCACCACCGCTCTGCTCATTCTTGAGGCGAAAAGTAAATTATCGTGTCCTACCGCTTCGCCCACAGCCAGCAGGACCTCCTCCACCCTAATGTCCTCTACCGGTGGGACTATCCGCACTCCCTGCCGGATAGACGGAGGAGGCGTCCCCGGGGACGCCATTCCTCCAGAGACGCCGACACAACCAGCGGTCTCTCGGTAGTAATCAAAAACAATATTAACGAGAAAGGAAAACCTACTTCTTCATAAAACGGAAGCGATGAGAAAAGTATAAAAAAATACAGAAATACCCATAAACAGGCTAAACACAGTTTGAATCTCCGCGCCACTCACGCGTCCACCACCACCACTCACTCACACCGGAAACGGAAGGAGAGGAGAGGACAGGATAAGATAGGAGAGGAGTGGAAGAGAGAACAAATATCAATCCCAGTGCTCATGTGTCTCAAAGTTCCCGTTCAATAAATTGTTGTTCATCTACAGATTGTTGCATTATTTCATGCATTGATATATCAATAACACATGATCTCTAAGCATTTACAATGTAGACTTGACTGGCACATCTTTTAAATCAAGTTAGTAGTCAGGTGTCCTAGGGGGTTGTGTTTGTGAGGGGAGGGGGGCGCGGAAAGCTTCAGGGGCCTATAGATCATTACTTAATATGGTACCTGGAAAATCAGGAGGTAGCATGGAATTTTTTTTCAAGGCAAGCGTGGGAACCCTGATTTCTGATCTCACACAGTGTGTTATCCACAGCAGCGGCAGAGTGTCAGTGTATTTCTTTATTAGTGACATCACTGCTGTCCCATAAAATCGCTCTTCACCTCACTAACGAACACGTCGATGTCAGTGTCAGAAAGTTTCACTTCCTCTTCACATCGCTTGATGCCGTGCCTCCGTCAGGACTCACGGTGGAAACCCATTGGTCAGCGGCATCATTTAATGTTCGTGCCATGCTTTGCATTGACCATTCATGGTTGACGGTGGGCGTGTGGAGGGCGGATTTGGAGGCAGATCCACGTACGAATGTTTCCAAGTGGACTGTGAACATTGCGTTCAGGTGTGCGTACGCACGGTTTTATAAATCGGAATTAGCTTTGGCCAACGCCATTTCCGGCTTTTGTGCGTACGCACACTTTTAGTAGGAATCCTACGCAATCCTTTATAAATCCGACCCCTGGGCAATGGACGGCCCCCGCATCTGGCCCTTTGGCTGTTTGTGACCGGCCCGCGTGAGGTCAACGGAATATTAGGAATCATATGTAAATAAGTGAACATCATGCAAAGAATACAACAACATTTCTTTTATTTTTAAGGTGCCTTTTTTAAACATTTACCTGACGTACATCCTGAATGCCTGCGAGCGGATGATGTGTTTGCGAACGGAGTTAAGAAGAGATGTGAGTTAGCTATTAGTCCACCACAATGTCAGCCCACGTTAAGACAAGAAAGATAGAGTTTTTAACGAGACATGGACTGCTAAGTATTTATTTACTGAAGTCAAAGGGAAAGCCGTGTGCTTAGTTTGTGGAGAAAAGATCGCTGTTTTTAAGGATTACAATTTGAACCGCCACTACGAGACAAAGCACGGAGAGACTTTTACGGACGAAACGTAATGAGAAGGATCAAGGACATCGCGGGAAATCTCGAGCTTCAGCTGCTAAAGATAGTGGTCGATTTTGACTTTTTCTCCTTGGCTCTGGATGAGGGCTGTGATGTCCGCGACACAGCCCAGTTACTCATCTGTGTACGTTGTATGACGAAAGACTTTGACTTTACTGAGGAGCTGGCAGCAATGCGGTCAATAAAAGAGACGACGACTGGGAGTGATTTGTTCACGGAGGTAACTGCATGCTTGGACAAGCTGGGACTCAAATGGGACAAATTGGCAGGTGTTACAACCGATGGCTGTCCTTCGCATATCCACCTCAGATATTCAACCTGACTTCAGTGCACTTGTTCAAGCCCAAAACAGACTAGATTTCTCTTATCTAACAAGAAAAAAAACAACAACCAGCAATTGGGATGATAAGACTATGTGTAAATAGTAATAGCACTTTGTATACAGTTAATTTAAAGCTGATCTTTGGAATACTGCTAAAAAATTGCATATTTTGTTCTTGTAAAATGTTGATTAAAGTGTGATATAATGTTGGCGTTATTACTTTGCCTGCCTCACTTTTTCATTGCCTAACCATAACATTTACTCTTAGCTGTAGAGGCTTATCAAATTATTATGAGTAGAATTGAGTTCAGCTAATTGGTCTGGCCCTCCACAACTGTCCATGTTTCTCATGTGGCCCCTCGAGAAACTTAATTGCCCACCCCTAAAGGCTTGATTTTCTTCTGTAGAAAACAGCTGGAGCCCTCTGACAACAAACATCACCACAGCTTTGTCGATTGAGCTCTGACAGATTGATCTGGCATTCACCAATGTGGTCTGTTTGTGGGTGGAACTCCCAGTTTCCAAAGCCTGTTTCCTTTTCAGTCCCATCAGCGCCTCATATTTTGTTTTATGATTTGCATGCTTTCTCTACATCAAAAAAAGAAGAAAAAAATATCAGTTTGATGCTCAAGACATCACACAGCAGTTATTACAATGACAGGCAGCCTACAGTTTGTTTAAACATGAATGTTATTGTTAATACATTTTAATACCCATTTCACATTAGAAATTATGACACTAAAACTAGTAGGTTAGGGTAAACCGATGAATATATTACATTGCGTATAAATAGAATTGCATCTTTCCTAAGTAACTGAGTAAGGATATGCAACTATATGGTGCAGCCAGAGAATATAAATGGGAGAATAAATTAGCAACTGGACTCAGACAATGGACATACAGAATATACATAGATTCAGCAGAAAGATTATACTCTACAAATAGCTGTAAATGTGGTGAACTATAACAATTATGAGCTACATGCAATCCAAGGAACAATTTGTGTATGCACGCCTACACTTGGACCATACCTGGACGCGCATGCACGTTAAGGTGCATCAAATTGCAATGCAAAAATTAAATCTCAAAATATCAAACCGTCTGAAGTTGCATTTTGTTCGGACACAAATAAAAATGACTTATGCAAAGTTTTGGGGAAATTCATTGAGATTTAGAAGTGGAACACAGCATGTGAAAAATATGAAAATGGGCCGTTTTGGGTGTTTTCCTATGCAATATAAAAAAACGCAAGAAATTGTTTTTGAGAACATTTATTTTCAATAGAACAACATTTATTTATTGAAGAAAAAAAGGAACAACATTGAAATTGAATCCTAGTCCTGGTCTAGCTTGCGCTTGCAGTGGCGCAGATTTGGCTGTTTAGAGCGGTCATGCTCAACTGCCTGCAGCACATTCTGCAGGGGCTCCTCGATCCTGGCTGCTAACACAAAGTCCGATGTGAGTTTGACGCCACGCTCGGCACAGTCATTCACAACATTGATGGCACGTACATTCACAGCACCCATCTGGAATGCTTCACTGGCTCCTCTACATCCAGTGAGAGAAACACTGGATCGATGTGCAGCTGGTGCAGGCCGCTGAGATAGCGGACTTGTCTTGGCAACTCCCTCCCCCCAAGAGTGTAAAAGTGTAATGTTATCCTTTGGCCACTCTCCATGGTTGATGGTGAAGGGTTTAAAAATATGATACGCCAGTTCAACCCCGAATACAACCTGCCATCCAGAACCCATTTCACCCACTTGATGGAAAAGAAATACGAGACAACTTTTCTGATATCAAATACACACACATAATAGCTATTATATATTCGATGTAAGCAAAAATATATTTTATGTAACAGAGTTCATGAAAAAATTCGATATATTTATCAATTAATTTAAACTAAATCCTAAAATAGCCACATTAATGTCCAAATTTGTTTTAATCTAAAACCCATATGTTGTATGTTTACTGTATACACTGTGTGGGTCTTTGCATTTCAAAATGTTAACACAAATCACCTCAGACATCTTTATAGGTTAAGGGGAGCTTAAAAGAGGATAATGGCTCCCTCATACTGGCAGCTGATGTGTGGACCAGCTGTGCCACTGATGCATACCTTGGAGTGTTCTGCCTTTTCTTCACTGAAGATTAGCAAATGAAGACTTTTAACCTTGCCACCATGCCTCTGGAGGAGAGGCATACTGCTGCAAACTTCATGTCATGGATGGAGGAGGTTTTAGAAAAATTTGACATCTTGCCCCCAAAAGTAAAAGCAGTAGTCCCTGACAACGGGTCCAATATGGTGGCAGCCATTCAAATGCTACAACAAATAGCCAGATGGGCCTCTGTGCACTGTGCTGAGCACACACTTCAGGACATGTATACCTCAAGTAGTTGCAAAGTGCAAAAGATTTTCAAGACCAAAGAATGGCTGTAGTTTTTTTGTTGTTGTTTTTATTGCTGCTAAAAATGGATACTTGATTTTTTATTTATTTTGAGTGTAGGCACTTTACCTCTATTTGGGTTCAAACTTGAATTAAATTGTTTTAATATATTTGCACTTTGCCTGTCCTTTGTTTTAAATGGTCACAAACTTGATTTGTCTTTATTAAAGTTTATTAAAATACATTTTTGAATGAAGTATAGCATCCAACGGTCCCACAGAGCAAATTAATGTCAGGGATGCTGCAGCCACTGGCTCTGGATCAGGAAGTAAGACCCCAACCGGGCCCCAAGATGTTAGGGACACACACCCAGGTCTGAGCAGCCTGTGGTGGGCCTGCCTTAGCAGAGGGTGTCTTGCGATTAAAAGGCCGAAACACCCAATGACGCTTAGCTGCACAACTTATGATATGACCATAACATCTGCTGGTTATTGCTAATCTACTGGAGGTTGGCAAATTCACTCGTATGGAGAGAACATTCACTATCCTGTTCCATTTTCTCAAAACTGTATTTTGTAAGACTTGAAAAAATAAAAACTTTTAACTACACTTACACCCGGTCTCGGTTGATGCATTAGCACAGACATTGCTTCATCGCTTCCTTCTCCTCTGCTCATGCGGCAGGTTCTGCACGCACAGATAAAATGAATATAATGGATGTGATGTAACTTGATTTTCTTATTCAGCCTCTCAGTGCCACTTACAGTTAGGTCCATAAATATTTGGACATTGACAAAATGTTCATCCTTTTGGCTCTGTACTAGTGATATGTCCTCCCGTGTCGAGGCTTCGAACCGTGTGTCGAGTAATCGAGGATGATTTTTATGAAGCGCGTATCGAGGCTTGTGTTGATGACGTATGTGATGACGTTCGAAGCCTCGCGAGCAAGTCACTGATTCAGGAAAGGGTTCGCGGGTTTGGTGCGCGATTCAAAATAAAAGGGGCCGCGAAACGCAATGGATTCCCCCCCCCCCCACACTACTTGTCTTGGGACTTTATTGTGCGTTTGCTTGCAATATATTCTGAGTATTGCAGGGAGAAAAGGAATTTATTTCCTAACTTGTACAAACTTGCGGTATCTTTTCTTTGTACCCCAGCATCATCTGTGCGCTGTGAAATGATAGTTTCTAAAGCAGGCGAAATTATTTCAAAAAAATTAATCCGCCTGAAACCCAGCACTGTTGAGAAGCTGTTTTTAAATAAAAATAAATTAACTGTTATCCATTTTGTACGTGTACGTGTACGTGTATTGGCATCACAAACCTCATTAATTCGTTTATTCAATTCAAAGCTTCACACACCAAAGCCATGGTTTCATTATAATTACATTACATTTAATGTCCACTTGATGGCGCAGTAGAGCAAATGAAGCACCATGAAGCTTCGGCCCATTTGTGTTTGGAATCTGTTGCTGTCAACTCTAATTATGAAGTCCAAAGAGCTGTCACTATCAATGCAGCAAGCCATCATTAGGCTGAAAAATCAAAACAAACCTATCGGAGAGATAGCAAAAACTTTAGGTGTGGCCAAAATCAACTGTTAGGTACATTCTTAAAAAGAAAGAACGCACTGGTGAGCTCAGCAACACAAAAAGACCCAGAAGACCACGGAAAACATCTGTGGTGGATGACAGAATAATTATTTCTCGGTGAAGAAAAACCCCTTCACAACAGTTGGCCAGATCAAGAACACTCCAGGAGGTATGCGTTTCTGTGTCAAAGTCAACAATCAGGAGAAGACTTCACAAGAGCACATACAGAGGGTTCACCACAACCATTGGTGAGCCTCAAAAACAGGAAGACCAGATTAGAGTTTGCCAAACGACATCTAAAAGAGCCTGTACACTTCTGGAACAACATCCTATGGACAGATGAGACAAAATCAACTTGTACCAGAATGATGGGAAGAGAAGAGTATGGAGAAGGGAAGTAACTGCTCATGATCCAAAGCATACCATCTCATCAGTGAAGCATGGTAGAGGTAGTGTTATGGCGTGGGCATGTATGGCTGCCAATGGAACTGGTTCCCTTGTATTTATTGATGATGTGACTGCCAACAAAAGCAGTAGGATGAATTCTGAAATGTTTCGGGAAATATTATCCGCTCATATTAAGCCAAATGCCTCAGAACTCATTGGACTGCGCTTCACAGTGCAGATGGACAATGACCCGAAGCATACTGCGAAAGCAACCAAAGAGTTTTTAAGGCAATGAAGTGGAATGTTCTGCCATGCCCAAGTCAATCTCCTGACCTGAATCCAATTGAGCATGCATTTCACTTGCTGAAGACAAAACTGAAGGGAAAATGCCCCAAGAACAAGCAGGAACTGAAGACAGTTGCATTAGAGGCCTGGCAGAGCATCACCAGGGACGAAACCCATTGTTTGGTAATGTCTATGGGTTCCAGACTTCAGGCTGTCATTGACTGCAAAGGATGTTACGGTTTGGTGGAAGGAGATGGACCCAGGATGCAGAGGTAACAAACAAAAAGGTATTTAATATAAAAAGAGTCTTTAAACAAGACAAAAACAAACAGGAACACTAACACAAGTAACTCTGGCGTCAAGGCGCACAGAGAACAAGGAACGAGGAAGCTGGTCGAGACAGCAGGAACGAACAAACAAACCTTATCTGACCCGTGTGGAAACGGGTAGAAAACAACGAGTACAAACCGACCAAGGGCTTGGGGAACACAGGCTTAAATAGCGACACAGAGGGAAGGCAGGAGCAATTAACCACAGGTGAAACACATGAGGACTGGGAAGACAATCACCGAAAGGAAGTGAAGATAGAAACCACACACAAGGGACAGATACTACAAAATAAAACAGGAAACAGAAAATACAAAGAGACTGAAATTAACAAACTAAAATGACAGGACGTCACAAAGGATTTGCAACCAAATATTAAAAGTGACAATTACATTTATGATTATGTTAGTTTGTCCAATTACTTTTGGTTCCTTAAAAAGGGAGGGCCACATATAAAATGTGTTGTAATTCCTACACCTGATTCGGATGTAAATATCCTCAAATTAAAGCTGAAAGTATGCACTTAACGCACATCTTGATTGTTTCATTTCAAATCCAATCTGGTGGTGTACAGAGCCAAAATGATGAAAATTGTGTCAATGTCCAAATATTTATGGACCTAACTGTAGGTCCACTTAAGCTCAAATGATCCAGGCCTCGCCGTGGTCTGCTCTCAAACACAGTGCATATATTCTCTGCCCTGACACTGTTTACTCAACACAGCGTGTTATTACTGTGAGAGGAGGAACACGGTGCCCTTGTCCTGATGGGAACCCATGAACAGAAACCCAGCTCCTTACCCTTCCAGGTGAAATATGTGCCACTCGGTCACCCATGTGGCAAGCCACTCAAATAGGCATAAATCAGGAGCCTTGGATCAATGCCCTGTTTCCCATAGGCGAGCCGCTGTGGCCCAACACGATCAATTCTACCCAGGGAGTCATTGTTCCAATTACTAAGCCTGGTTTCTCTGTTGCAACAGTAAGGAGGGTCGACTGGAATCAGCCCCCTCCCCTCAAACATTAATACCTGGCACTGAATTGGAATCAGCTCATTTCCATTCTGCAGAGAGAAGCGGTGAATGGAGCATCTGTTGCTGTCATCAGCTGATATAGTGACCACGATGGCCGTGCTGTAGCAATGAACACAATGTGCGTTTAAGCAGTGTGTGTCATAAAGAAAAAATGCTGATCAGGGAGGAGGAATTTCAATAGCTGCAGGCAGGAGTTATAATTCAAAGGATTGATCCGCTCCCAGCTCGACATACATACACAGCTGCAGGACATGGTCTAAATAGGGAATAAACAAGACAGACGGCCGTGTTACCCCCTATGGAAATGTGTGTTAAACGTGTAAGAGCACAATATACGCCGTGTCACTGGTGAATGTGGCTGGAGTCAGGTCAGAGTCTATTGAATTACAATTTATTTTGTGATTTTACAGGAAGGTGGGGCAGGTAGGGGGCGGGAAGGAGACGTGTGTACAGTGCATGAAAGGTGTGTGTGTGCTTGTTTTTGTTTCCTCTTTAGGACATTTTCCAGCACTGGCCTTGTCAGGACCAGTGGACCTCATGAGGACCAGAGCCTGGTCTTAAAAGGCAAATAATGGGTTGTGAGATCCTGCTTACGTTCAGGGTTAGACAAGAACTAGTCATGGTTGAGGTAAAGGATAAGGTTTTGATTAGGCTGTCCAATATTAATACTAATAATAGCTTTATTTACACAGGACCTTTTAAAAGAGAAGTTTCCAAGTGCTTCTCAAACAATAACATATTGATATTAATAATTACAATTTCATAATTTTAAAATTAAGTATAGCAAATTATATAGAACATTAATATTCAAAGACAGCTGATAAAATAATACATATTTTAAAAGTATGATATAATGATTAAAACAAGCTGCACGAACCTCTCACTCTGTGTGTATGTATACTCATTCTTGTTTCCTCTTTAGGATATTTTTTGGCATAAACACTGACTTTGTCAGGATCAGTTGACCTAATTGGGACCAAATGTCTGTTTGTGGGTTAAGACTTGGTTTTAGGGTTATAATTAGGCCTAGGTTAGAGTTAGGCATTAGGATAAGGAGCTAGGCCAGGGAATGCGATATGCCAATGGATGTCCTCACAAAGAGAGAAGTAAAAGTTGTCTTTGTGTCTGTGTGTGGGTGTGTTTCTGTTTCAACTCAAATGTCATTGCTCCCCCCTGTGAGTACCCAGCAGTCCCCAGGTGGTCGGGAAGGAGGAAATTACAGCACTAACAAATAAACAATTCTCACTATTTAACGCAACAGGTCATATGAGAAAAAATATAATAATTTCTTTAATATGATTGATTGTCCTAATGCACTCCAGAGAAAGTGAAAGATTCCCAGTAAAAGCATCTGTTTAGCTGTGTGATCGCGCACGCAGGCATCTAAAGGCTCATCCCTCACTTTTAATATGTGCTCTGATCAGTGCAGCTTGAGAACACATTACATAAACACAGGCAGATTTGATGATGCATCAGTCGTTCATTAGATCTGCTGTTTATTTACTGTTGGGGAAACTAAAATTCACAAACATCCCTGTTAAACACTATAGGTGGATGGAAGATTTATTTGCACTCGGTTATAACAGGGGAATGAAAAAAATGGACTTGAGATGATCTCTCTCACACACACACACACACACACACACACACACACACACACACACACACACACACACACACACACACACACACACACACACACACACACACACACACACACACACACACACACACACACACACACACACACACACACACACACACAGTTTCCCCACATATCATACAACCAGCATGTCAACTGGAGGAGGTTTCAAAGGAATCTGACCGAGCGTGAACCTTTTAGCCTTGAACTCATTCAGTTCCTCTGGAGTCAGATTGCCCTCAGGTGAAAAGAGACTGTCCGGCGCAGCGCCAGCAGGCCTGGCCCCTGCTGCAGGTGGAGCAGCGGCTGTCCCAAACCCTCCACTCATTTGTCCGAAAGCGCTGCCACTTCCTGCTGCAGCGGACGATTGTGTCCCAAAACCGCTCCCGAATCCTCCTCCAGTATTTGCTGTGGAGGAGAAGCTGAACCCAGAGGCGGAGCCAAATCCTGAAGCGGTTGCCGGTTTGTCGGTGGTTGGAGCCGCGAAAGAGAAGGTTGAAGCTGACGGAGCAGAAGAGGAGCCAAATCCCGAGGTCGGTTGTGTCGGAGCTGCTATGGCACTACCGAATCCCGCTGAGGGTGGAGGTGCAGCCGAGGGAGCCAATCCACCACCTGCGGCAGCAAAACTGCCGGCCTGCGATGGAGCCCCAAAGCCTACGTCATCACAGATTAAAAAAAATAACGTTCAGACAAGACAATGATGAGCTGGGTTTATGCTTTGTAATCTGTAAACATATCAAAAATGCATTTATGGGCTGTGCTTCATATAATTGTGAAAATATTTTCCTAAACATGAAACAACTTTTAAATATTTATAATTGAGCGACGCTTAATCCTCACCTTTGCTTCCAAAGTCAGATGTTGAGGATCCAAATCCAGTCGCTGTCGATGAACCAAAGCCACTTGAAGGTGCCTGAGCTGCAGGGTTGTTTAACTCTGCAAGCTGCAGGGAAAGTAAAAAGACTTCATATCAAAATATGTTCTGTGATTGTACGTGTGTGTGTGTCTGTGTGTGTGTGTGTGTGTGTGTGTGTGTGTGTGTGTGTGTGTGTGTGTGTGTGTGTGTGTGTGTGTGTGTGTGTGTGTGTGTGTGTGTGTGTGTGTGTGTCTCACCAAAGCAGTGCGTGTGGCTGGATTCATAACCTTCAGTTCCTGGACTCTGCTTCTCCACTGGTTGAGCAACTGATTGACACCATTCAGCTAAACACATAAAACAAGCTTGTTAGACTTAAGACATTTAGAAAATCTGCTATTTATTATCTAACGTTTGTACAAACACTAGATTAATAAAAGGTAAAAATATCAGGAGAGAGATTAATGAGTAACACTTCACTTACGTAGCTCTGTAGATCCCCCGAGGCTCTTGTGGAGTAATACTCCAACCTGAGCTCTTCTTGAGAGAGATCGGTGAAACCTGAAGAGAATACAAAATCAAATTTCTCGTTGATTGATATGATAAACACGCCATGCACAACTGGAGTTCTGGTCACAAATGACATCAGGAATCATGTGATGAACTTGTATTCGGTACTGACCAGATAAAGGTGCCTTGGAGTTAGAATAACACGAGAAGCACCACTGGTGCGAATTCTCCCAGATCTCCATGTCCAACTGAATGACCTCCCTGGGTGATCATAATACAGGCATCACATTAAATTAACTTCTAACGGCAGGAGGACATTCAGTTAAACACTTAAGTACACTTACAGTTTTTTGTCATCATCTTCTTCACCAGCGTTTCCTCCTCCTCCTCCTCCTCCCCTGTTGAAGGTGGTAGGACTATCGAGTGCAGAGAATCTGTTTTGAGAGAAGCTGAATTCTGCGCTCTTCACATTATCTCTTCTCCCTCCACCTACTTGGCCCCAGTCAGTCCCCCCTCCTCCTCCTCCTCCTCCTGTGCCCCAGTCATTTCCTCCTCCTCCTTTGCCCCAGTCATTTCCCCCTCCTCCTCCTCCTTTGCCCCAGTCATTCCCCCCTCCTCCTCCTCCTCCTCTGCCCCAGTCATTCCCCCCACCTCTTCCTCCTCCTCCTCCTCCTTTGCCCCAGTCCGCTCCTCCACCTCTTCC
Source organism: Pleuronectes platessa (assembly GCF_947347685.1). NCBI lineage: Eukaryota > Metazoa > Chordata > Actinopteri > Pleuronectiformes > Pleuronectidae > Pleuronectes > Pleuronectes platessa. The sequence goes on from NC_070643.1 coordinate 10,368,576, forward strand.
TCGGCCCCAGTCGTCGCCTCCTTGAGACGAGAAGGATGAAGGCTGGATGTAGCTTCCTTTTTGCTGGTCAGGATTCACCCAAACTCTGTTCCCAAACCCTGAAAAGCATGAATACCAAAGTTAAACAAAGTTTAAGTGGTTAAGTGGTTTACCACTGCAGTTATTAACTGCTGTTTTAACAGCTGTTGTGGCTGTTAAAACTCTGTTTTAACAGCTACAACAGTGCTTTTGAGTGTGTGCTGGGTGTGTTCTCATCAGAATTGAGTATTAAGGATAGAGAATGGCACATGTTGTACAAACTGTAAGTTCTCCTAATATATATTTGATATTTTTACATGCTTTAATAAAAGTAGACTGACCTACATCTGCATCCATTTGTTGTTTATTAGCATGATAACGCAAAACTATTCTAGTTTTTATTGTATCTATTTCACACTTGGAAGGTCAAGCGAGGATTTGTCCCCCAAATCTGTGACACTCTTTGCCTACCTCTCCTAATAGCTATTTTACGTTTGCGTTTTTCATAGTCAATAAATGTCTTGCTGCAAAACCAAGTCTCCAGTTTATAAGGTCTGATGTGGTATAGGACAGTTGTAATGTTCGTTTGTGTGGAAACTTTGAATATTCTGTCTGTTTATCAGCATTAATTCTATTTTCACTTGAGGTTTCAGTTGAAATTTAAGTCTTGCTAGCTAGCTAACGATAGGAAACAGAAACACATCTGAGTGGCTCCAAACGAAAGTAAACAAAGCAGCGCCATGTTGAATGGATGAGGAACAGAAAGTGTTCCCACACAGCAGATCTGCTGTAGAAACGCTTCACTGGCAGAAGAAGTCATTTAAACTAATTTTATCGTTAGTTTTACCTCCACCTCCTCCTCTGGGTTGTTGCTGACCAGAGGAGCGGCTGTAGTTGTTGTATCCTCCTCCTCCTCCACCTCCACCTCCACCTGCTCCTCCAGTTCCTCCTCCTCCTCCTCTACCTCCTCCCTTCGGGTGTTCATTCCAACAGTTATCGCCGTAACGACAGCGACCCTGGAGGAAAAAGTTGCAAATCGTCATTTTCCCCAAGTGTTGATTCTGTTAAACTCGCTGGATTCTTTCCCTCTGAGACCGGACGCGCCTCTCCCGCTACGCCACAGTGTTATTGTGCGACTGGATGCACGAGAAGAAGAAGGAGGAGGCACACGCGAGGGTCGCAGCAAATTGACGTCACGGCTGGGGCAGTAACAACAGCGACGTCTGGCGGCAGTTACAGTTAATATCCACACACAGACACAGACACACATACATGTGCTTGTAAATACACTAAAACAAAAAATAAAACAAAATTCCGTGGTTGTTTTGCTTTGTGTATGTAAAGTGCTGATGCAGTAAGTGCTGTTGCGGTAACTGGAAGTCTTAATTTTAATGGATCTGAGTCTTTTCCCTGAGGGGAGAGTCCTGTAGTATTAACCTAACCACAATCCACATCTCACTAACCCTAACCTAACTCAATCTAACCTTAACCTTCATGTTGTGATTACAATTAGGACAGATTCTAACAAATGTATCACCTGTGAGCTGGAGTGTGGAAAGATTTGTTTAATTTCAGTTTTTGTTGGAGATGTGGCTAAAACTTTGTCAACTGGTAACCCAGAGACTGACACTTGTTAAAAGATGATAAAAACGTTCAATTGTTAAAGCTTTTTAATATATTTTATTTGCCATTTACATACGACAAAGTGATCAACTTTGATAGTTATGCCACAGACAATAGCTTGAGTGCAAAGAATAAAATAAAATATACCAATATCAAAATGTATTGATATTTTGTGTATATAAAATAAAATAAAGCTTTTTTTCACAAACAACTATAAATAACAATTTCAAATAACAAAAGAATGGTGTCTGCATATTTATAAAATAATTTGTGTGTGCAAATACACGACATGCATTTAAAAACAGGAGTTCTTCCTTTAAGCGTAATAGATTACAGTTTCTTAACCTTCGATGGCAGTATTTAAAGGAATATTAATTATATTACATTTCTTTTAAATGCAATTAGCTCAGTTACAATGATTGATGAGGACAATAAGCAGTTGCAGTGATATTATGCAGCCTCATCAAAAAAAGCAAAACCTTTCATGACACTGTCCAAATGTCGGGCGTCAATTGAGTGTACGTACCATTGGCAAGCATCAAACGTCAGACTTTGCAGTTTATAGAAAAAAACTTGAAATCTATGACATGTAACGCTTGACTAAAGAAATCCGAACCGCTTTAAGCTTAATCACTGAGAATTTCATTTTCAGTTGATCCAATAGCTGCAGAGATCAGTGGGTTTTCTCAACCTATTCTTGAATAAGACACATTTCAATTGTGAACAAAAGATTGACAAATAAAAACAGTTGAACTGGATTCATACAGAACAAAAAGTATTTGTAGATAAATGTCTCACTTATTTCAAGAGCCTGATCAAGTAGAAAACAAGTTTATATTATATATATATATATATAAAACAATGTAAGCGCTTGCTTTAAGTACTACAAATATATATTTTTATATATATTAATAAAATCAGCATCAGCAATGATATAAAGATGTTACGCAAAAAACTACAGTGAGGTTACATTCAATAAACTTTACAAAGAAAAAAGGAATGGACAGAATATAGTCCAAGAAAAAGAAAAACACGGCACTACTTCAGCCCATTGAACAGCAGGGACAATCCATGTATGCTGAGGCAGAGGAGCAGAGGGAGGACTCCCGCTTTGTCTCCTGTCTCCGTCCACAGGCTCTCAGCGTTTCTCTTCAGCGTCACGTTGGTGGAGCTGAGCAGCTGCTCGGCCAGTTGGAAAGCTTGGTTGTCCTGCAGCGGGTCGGGAAGACACTGGATGGAGAGAGGCCCGCTGCTCTCCCTCACACTGTGCATCTGGTGAAATAAAGATAAACAGCTCTTTGATGCAAAGGCACAATTTTAAGAAGAAGAAGAAGAGGAAGAAGAAGAAGAACACTACTACTACTACTTTTACTACTACAGGGCAAGTTGGGCATTACAGTCAGCAGAGTTCTTGGATAGCAACGTCTTTCACTAACTTCTTGATAATTATTCTTAAAAGCAAAGTTACAAAATATGCAATTAAATAAACTGAAATATAAAAAAAGTTGAGATATGTACATTAAAGACACTTTCACTACAAATAGATTATTATGGGTGGGACAGTTGATAATGTGAAGCTATAGCCAGCAGCTATTTAACTTAGCATACAGATTGGAAAAAGGTGAAAACAGCTAGTCTGGCTGGAGCCCCGGCCGCCCAGACATTTTGAAGTAAAGAAATGAGATACAATAAGATGATTTTTTTGTTTGTTTTTATCTGCTTTAGATGTGCTACTGCAGGGGGATTTCATTATGTTCAGACTAGGCTAGCTGTTTTCACCTGTTTCCAGTCTTGATGCTAAGCTATGCTAACTAGCTGTGTCTGTTATGAGTAGAATCATAGTCAATGTAGCTTTTCATTTACAATTTAGGGCAGAATAATGGGAAAAGTGAAGCTAAAGCCAGCAAATAGTCAGCTTAAGTTAGCCTAACAACTGGAAAGCCGCTAGGCTCGTCTCCAAGAAATCCCACGAAAGCTTTTTTTGTACTGCTAGGAGCCAGGTCATCTGTTTATTATTTTATCCTAAATGGCTGCACATTTACTGAGCAGACAAAAGAGTGATATGAACCTTCTCACCAAACCCTCAACAAGAAAAACAAATACCTATATTCCCCGAAACAAATATCCATGTTCCCCTAAGTAAAAGAGCATATTTGGCAAAATACTAAATGTTACCTTTAAAGTAACTGTAAATAATAAATCAGACAGGACGTTCTTATTTAAATATTTCCAATGCATAATTTAACTTTTAAAATTGTCTTCAATTACTTGCTTAAATCTATGTTTGCTCTGAGTCCTGTAAACATTTTAAAGATGTGCAATATAAAAAAAAAAGTTAACGAACCAGTTTGTCGAAGGCCCAGAGAAAATCGGCACGACTCTCACTCAGGAGTCTCAGCGTCTCATCCGACAACTCTGCAAGAACAATGCACACGATAACATTAAAGTGCGGAAAATTATTTGTATTACCTTTAGTTGCTCCTTTAATGGCAATATATTTGTACATCCCTCAAAGTTGGGAGTTACCGCTCACCTTCCATAGCACTGACCAACAGGTGAGCTGCGTGCAGGTGAGCAGCATCGGCAGAATGGCTGCACCCTGAGTGGTCGTCTGAGTTGGGCTGCTCCATTTTGCAGGAAAGTGATTTTCCCTGACTCTCCAGCAGCTCCTCTTGCTCGGCCGTATCGAGTGTTTCACCGCCGCACAACTCCTCCAGCTAACAGACAGAGGATAAGGACGAAAGAGAAAACAGAAAATGTTCAGACAGAGGAACTGTAGTATATAAGAGGAAGTACTCTAGCCTCAGTGTCTAGGAAGTAATACAACTGTGGTTTTAGTAGTATTTTCACTTTAAGTTAATGCCACTGCCTCACTCACCACACACTGCAGATATGACAGAGCAGCTCTGTCCTTCATTGTCTCTTGGAGCTTCTCGAACAAGGCATGCCGAGTTAACTGGGGGAGCTCCGCCAGTGGAGACAGGTCCACCTCCTGTGATCCTGTAAGACACCAGGAAACACTGCATCAGGTCATTAACTGAAGCTACACAGACACAATATTCAGTGGTTACGAGCCTCAGCCATCTACTTTTGGTATGATGGATGCACTACACTGGATTGTTCAGAGGACAACCTCCCTGACAACCATTTGAAATCCTCTACCTTTTTTTAAATTGTTATACATGATAGAGCACTTTAGGTCTTTACACTTAACTCCAACATATACTATATCTATCCGTATAAACCATGGCTATTACTTTCATCCTATTTCATTTAAACCATGGTGTGGAGCACAAACATGACATACAATTACAAAACTCGGCTGCTTGGTATAAAATAATTAATTTAAACATAGATGGGCTGATTCGATAAAACTTTGGCAAATACTTTTCTCTCTTACTCATAATGTCTACATTCTTACATTCAAACAAAATGTGATGTTTATCTCTCAGGTTGTCAGTAAAAAGAGTGCAATGAACCTTCGGGATTCTGGAGTTATTCTTCAGAGTTACAGAAAAAACAATTCATAGAAATCACAATAGGATCTGTGTATGGGAGGAAAAAGGGAACCCACTTCAGTTCTATCACTCTATCATCACTTCCTCAAAAGATGGGGAGCGTTAAATAACCGTCACTTCAGGTTAATGACTGGATATTTTTGTGAATGAACACAAACCGTTTCTCGATGCACTTGAGGCGGGTACAGGACAGGCACTGCCATCCACCGTATCGGTGAGGAGATCATAGGATGGGCAGGACATAACGGGCGAGTCGTCCTCAAAGCCTCCGATTGTGCCAGGTTGCAGGCATATATCTGAAAATACACACGGCATCATAGATAAACACAGGGAGGAGGAAACATTAGGTGTGGTAAATGACACACACACACACAGACACACACACACTTACCGTAGTGTCCATTTTTCTTAATCTTTAGCTCCAGGATGCTGTACGCAATTACTGTGTCAGAGGGGATCTTCAAAGAAACATTGCTGTCCTTCTCAACGTGGTTGCTGTCCTGCGAACACTTATTCAGAAAAACACATACAAAGCTTTGATTTATAGAGTTGACTCTACTGTTTGCAATATTCTTGGATTGAGGCTCTAATAATTGCACATCTTAAAATCCTTTTATTTTTTTAACAGTTTTACCAGCTAGTAATTCATGGATCTTGAGATTTAAGGGAACTACTTTGGACTGAGCGGAAGTATGAGCTCTACTGAGTGCCATTCTTGCTGCTAACGGAACTAGATTGGCACTTGTTGAAGTGAGACTGACTATCATCCCTTGATCCATCCCCACCAACATGTAATGGGTTCTTGCCTGACCCATACCTTCCACATGTTTCGTGGTAAGCTCTTGAATTGTTTTTGTGCAATCTTGCTCACAAACAAACCAACAAGGGGGAAAACATAATCTCCGTTGCAGGGGTATTAAGTCAACCCCATCCACACCCACCTTAACAAAGCTCCCCAACATTCCCACCAGACCGAGCGCCGCCTGAAAGATGTACTTCTCGTTTTTCGACTGGGTGATGGAGCAGGAGCCGGTGGTGAGGATCCGCTCCTTCACTATGGCGAGCACCTCTGCCTTCTTCTTTAGCTGCTGCATCAGCACATGCTGCATGTCCACCAGCCTGGAGGAAAGGGACACGTCCTAATTTACAACAGCTACGTGCATGTAGAAAGATTCACACGAAAAAGGCGTGTTTGAAAGAGATATTCAATCTTATGAATTGGTGCAGTAGATAAAACCGCGAATGTCTGAAGTCGAGGTATGAGGAGTAAACTGTATGATGTCGCACTACATTTTCACACTGCTCATCTTAAAAGAATTAAAGTCGTGAAAGCACCTGTTGCTGGAGTCACGTAAGAGTTTCCTCACATCCAGCTCCTGTTTCTTCAGCTTGCCGAAACATGATTGGAGCTCGCAGGTGCCCCGTCCCTCTAGTGTCCCACCGACAGGGCCCACCTTGGTTTCCAGCTTCCCAGAGAGCTGGTCTCCAAACGTCCCCTCGTAGGTCACCAGCTCTGTCTCAAACACCCCTGAGGACACAGAAAAGAATCACCCTTACAGAAAAATTCAATACGACAAAATGATATATTGTATCCATAGTCCTACATACCAGGATTGAGCTCCCTGTCGCCCAGCAGCAAGTCGCTGAGGGTGAAATTTGTCGGCTGGTACTTGGGCCTCTGCCAGAACCAGAGGCGGTTGCGCTTGACCACGAGTGCCATTGGAACCAGTTTGCGTGAGTTGTTCACTCGAGACACGTGGATGAGGCTTCCGTCCGGGTCAATGTGATGGACAAAGTTGGCAGTGGCCTTGGAAAACATGGCTAAGGCAAACGTGAAACTGCAGACGGCTGGAAGGGAAGAGACACAAATGAATCTTCTGGAATGCACCAAGAGCAAAGAGAGGAGCTCTGGTGTAGTTATACCAAAGCACTTAACCACCAGAGGTAGTTTCCCGTTATTCTCCCTGTTTCCCCCTATCGAGAAGTTTGATAAATTTCCAAACCCCTGTGTGGGTGTGTCTGAGCAACATGTAACCCCATACCTCTCTGTGTGCTGCAACCAACAGTAGGCAATGACTCAAAAGGCCTTGAGGAAGTCCCCTGCATGTTGTTAACATATTAGAGTGTCCTCAAATAGACACACACACACACACACACACACACACACACACACACACACCACAGCGTTCTTACTCCCTCGGTTCAGCTTTCATAGTATAAATATTTAAAGTAATCAGGCGTAAATGAGGATTTGTGCTGTGAGGGAAGAGGGGGACAAGGAAGGGAAGAATACCTCCGTTGGTTTGCGGAACGTTGGAGTTCATGAAAGAATTCAACATTGGCAGAGAGACAGAGGAAGAATCCAGTTCGAGGAAATCAATGTAAAACAGGAGAGAATTCAGGCCTTGGGAAGTTTCATAACCCGAATGAGATAAAGAGATCAAGAACGCCACCACGTTTCCATTCTGATCAACGTCTGACAACTCGCCTCGTGTTGAGTCATTTGGTCTGAATGATGAATGGGTTGTCGTATGTCAGTGGGAACCTTCCTCTCACCTCAATTACACTATTTCTAAATACTTCATCTTGGTTTGTTAAGTGTGATCCGGACAAAGGAAGAAGAAAAATACTTAATTATAGGAATTAGTATTTAACATGTGAGTAAATTTTTTGGACTTAACACAAAGCAACATAGATGTGATTAAGGGTGGCATTTATAAGCATTTCACTAAGTCTGGGCTAAGTGAGAGCAAATGTAGATTAATAATAGTTTATGCTTATGTAATAATGGGTTCTATACCTCCAATGCATTATCATCATATAGGAACTACTTATAGTATTTTGGTAACACTTTTGGAAAATTATTATCTGTGTATTCAAATAACGGAGTCAAAGTTGCTCCCATACACAACACGTGTGCCAGAGCTCCCATTTCCCGGCAGCCTAAGCTTCCAACGTCACAAACCCGAAACGATTGCTGCAGATCGCGAGCAGCCCTCCTCGGCACGTGCTTGCCCGGTGAGCTCAACCGCGCGCGAGCCTTAAGGACGTATGAGAGTTATTATGCCTTGGATTAAAAGACATAAAGAGGAGAAGACTTATTTTTGACGGCAAATTCAAAACAAACGCACCACGGTGTATTATACTCGACCACACTCAATTAGGAAACTTTTATTTTCCTCTCCTCTAGAATTCTGTTTCAACAAAAGTAGATAAAATAGCTCAGTTGCTACCTTATTTTTTAAAAAAAGTGTCGCTTACCTCAATTAAATGACGGTGATGCGTTCAGGGACTTCGTCCGTCCAGCTGTCAGCGATGGAATGGCACTTTGGTTGCCATGCGTAAAAGCTGTACCACCGCGGACAGGAATCGAGCTCCTGGTCTTATCTTGCCACCTCAGCCTCTGTGTTAGTCAGAAAACCTTCAGGTCGTAAGATGAGAGCGATGAGGACTGTGGAGGATTCGGTGGCTCTGGTCAGATGTTAGGGCTCAGTGGTGGGATGGTGCTCTTATTCACGTGTTCCTCCTCCCACTCTCACTGGATTCTTAATCATGATCACATGAACTGATGTAAGTGCGTGCGCGCGCGTGTTTCAGAACATGAGCTGACTTGTCTGTTTGATTTTCTTTCCCCCCAAATAATTAAAACTTGAAATATCTGCAGGTGATTCCCTGTTGGTTCAGTCACAGTGATGGTTTATGACACATGTTGCTACAGACCACATCCTATCTAATGTAGAGCAGCACCTTTGCAGTTCAGTGAAATCCCTCATCATAAAAATCACCAAACTACACCCTTTGGACCAAAAACTGATATTTAAAACATATCTGTCCGTCACACGTATCAAAGCCCAAAACTCCCATAATGAAACGACATTAAACATTTACTATATCCAGATTTTATTTGGATCTGCACCAAATTGCACACACTCGATAAGTATCACCCAGAGTTTTTACATCAAGAGCCATGAATTATCTTACAATGCTAAAAAAAGTCAGAAGTGTAATTTTTGCATTAACCTTTAAAAAAAATAACGAATAGAGAGGAAATAACCTCCTTATTGGAGGTAATGACCCAATTTTCTTTGTGAGTGTAGCTGGTGCCTATAGTTCATATATGTGGGTTCAGATTTGAAGTAAAATACTGAGGAACAGGTTTTGGAGAATGTTTACATTTGAGTTGGTGGGTCCACTTTGCCTTGTGACCTATTCTTATCAGTGGTGATAAGTAAAATCTTGAGGGCTGTCAGGGAGTTGTCACTCAGATATGTAGATGACGACCCTCTGATATGGTAAGGATGCACCACGATGCTCTAACAACATGAAGTACTTCTTACTCCTGAGGATACCATGACCTGGATAACTGAGAATCTACTATGTGGATAAGTGTCCCTCTGCTGGCCGTCAGTTAAAAGGTATTCACAAGTTTTCCTTAAGCAGAAGTAATCATTTCACAATACATGAGCTCAACGGGGGAAAATAAAACCCCAGTCAGAGAGCTTTTGCCCCTGTTTATTTATTTGTTGGTTTGGCAGCAAGATTACAGAAAACTGAGTAAATGTTATAATACATTTTTATTGTATAAACTGTTAATGATCACTGTTTTGTTTATAAATCCTTATCTGCTTAATAGGAAGTGTAATAAACAGTAAAACAATACCTGATGAATTATACTGAAGCAGTACAAAGTAGCAGCAGCGGCAGACCTAGGATATTTCTAAATCAGGAGCCATAAAAGGGCCACAATTTACACAGAGGGGACAATTATATGTCCATCATCCGTGCAAAATTCCTGATTCAGTAAGCTGCATATTCATATTCAAGTCATTCGTTGTTGTTGGCTCTATCGCTTCGAGCCAAACAACATATCACTGAATGTATGTTTTTGAAATGGTTCCTTACTCAAGAACATTGTGTTTTTCAAGAAAGCTTGGAGAATATAAATTCTAAATACATTGTATTATTTTATGTTAGTATTTGCTATTGTGACTAGTTTCTTTAAGACTACTGACAGCGCTCCTTGTAAAGCACAAGCAGCCGACCTGACAGACATTTGAATAAATGTGGAATATGTGACTGTAAATGGACATTGCTCACACATGCACCTGTTACCGAATTCACTTCTCAGAAATGCAGCTAAAGTTGTGACAGTTAGGACAAAGTCTGTGGCCTGTATCTCAATTAAAGACACATAAACACATGACCACATAGAGCCAGGTGTGAAACCACTGACCCTGTAGTTAGAGGACATGGTGTGATACCCACTGAGCCACATCTGCCCGGTAAACCCGACTAGGTTACCTAGGTTACCTACTACCGCTGTCCAATAACATGCATATTGCCATAACATCAACTGAGGCTAAACATAACGTTGCCTCACTGCAGTGATGTAGAAAGTGTAGTTCCATGTGACACCTACTGTCGATTCCCCGCTGAGAGGTGTGCACCAAAGAGGAGGAAGGAATTAGTTGTTTGTGATTCAGTCCAACTCTAAAGCGTCAGTTTTTGTATGCGGATATCCCCCATGTGAGTAACATTACATAAATATTATCCTGAAGTTATAATTGATATAATCATATTGTATAAGTAGGATTTTTTGCTGTAGCATCTGCTAATTCTGTGGTTCAATCGAACATTTCAGTATCATCAAATTGTATCTTTGCCATGTTTGAACTTGGAAACTACCTTGTAACATTAGCTATGTAGTAAATACTATAAAGTGATGTGGAAATACATTTAAATTCAGACACGACTTTTAATAACTAAACAGTAACTTGACACATGTCACATTATTGTTTGCTGCTCAAGAGTAATGGACCAGCCCTCAGTCATGGTACAGCACTTTAAAACATGGTTTAGTAACTGCAGCTTTCTGACAGAAAATCCTTGAATAAAGAATTCAGCACTGGAATTGTGAAATTTAACATCTTGGTAACTAGTATGGTCAAAAGATGCCCTAGGTAAAGACATTTACCAAAAAAGTCACCATTTTGTTTTGTTTTTCAATCATACGTACACACATTTGTAGGCAAATGAGGACAGTGTGCAACAGACAAAGACAACTAGAACGGCAATTAGTAGATTGTATACCTCCAGGCCACAGCAAATTCAATCAAGCTGCACCAAATTATACATGTAAGCATAAATATCAGTCCTCTAAATAAGCCAGGACATTGGTGAAATTATATGTTATTTAAGACGGCCTATCTTTCAATGTTAAAGAATGTGATAAAAACATTCCTGAGACCAAGCCTTTGTCCAGTTCCACACCAAAAGCTACCAAGTTCTTTCTTGGCACATGTCCCATCCTTCCTAGTTTCAAGGAAATTCGTTCTGTAGTTTTTCCATTATCCTAAACACGAGACTGAGGAAATGAGAAGAACGTTCACTTTTTACTCTTGTAATAAGAGCAGATGCTTTTGGACGGGAATCATTCTGGATGGTGTCATACCAGAGCTTGAGCAGATTTTCACCACATCTATTTTGTTTGTCATATGTTTAGGTGAAAATAATTATTACACTGTGTGAGCAATGAGCAACAAGCTGAAGCTCATCCTGACCCCAAACCCCAAACCAGAGTTAAAAAAGAAGGAAGTGTAAAAAGTAATAACATAACTCGGCTGTCCATTGAACAGTTTATTTTCCACTTTTAACATGAAGTATTATTGCTTTTGTCACATCAGTACAAAACTGTATCCCCAGTCCTGACAGTCAAGACTGATTTATACAAGGCAGCACTCTGAAATCAGGCTGAAGTCCTTCTATTAGAATTCAAAGCTGAAATACAAACCCGTTCCTTTCCTCTGAAGTCAACAAACTGAACACTGACATCATCTGAAATCTCAAAATTAAAGTGTTTTTGCATAACTGCTAAAGGAGCTGATTTGAGTGCAGCCCTGCAATAAAAGGCACTTTGGTAAATGCTTAGATGAAACAGACGAGAATGATATGAATATTTATTCTAAACGGACACTGTGTAAATTACAGTCAGGATAACAAGAGGAGAAGGTGAAATGTGAAACAAAAGTTGAAACTGGAAGCAGGAAGTCCATCTTAGGTTGGGTTACTATGACATGGATTGATTCACGTTGACCCAGTCAGGACAGTTGAAGGCAGGTTTCAGTTCAGTGTACACTTCCCTCTCTGTGATAAGTTGTAGTGGAGACGTTTGGTTGTATCCAGAGGTCACCACAACACGGGGAAGTCAATTTTGCTGAAGCCAGGGTCTCTACGCTGCTCCCAGTACGAGTTGCTGCTCACCCACATGTCGTCCTTAGACTTCCTGTCGACACAGCAAGAAAATCAACCTGATCAACACATTTTTAAATGTTGTTTTAATGCATGACTTTCATTCCCATCCTCCCCCTGAACTACTGTTGTGACTCTATGTAATGTGAGTGGGTACCATCTCCTGTGGGAAGCGTGGAACTGACTGATGTTCATAATCATTGGTCATGGTAATGATAATAGCATTAGTCATTATAAAAAAATGATGGCGGCTACAAGATGATAAGTATTAATACACTTTTTAGTCACTCTATTTTTTTTCTTCTTATTTATGCATTCATTGTTCTCTTTTTTTTCAAGATTTTCATTATTACTTCTTATGAATATCATAGTGGTTATATTATCAATAAAAAATAAAACTTATTATTATTATAAGAATATATATATTTTTTTAATATTTTCATTGTTCTTACTCCGTGTATTATTTGGTCAATGTCTTGAATGTGGCTGCAGGTGGCGCTGTTTCTCAGGAATATTTAAATAGTGTTGCTTTGAAGGAATTGATCAGATTCTAGAATAATATTAAATGGTAAAATGTTTGCATTTATCAAGCACATTTCTTATATAACCACCGCTTACACACACACACACACACACACACAAACAAACATTCAAACAGCACTTGTTCTACACAATGCACAGTCACACACCACTGATACTAATTTTACATCATCGGGGAGAAACTTGAGGTTCAGAATCTAGCAGACGACCACTTTGCCCCCTGAGCAACATCCACTCTACTGCAAATCATTTTATAACAGACATATTATTTTATACATAAATATTGATATTAACTTGCACATCTAAAAATATATTATCAACATGTTTGTGTCTTTAAATGTAAATAATAGCCACTTGGCTAATCCAGACAAGAATCTGTTACACATAAAATCTTCATGACTTTCTGTGTCGACTTCACTTGCATAGAACAGACATTTAAAAACATTTGGGACAGGAAAGGAGGATCGTACTTGGTGTTTACTTGGTGTAAAATACATGTGATGATGAGCAGAGCATCTGTTTCACTGTGTCTGACTGCACACACAGACTCATGCACAGAGGATGCACAAACAAGAAACGAGCAACATACTTGAAAAAGCGCGGCTGGTGTGTCATGTTGTTGTCCTGCAGCACTTTCCTCCTCTCCCTCTGGAGTTGCTCTATCCTCTGTTTCTGCTCCTCAGCCGCTTCTGGGTTCCCCTCCTCCAGCAGCCTGGACGAAAGAGACAGAGAGCGACGATGAGAAACAGGAGAAATTTGGTCTTATCAGAGCATCACCATCATTTACAAAACCATTTCATCAAATGTGTGACAGGAAATCTCTCCTTCTTATTGATAGTAGCAGCTGTGGTCACTCCCTCTCCCCGTCACAATATATTTACCATGGCAGGAAATTCATATTTAAAGGACATTCATCCAATTCCCATGAATTCATCGGATCGTTGTTTGGGCCCAAGGACAGTTTTGGTAGCTTTTAAATCAATTTACGCTACAGGGTCATCTGCACAGGTCATTAGAATAATAAGATATCAGTAACAAAAGTAATTAAGTATTAAGTTTCAATAAAGGTTAGAGATAATGTTTGTGGATGGACAAACAGAGATCAACATTGTAGACAGTGCTAACCTCTGGTCCGGCCTGAGGCGTGTGTCTGTAGGGGGCAGCAGAGGTCTCAGGGTGGAGACCAAATCATTCAGCTCCACTGCAAACTGGGTGAAGCCATAGTACTGCTCCTGGTCCACCGGCATTGGGTCTACATACACACACACATACAAATTAGCAGCTGTCATATCGACTGTAGTTGTGTTTTTCGATTGAACTGCTGTCGTGTTAAAGCTGCTTGACTGACAATTCCAGGGACCAATCACTCACTTGCTCTCCAGATGCATGTGGCAGAAGGTGGGTCTCCTTTAAACACAGACTCGTGCCATTTTCCAAAAAGGGAGTGCACTACTTTTCCATTTGAGTTGGTTACCACGGCCTCTATCTCGTTCACTGTGGAGCTCCATGATCTTGCCTGAAAGAGTAAAAATTCTAAGTGAAATATGAAACTGAATATGAAACATTTAAAACAACAATATAAAAAAAATGCTTAATGGTTTAGGCATGTGTCACTGAGGATTAGAGTTGTAATGTGCAGTAGTTTTTTTTGTTTTTCTATTTTTGGCCAGCAGAGGGTGCTGTGTGCCTAGATAGTGTAATGTTTGTTTGAGTGGGCAGCACTGCATAAAAAGTGAAATACTTATATTTTTTATTTTTTACAAAATACTGAAGTATGTGCTCGGAGAATTATGATGCTAAAAATCAAGTGTCTAATACCAGGCTCATGTGACTGATCAGAACAAACAAACCAGGTTTAGTTTGTCTCTACAACAGCACAACAGTAGAAAGTCACTGAAGGACCAAGTTAAGATTGGAAGACATGTTCACCATAGCTTCTTTCTTGTCAAGATGCAGAGTGAAAATCACAACAGAACACAAGACATTCACGGTTATATAAATATTTGCGTTTCCTAACCTTGACAAATGTGACTTTACACTGGCAAGCGTCACTGTTGATATTTTTGATGGCCATCTCTCCGTAGTGTTCGATCCAGCGCTGGCCGCTCAGGATGTTGTGGATGCAGGACGTCACTTTGTTCCATTCGTAGTGGTCCCCAAAGCTGCAGAAATCACACATATACTGTACTTAACCACTAAAAAAAAATTATGTTTCGCTCATAGTACTGTGCATGGTGATCTGGACTCTTATGTTGAAAACACGTGAGTGTATACACATATAAGCACATGCAAACACACCCACACAAAGCAAGTAAAGGAATAAAGGACTTACGCAGGTAGTGTGACATGTGTGGTTCCCATGGGAACAATTTCCATGGATTTGCCCCAGAATTTGTTTTTCCATCGAACATCTGAACGAGAATGGGAGACAAATTAGCAGGTGACCTCTTGTAACAATGGAAATCATCATTCTATCTTAATTTAGATCCTCAATAGGCTCTTTTTGAGTCTCTTCAGCAAACATCAGTGTCTTTTTATAAACCGGCGTCTTTATTCATGTGCACACTCAGGAATGCAAACAAGGCAACCGGCTGTAGTTTCTCTGACAATCATTGGTTAGTTAGTTGTTTCTGAACACACAGTGCTGGCTTAACAAATGATCAGTCTCATGAATATAATCTGCACAGCGATTTTGCTATAAACTAAAAATGTAGTATTATAACACAATGGAAAATTACAGAGAACACCAAGGCCACAAAGTTAAATGAGGTTCCTTAAATCTTGCACAGCAGCGGTTTTAACTCAAGCATGTAACGAAACAAAAAGGTGCGGCGCCACTGGGGCATTTTCCATATAATCCAAGCCCAGCAGATGGAAAATGGGTGGTTTATTCAACAAATGCTCACCTTGCCAAAAGGTGAAGTTCCTTGAAGCACCATGACATGCTGAAACTGGCGGGTGATGACTCACCTGGGAAACAGAGAGAAGAGATACAAGATGAGATAAAGGCACCTCATCCGAAACAATACACACTGTAGCTCATGAAGCTGTGTTCATCAATCAGTGAAGGCTAGGAAAGGTTTAATTTTTTCGACAGCCTTAAACCATTAATACAAACAATTTAAGAGATCAGTATAATTAATGTAAATAAACACGACCACCGCAGAGACGACTGGCAAGTCAGTGCAGGATTTGTAGGATTGGATTTAGTTGCAAGTCTTGACAGTTGCTTTAAAGCATACAACAGGAACAGGGCGCTGTCCTTCATTGATAGGTCAGACGTTTGAAAACCTATGGTGTGACGATTCAATTGAGAATAACAGACCAGTGTTTCAAATGACTAAAGCTGCTTTAAGGCATGCAATGAGGTCCAGTCATTTTCTTGAAGTTGTCCAGAGTATGTGCAAATGGCTAAGTCAATTGTCCTGAACATCTTCCGTAACTTTTCTTGCCCGCCCCCTATTGAAATATCCGGAAAATTGGCCCATGTGAGAGTAAAGCAGGAAGAGAACACAAATATCTCAGGAAGAAGAATCGAAGAAGAAGTTGCAGATGAAGATGACAACTTCTGATTTTGACCATAAGGGCCGACACTGTTGTTGATGTGCTGTAAACAAAAACCCTGTGCAGTATATAAGTCATGTCCTCCCTCCTGCATGCTTGCCTGAATGCCCCGATTATTTTCCTGTTGTGAACTATTTCACCCGCAAAATTTCCTGCTGTGTTCTTCATATGTGAAAGGCAAACTCCGATACATTATCTGGCCCCAATTTTTTAAGTTAATGTCTGAAAAATGCTTTAAATGTGGTAAATTTACATGAAATACATAGAATTCCAGAAATATAATACATTTAATTAGCAGGAAAATAAGCCTGCTCTCAATTTGTTATTGAAAGGTTGTGATTCTTCGTATGCCCATGCAGTAAATGGTGTGTTGTGTGTGTGTGTGTGTGTGTGTGTGTGTGTGTGTGTGTGTGTGTGTGTGTGTGTGTGTGTGTGTGTGTGTGTGTGTGTTTGATGTAAACTGTGACCTCTACCTGTTCAGCTATGAACCTGAAGCCCTTATCAGGTCTGTCACACTCGTACGTCTCTCCCAGGACGGGGTTAAAGGGTTTGCTTCCTGCTCGATGGAAGCTGGATGCATAAGCAGATATTGCAAAAGTAGCAACATACACCTGTATAGAAAATCAGAGAGGAGCGGTGAGGGTCTGACACCAATATAGAGGCACGTAAATGTGTTTGTTAACGAGTAGGCATAAGTAATACTACATCTCTGTAGTTTTTACAGTATTTATACAGTATGTAGAAGCGTGAGACTTGTGAATATGATTTTTTTGTGTGTTTAGCCAACGGTCTGTCTTTTGGACTATAAACTATAAATACTCTGGACCAAAAAGGCACAGAAACAAAAAAAGATTAGTGAAAATGTATTTTGTTTGATTTATTAAAACCTTTAACAGAAGCGCACACGAGGGAAAAAGACACACATCAGAGTATCATTTGAAAAGATGCCTGAGGAAAAGCACTGACCTCAATAAACATTTCCTATCTATAGTTTGCTCCAGGCACTGTCATTGTTTTTTTTTACCTGTGCGCTTCTGCTGACGTGGAGATCAGAGGCCTGAATAAATATCTTTACCTTTTGCGTGCTCCAACCTAATAATGTTCTTTGTGGTATCATAAGAGTTTGTGATATTGCTCGTGAGACTAGTTTATGCATGGTAGATGCATAACGACATGTGTGCAAAATAACTCAAGTTTCTAGCTAGAATTTGTACATGTTTACAAGGCTCCATCTTCCCTCTGCAGATTTATACATGCAGCTTTATCATGCTTGTTTTCCTGTCCTCTCACCATCCGCTGGTAAGGGTCCTGCGTCTGGTTGGCGGTGTCCAGCAGCTCGCTGTACTCCAGCTCCTCACACAGCCTCTGCAGGGTGTTGAGCGGCTCGTTGAGCTGCACTGGCATGGCCACCTTGGACAGGTCCTTCCCGATGTTGTTCCTCAGGATGTTCCACAGGCTCACGCTGCTGGCGGAACAAGGGGAGGGCAACCTGGCACGCCGGCGATTCAGGTTCACCACGCTGCTGACTGCAGGAGGGAAATGTCGAGGGAGAGACAGTGAGACGAGAAGAAGAAGGAAGAGCTGTTTTTAACACCAACGAGTGAGACAGAAAAATGTGAGAGATGACATGTTAGAGAGGTGATGCTTATATGTGCAAAATGTCTAATATTTGATGTTGTAAAGTCTCTGATGTCCCACACTGATGTGAAGAAGATGAGGATCGAGAGAAGCAGTAAAAAAAAAACTGTCATTCATTACTCTGACGTGAGCATCGAAAAATCGAGCTAATGCAAAATTCATTCAAATTTAAAAACTTTAGTTTGTCTGATTGTTTACAGACAAACAGGTTGACGGATTTGCACGAAACTCTAAGGAGAGATGTTATATTGGTCAGAAAATAATCCATGACAATGTTGTGTGGATCCGGATCAGAGGGCGGATCCAGGACCTTTCTCTACCATGACATATTTACATATTTAGTGGGGTTGGTATCAAATTTGTATCTAGTGAATTTAAATGTGGTGTCATAAGAGAACAGAGGTTTGCACTCCACTGAGTGATACTCTAGTTGAATGAATGTTTCCTCATGGAGTTAAGACTCATGCAGAGGAAATATAGAGGAAACAACATCTGCAGCAGTGTATTAAGGATTCATGTCCGCAGATGTTTCGTCACATACTGCACCGAGTTTGTAAAGGTGTCTGGAAGTTGGCAGTAGTAGTGTTTAACACATTCCCTCAGCAGGAGAGTAATGTCTCTGATTCCAGATATTCATAATTTATACTGTGTTAAACTCTGAGAAAGCACAATAGGACCCCCAGAGGCTCAGTTGCAGTCGCGTTCAAGCGCACAGGGGAGGGCAAGTCCTGCCCCTCTATGACAGAATGAGGTCCCCGTATTTCACTCTGTTGTACTCAAGCACACATACACAACTTGTACTGTATTATATACCAGAATTGTGTCTCTCACTGCCTCCCTCGTTGCTGTAGGTATCCATGGAGACACTGTCACTGACATCACTGATGTACGAGTCATCGTCGGACGCCTGGAGATAAAAGAGAATCAATGGTGAAGGTCAGAAAGCGTCCAAAGCGCAGGATCAAAAGACAACAAAAAAATAGGAAATAAATAAAGGCAGTTTACTGTACATTTGTAGATGCAGGTATTTGGGTTTAGTTAAGACCCAGTTGTAGGGCTAAAAAATATGTCACCTTGTTGTTTCATAACCTTTTTTCCTCCAATTTCTCACATTTCATAGACTCATTCAATAAAAAGATCCCTGCATTTAGATGTTAACATGAAGTATCGGAGGGGGAGGAGGTACAAAATAGTGTCTGACCTCATTTTCGGAAGAGGAAGAGGAGAGAAGGTACTCCTGAGCATCATAGAACTCTGATATCGACTCAGGGATAGATGCTTTGCTCTCATTGGACGCCTGGTGGACCAAGGAGTGGGAGCCGCCTGGACATTCCTGTTTAAATGATGAGAAAACCAGTTATGTGGTAACATTTTTTAGTGTGGTGGGATTTTGCAGATTTGAGAGTTCTGAATCATGGAGTCACTCACTGAGGTATAAGCAGTCTTTAAGCCCATGACCTGCACTGGCTGTGGGGGCTGCATTTCGATGGTGTGCCTCAGTCTGTCTTTTTCTGCTACCAAGGAACTGAAGGCTGATTTCAGTGTGGTGTGGACTGGAGTGAAGCAAATGCCAGGGACAGAAACATAGACTTATATAGAGTTGTCATGGAAACTATCTCACCATATAGAAGCTAAAAACGCATCTATTTAGAAGTAAATAGATAATCTGAGCAATGTTGTGGTGACTTAGGCAATTGAACTCACGGTTGTTTGCCAGCCTGCAGAAGTCCACTTGGAGACGGGACGCATCTATAGGAGAGTCTGGAGATTCAGGACAGGCCTCTTGGGTATTTGACTCAGTGGTGGACAGGTTGGGATTGGAGGCATGAAGACGAGGGGAATTAGAGGAGATACAGCTCGGGATCTGGGGGACAAACACAGAAAAAAGGTGAAGTGAAAACCATTATTTTGCTTTCATTCTCACACTATAACGCTTGTTGATATCAAATAGAGGGGGGCTCACGGTGCATACCTCTGCCAAGGGTAATGCCCTCTCCATTTCAAATGAGTATTTCCCGTTATCTGACCACACTAGCGGTCAGATATGTTCTAATATATTAGATGGAATGCAGTTCTACCTCTGACACGAGAACTTGTCTTTCACCCTTTTACGGCAAGATAGATTGAGTGAATTCTGTTGGAAACACCAACATTTTACAGGATATTTCATAATCCATACTGCAACCTTCCATTAAGTTTAGTGGCAATCAGTCGACTACTTTTGTGTGTACTCCTGTTAATTAACAGACAGACAAAGAAAGTGAAACCATAATCTCCTTGGCAGAGATAATAATAATGAAATGGACATGTACCTGTAGTGTGGCTTTTGTTTCTTTGCCACTGTTTTTGGATCGCCACCTCCTCGGCCTCTTCTCCTTTTTTGGGATGTCATACGTACATGCCTATGGGGCCACCAAAAATGTATTAGGGGGTAGGAAAAAATTTGAATTCCAAAACTGACACGAGCACTCAAAAATATTAGATTGAGTAAAATCAACATTTTGCGTATTACTCGACCGTTCTGTTACACCAACAAAGTCGGCAAATGCATTTTCATTGGGAATCAGCTTTAATCAAGACAAAGAATGTGTCCACATTTCAAATCATGGTCAACTTCATGTGAGTGTCTTTGTTTACCTGTAGTGCACTGATGGCTGGAGCTGAGTATGTGCGGTGGATGACCTCCATGCTCTTCAGCAGCAGGTTGAGTTCAAGCAGGTACGATCCACAGTCCTCCAAGTCTGAGAGAGAAAGGCATTATTATCAGATTAAAGTTGGGGGTGAATGCAGGCACAGTGATAGGAGAATGAATTAGAAATTTAACATTTGCTGGATCAAGAAAAACTCAGGAGACAATAATAACTCTTTTACACCTGCCAAAAAAAGGCGATCAACTCCTTTTCTATTTCTAGTTTTCCCCTGATGAGTCCTGTTGGATGTCACGAGGCTCTCTAACCTTGCAGACTTAACGGTGTTGCATCTTGCACAATACGTTGTTGCAAAGATGTCAAAAGCAATTAGTACATAAATGT
This sequence comes from Pleuronectes platessa, assembly GCF_947347685.1. Lineage (NCBI taxonomy): Eukaryota > Metazoa > Chordata > Actinopteri > Pleuronectiformes > Pleuronectidae > Pleuronectes > Pleuronectes platessa. The sequence goes on from NC_070643.1 coordinate 10,389,757, forward strand.
TCAACGCTTATAACGTCAACGCCAAGAAGTTCAATGTGCGTCAAGATTGCGCCGGAAAAAGTGCAGCATAGGCGTTTATATTGCCTAAATAACAACCAGAAGAAATTAGCGCTTTAACCAATGTATCGTGTCACTGCAAACCGGAGCTGGACCCGTGTCTAATGTCCTTTGACCCTGGAGTGAAAACCCAGACGTTAGTGGATGACCAGTTTAAAAGGCAAGAAAGAAAAAAGAAAAAACAACAAAAGCAACCAACCTTTGCAGCACCTATTCATGTCCTCTGAGGAATGGAGCCAGGAGCTGATCTTAGCCTGGTGGACTGACGCCTGCTTGGTAAGAGTAGCTCTCTGTTTGAGTGAGAAAGAGAGATGGATGACGATAACTTCACATACCAAGTGCATCAAATTTAAGAGCGCCGGGGGGAAAAAAGGGTTTTCTACAAACAAGCACTGCAACAACTTACCTTTCTCAGAGAGTCACTGAGGGAGGGGGAGGACGAGGCGCCGGGGTGGAAGAGATGCCTCTCATGGGGATACATGGCAATCTCGTTCTGCCGATACACGCGGTGATGCCGGAATTTTGACATCCACTCCTCAAACAGCTCTGGAGACTTCACCTGGGTGCCATAAAGTGTAATTAGGAGCGCCAACTTGGAGAAAAGTGCAGTGAGTGTGTTTGTACGAAGCGGACACAGGAAATATAAGGAAAAACACGTGTAGGTGTTGAAACAATTAAGACTTGGCTCATAAACAGTACAATACCTTTAGGTGATAGATGTTATCCTCTGTGTCCAGGTCAATGCACATGGCTTTTTTCTTTATTGACATGACAGACAGGCCGACATCTATGCAGCCATGAAGCTTTCCCTTTTTCACCTGTGCAAAAAACAACTTTGTTAGCATGTGTCTTTGCAAGAATGATTCAAGAGCATTACTCAAGACCGTGGTCTTTCAATAAGAGAGCAGGACTTATTGATTTCATGTCCAGAATTTTTAATGCTCTTGGATTTTTTTCTGTCGGAATTCTCCAACCAATGGACTGCCAGGTGTGGTGTTGACCAACGAAATTGTCCAACCTTCTTGTCCCATACTGGCGGTTACAGGATTCTCAAAGAAGCAAAGCGAACAACACATCCGAAAGCGAAAAGAGCTGGAGCGCAGGCACTCTGTCTAAGCAACAAAATAACTGAGTGGAAGCACACAGTTTGAGTACAAGTGCAGTGTATTGAGTGACATAATCGCAAGATCTGAATGTGAAATCAATCATTCCTCTCAAACTGAGAGGTCGCATTCTTGAATAAAGATAGGAAAATAAAAATCGACAAACAGATTATGCTCTTGAGGTGATACCTACATCAGTTCCACGCTTTGCATACTTCAAGATGCCTTTCTCCAACACAAAGTATCTCTAGATGGGAAGAAAACAAACTCAGTCAGCAGCTGTCCACTTGTTGCCTTCCTGGAATAATAGATTTATTGCACTCTTTGGTTATACAATAAGACACCAGTAAAAATAAAAGTTCGCAGACATTGTGCAGTTTTGCACCAATAACTCGACATTCCCTTGACCTTACCTATTAAATTTCAAAACAGCAGCAATGAAGCAAGTGATATAATAACCACAGTTTACAAGCACAGTTTGCTCACTTTTGTTTTACAATGAAAAAGACTACATTTTGACATTACTTGAATCCTCCTTGCGGGCTAAATGAAAAGCAGTGCATTTGGCAACACACAGGATCTGCACGCGCAATTTGGCCCAGGCGTTAAAAAGCACAACTACACATGATGAACACAGTGCAGGATATTTAAAAAAGTATATAAGCAACCTCAGAATGTGAGCTCATTGTCTGACACAACCTTTTAAAATGCTGAGAGTGACAATAAGTTCATTATCAGATGGTCCAGGGTGAAAGTGTTGTTATGTAACATGTTGCAGTCTGGGGTTATAAGTGGACAGGTCAGGTACTGACCTTATGCCATCCCTTCATGGGCCACTTCCTCCTCTTGAGCAGGAAACCCTCCTGCCTGGCAGGCTCCTGCACGCTGGCAGGAACCCCTCTGAGCCCCTCCACAATCTCCCAGCTGTCCTGGAGAGAGACATACGAGGGTATTTATTACTGCATGGGTTAGACAGACAAATAACAAGGTTATATCACAGCCTAAAGTCTGTAATCAGTAAACAATATTGTCATAATCACAGGCACCACTTAGAGACATATGATGCTACTTTCTTCTAATGTTTTATAGTTTTATTTGTGTATGCAAAAGGTCTGCAAAATTAAACAGCCATTGTCATATCACTTCACCATTGTGATATCACAATGCCACACATTTGCATAATGCATGCCCAGCGGCTAGTCTGGCATGCCCTCTAACAAAGCCAGGTAAAGAGAGAGCAGGGGCCCACATTTCCTACATGTGCTGGAAGTGATAGACCAATCACAACAGAGTAGACCTGCTGACCAATCAGAGTAGACTGGGCTTTATCAGAGCAAATATAGGCTGAAAATAGGGTCTACAGCAATGGACAGTATGAGGAAAGTGATGTATTTTCTTAAATTTGAGCATGTAAACCTTTTCAGGTAATAACAAAAATTTAAATGATGAATATGTCTCCTTTAGGTGCAATACTGTGGTTACTGCAATATCAGTTGTAGTCAAAACAGTTTTTTTTCACTTGAAGCTCTTTATAAAGGGTGTGGTTTGATCTTCTATTACCTGTTAAGTGTCACAGAAACAAACTATTAATAATTTAATGAATTTCAAATGTTTGATCAATACAACAAACATAAATTAATAATATCTAACATGTTTTATTTCCTAAGGGATACTGCATTAAAGTGCATTCATTATTAGCCAATCTGAGGTTAGTTGATATGAGGCGAGAGGAAAAACAAATACTGAAATGCTTACAAAGGCTGCAAGTACTTTTATTTACACAAACATATATCGACACATGTAGAACCACAAACTCACCTGGTTGCTGTCATGTTTGGAGGAGCTGCTGCTGTCACTGTGAGTGGGCGATGGCGACGTCATCTTTTTGCGACTTCACCTCCTTCCACCCTCTGTTGTTGTGTTTCTGTGGAAACCGCAGTAGCGCAGATCACAGCGGAGCCACCAGGAGCATCACTCTGACCTTTGAAGGCCACAACAGTCAGCACTGTGGAGAAAGGTTAAAACACAGTGAAGTCTGGGGAGCACATTTTAAAAAGAGGACAGAAGCAGCACACAGGAACTGACAAATACAATCAGTGAGGAATCACTTACTCACTGTGTCAGTCCACAGTCTTACTGTGGATATAAAAAAAAAAAAGTCCAATGCAGCCTAGTTTTAAGGAAGCAGGATACAAATATCCAAAATAAAAATACATGAGAGGCCATTAAGCCTTTATCATGAACACATGAACATTTCAGGATTCCGGCAACAGTTAACACTGGAACATACAGAGTATCATACAAAACAAGACAATGAAATATGAAATCATAAATGTATGACTCCGGTGGCTGCTTCCATACACATGAACCAGATGTAACTACCACTGTTTATGTGGAACTAATGATACATCTAAGACAAAAAAAAAGTTACTTTAACTAACCTAAACTGCTGGCTAACTTCCTGCAAATTCCTCCCAAGCGTCCTCATCTTCGAACATTTGAGGTTAAAATGTCTTTCTTTGAATGTTGTGAATCCAAGCATCTGCTGGAGTGCATGATCATAGAATGTGATGTCTAAGAGCTTTGTTGAATGCCTCTAGATAATCACAAAGCTGTAGTGTTATACGAGGTGAGAAGGGAGTTTTACATCCTCCATGTGATGTAGCATTGATGACCTTCCCCTACTTGTACTTTATGCATTTGTCCGATATGTTGCGCCTATATGTGTTTTACAGCCACTCCCTGTGTACGCTGATACTCTTTAACACTGAAGTCAAAGTGGCTGTGTGGATGTGTACTGGTCATGTGAGCCAGGCACATCCCTGTCAGGTGGACTAACACACTAAGGGAATGCCTGTGGTCTTTGTCTGTGCCCACATGCATGCAAATGTGTGTAAACTGTTGAATGTTAAGCATGCCGATATGTGCATCTGGTGCAAACAGTCTGGTAGTTTAGGTTTGTGTGCTCCCAGGGGCTCCGCTTACAGTCATTACCAAGCCCTGAATATGAGTCACCAACAGGAAAGAGTGTGCTCCGTGCCTCGATACCCCAGACACACCATAACACACACCGCTAGCTACCGGCAACACGTGGCTAAAAGCAGACAGGAGCAGTTGGATGATTCACATACTTGCCTACTTTGCGGCTCTGGAGAGACTAAAAGGACAGACAATGTTTTCTTGAATAAGTTTCAAGTGTTAAACTCGGGGAGATTGAATCGTCTCATCAAGCTGTTGTGTTAGAGTGGTGACATGCCTGCAGTGCTGTGCTCTCTGAAGCTTTATAGATAAAAATCGAGTTCTGGAATTCATTTCGCATCACTCCTACATAGTTATGTCTGTGTGAACAAATCTGGGTTTAACGTAGACTTTAAATGACCAAAGGCTCATCCCACCATAAAACATTCAGGATAGGCACATTGTAAGAACTCAGGGCCTCAATGGAAAATTTCCAGGCTTGGCTGAACTCTTCTAAGAATACACCCATGATTATACACACAATAAGTGGTGAGTAAGGGCAGCAGCACCATGCGCCGCTTTACATAACATGTTCAGCAAACTTTGCAGAAGAACATTTCCTCAGAGCACAGCCTCAAACTGATCTGAGCACAGATGCACACATTTCTGTTTTAAGGGTCACTACTTTGTGCGTCTCACTGGCTTAACAGCTTGTGTGGAAGCTGTGTGTTAATCTGTAATACATCCTGCCATGGATGTGCCGTGAAAACTGCAGATGAACTGGGAGAGGAGAGTCCCCGAACATCCCACCGAGTGCCCTACTTACCTCGACTGAGTGATTACTGTAATATCGTACACCGCTGAGCCTCCTGCACTGTAAGACTAGAAGTGGCAGGGGTTTTGCCTTGGGTCTTACGTAATGAGAGTCAATCATTAATGGTACAACACCAGTGTGTCTTTTCTTTGAATACACTGGGGGGAGAATTTTTCTTCCACTTGTCTCATTCATAGCAACCAAAGTGCCAAGCCTTCTGGAAAGGCCCACCACTCAAACAACTTACAAAATAAAGCTTTGCTGCAACAAACACACAAGCAAGTGCCTGTTTTGCTGGACAGTGGCTAACTCTGGTCGCAGCTTTCTTTCTGAAACTGTAAAAGTGAGGTGCAGTAAGCGAAAACTGGCTGCAGGACTCAGGCCCTAGAACCCTGAAGTCGCGGCACCGCTGCTGTACAAACAGCTGTCCATTTGTTTATTCAAAGTTCAGTGAAGCTCCACTTTGTATGCAGAAAACACTAACTGCGGAATCAGTTGTCGTGAATGAGCCCATTGTAGTGACCACACGGTTGGCGTGATTGAAAATGTCACTTATATTGATGAGTCCCAGTCGATACTATTACAGAGCTCTGATCGCCTGTTGAATCAGAGTTTATTAACATTGAATGTATCCTGTGTCCAAACCACACCAATTCGACACTGCTCTTCCTGTGGCTCATTAAATATACACACGCCAAGCAACACCTATTCAACATCCAGTTTACTCTTTGAGTTGAGGAAGGCTACAGGCAACACATTTCCGCGACAGTCTCTTATGGTAACATTGACTGGGCACACAAGTGTTGACTTAGCAGCCAGTCCATCTGCTTTCTGACTATACACACTCTTGCAGCCACAGGACTGCAGTCAACCTGACTGTCCACCCAGTTGTACATCGTTCCCGTTATTCCGTTACTGGCAGACTGGGACGGCGAAAAGGTCCTCGCAGATGGCCCATCTGTGACTCTCCCTACAATAAAGGAGCAGGCTCTTCTGGTAAAGCTTCTTCACAGATTTATAGAGTTAAAGCTGTGCATGATCCACTGATTATCAGACCGAGAGCCCGCATTAAATAGAAGCACATCTGGCAACATGATCTGGTTATTTCCGACAACTAAACCCAAATTTTATAACAAAATTGTGTGATGGATCATATGGATTTGGAATGGTTGGTGGCAGGAGCTTATCTGACCTCTGACCTCATCTCTGACAGAGTGTAGCTGTTAATAGCACTGGCTTGTTTGAAGATATTTATACAATTTCATCTGAAAGTTGTGCAGTGCCTGTATTTCCTGTATGCATGCAGAGTAAAAACGAATGTGAGCATCAGGGAGGGATAAAAGAGGTGAAAGGCTGTCTCGCTATGACACTCAACTGTCAGTTATTTTGAAGTGCACTCAAAGTGAAAACAGAAGACAAGAGGCTTGAAAACCAGCATGCCCATAGATTCCTGACCAAGGCATTTTTTGAAAGCTGCATCACAAAAGATGTATTTCTGTCTCTTTCCTGCTGAGACAAGGGACACTTTGTGTAACTGCTCAATCACGTGTTGCTATGGATACAACAAAAACGAAAGGCAGGAATATATTCATATTGTTTATTCTTTATGGAAAATCTGAGGGCATAAAACATGCTACTATTTATAGAACCTGTGCCGCTACCAGCGGAAATGTGATTTCACATGAGTGTCTGCATCGACCGGCCAGTGCGGCTGGAAGTAAGGCATCTTCTAACCTTATGAAACCATAAGAGATAACAGGCCTGCTGTTCTCGGAGTGGCCACTTGGCGTATTAGTCAAGGCAGGAGTGCTCTGTATTTACCAGCTTTTAAGTGGGTGTTGTGCAAAAGGGTAGAGTGACATAAAGATAACTCGCTGAGTCACGTTGGCCACGCTGGATGTTTATGCTCAGAAATGGTGTAGCAGGGAGAAATCTTTTGGCTGGACAGTGATCAGACCAGGGACCTAAAACGTATGCCTGTGGCACAATCCTCTTTAGCTCAATAGAGTGCAAGTGTTGGGCAGATTTGAACAGTGCCATGTGGAGCTTGTATTGATTTCTCTACATCTTGTTAAAGGGCACTTCAACAGAGCGGATGAATACCAACACATCGGTGGCTGGATAGCTGGACGGTCTCCTCTCGCTACTGTTCTGCCTACTTCTGCAACTAAACTTGCATTTATCCTCAATTAGTTTCAATTGTCAATGCTCTAGTTGACTAACCATTAGGGAAATGAAAAGTGAGAAAGGTCCCAGATCCCCAGAGCAACATTTAGAAAAGTTAAGTTTTGTCTTAACAACAGTCCAAACCCCAAAGATAATTTAAGATTTAAATTATATAAATAGGAAAATACTCACATTAGAGAGGCTGGAATGAGATAATCAATCTTTTGCTTCAAACTTACTTAAACAAATCATTGTCTTGCTTATTAAAAATAGCTGCAGAATTTTTTTTGTCAGATATCCTTTACAATAATCACAGTGCCATTGACAGTAGATTATGCTTTTTAGAGAGAAATTTATGTAATTTAAGCCATATCGTTTATTTCATTATTTCCTCTAAGGTTAAAACCTACACACGCATACTTTACCTTCATTACAGCTTTATGGACACTAGCCTCACCCTAAAAAAACTAAAAACCTTCAGTCACAGTTTTGTTTACAGTAGCCTAGGTAAAGGAATGACAATGTGGACCCACAGGCAATCATGTGACTGGGAATGGCACTGTGATAGTGTTTGCCTCACCACTCATGCGTACTCTGATCCTGTCTGGTCCAAGAGGTGCTACCTAAAGCACAACAAAACGGTCAATCAAGCACCTCACAAAAGTGAAGGGGAAGAAAGCACTGAACTAATCATTTATATTCCATGAACTAATGAAAGAGAGCAATGATTCGTTTCATAATTGATTAATCTTCCAAAGAGTTGCATGATTAATCGACAGACTGTTTGGTGCATTAAATCTCCATTGTATTTCCAGCCCCCAAAGCTATGACTTCAAATGTTTTGTTTTGTTTAACCTATAGACCAATACCCAAAGATATTTAAATAACATCTAGGGCCCAACTGATATATCAGTCTGCCTCTAAAATCAGTCAATTTGAGCATATAGGTAATCACCATCGCTGTTTGTGTTTCCTAATACCAATCTGGTAAAACATATATACAAAATATTAAGTTTGTAGTAAAACTGTCAAATATAAAAGCCTCAATGACATTTAATTGCCCTCAGGATTTCATGAAAATGTCTTAGGAATGATTGCCTATATCAATTTCAGATATATCAGTTTAGGCTCCAAAATAATCCATTGGGTCTGGTTCTATTTACATTTATAGAAAACTACTGAAATCTGAATTGTTGCCTGTTTGTGTGGATTTACGTCTCAGTTCATGTTATCCTCCTAGGACACCGTCCTGTTTTTAAATAAAATGCAAACCACAGCCATTACTAGAAGTCACTCAGCAGACAGCAGCTTTGGGTGAGTTAAATCAAACCGGACGAGCAAGATCACATCCTGAACTTCATCTCCATGTGTAATTTGAACCCACTGAATAAGGGGTGAATTCGTTTGTGCCATGTCAGCGCAGGAACCAGGAATCGAACAGTGTCTGACGGGGACAAACTCCACGCAGAAAGAAACACAGGTGTGTGCGCAGCCATGATATTCAAACTTGAACATGTCCAGTAAAAAAAGCATGTGAACGTCCACAGCCTCGACAGAAAGCCACACGTTACACACACACACACACACACACACACACACACACACACACACACACACACACACACACACACACACACACACACACACACACACACACACACACACACACACACACACACACACACACACACACACACACACACACACGCGCATACACGCATACACGCACACACACTATCACGAACACTAACACTAACACTAACCGAGCCACTACATGTCAGGAGGAAGTCCATTAACTATTCTATCGAGAGCGGTGTCTCATTTCAACGCTCACAGAAACACACGAGCCGGCGCCGCTGTCAACTCCGCCGCCGAATCCACCCGGAAGTGAGGCGGTAACAGCCAAGAACACACGGGTGCAAAGTCACACGAGACGCGGGTGTTAGAGAAGATAAATGCTTACGGTTCCGTGGCGACGGCTACAGCATCTTCTCCCCGGCAGAGGAGACACACAAGGCGGCTGAAGGACTTCAGGATCCTCGCTCCACTGACCCAGCGACGCGCTGGGAACGGGGGAGTGGTTTGCTTGGTGGGCGGAAAGTAAGTGGCGCTAGTCACAGCCAATTGCGATCGAGGGTTTAGCGAAAGAGGCGGGATGGCATGTTGAGGCGGGCCTTCGGGGACTAACACCTTCAAAAAAAGATGAAGGTGTGAGTCGTAAGTTCCATCGTAAAGTGACGTAAAGTTACGTGAGTACAGATTTAGTGAGGTATTGTTTTCATGTATTATTGTGTGAGCTGAACTACAGTGGTACTTATACTCACAAGTCTTTAGCCCGTGAGTGCTTCAAAAGTCAGAGAAGGTCCAATGATCAACTTTCGAAATATGTACCTGAAAAAAATTAGGGATGTAACTAAATAACTTATATCCCCCCACGTAATGGTCTGTCATTTTATTTACTATTATTACTTTTTTTTATCACCAAGTGAAAAATTGCCTAAAGCCTCTGGAATAGTTTCAAATCAAATTGCTTCGGTTTTTGGTTTGAACAAAACTCAAACATATGCAGTGTATTATCCTGGAAGGTACGGTGGATCTGAGGTGGGAATTATCAAACACATCAACAAATCACAAAACACCACAACACATAAGAAAACACAACAAATCACGATCACTTCAGAGACACCGTGCCAAGGGCAAAGAAAAAGCAGCTAATTTGTTGATGTAACCAGCGTATGTTTGGTCACCATTCTTGCATAAAGACCCACGATTTGGCAATTGTCACTTTTGTTATTTAGCTATTTCATTATTTTTATGTTAATACCAGGGACGTGTTATAAGAAACCACATGGTGTACAAACCAGTGGGAAAAAGTATGTCTTAATAATCTGTCTGGTCTTGTTGCTTCACAACATGGCGCGAAGTCTTGTGCCTTTCTCAGTAACCCTGGTTGCAAAAGATGTCTTTACCAACAAGTGCTGATTGTTGTCTGAAGCGATGAGTAAGTGCGAGAAGTTGTGTGATTGCAACAAGGCGGAACAAGCATGTGGGTGAGCCATGAGCATGTGTTTGTGTGTTTCCACTCAACGTCTGTCTCTCCCCGACAAAGTCCTTCTCCTTGTGTATTCTTCCCTGCTCGGTCAGTGCACCTCTATTATCCTTGCAGCGTTCCAATCCACCTTCATGCTTCGGATTTGTTTACCCAACAAAGCAAATTTCCTCCTTTGCATGGGCATGAGGTTGTCACTTCCTGTCTGGGCTTATTTCTATGGCAACAGAGGGAAGGGAAAACATAAGAATGAGAGGGGGAAAAACGTCTCTGGAAAGGAAGAGTCAGAGCCGGGGTGTGTCCAGCAACCAAGAACCAAGAAAACTAATGGCAGTGTTTTGAAGGAATGTTGGTCCACTGCGTCAGGACTGATTAAAACCAACTGAACGTTGACTGCTGACGTATGATCGTCTGATAATGGAAGTGGTACTAAGAGGAAAAGCAGATTGTTATTGATTTCCCAACACAAATCTGTTCATTGTCAAAACCATTGGACTTAATGTACTTGCCTCATTACCTGCACAAGGGGAACACACCCTTGCATACCTGACAACAGAGATGCACAGTCTGAAACACGCCTGTCTAAACGTATATGGATACAGTGAGGTGGAAAAACTAAAAATACATCACTCACAACACTCACTGTACACTGAGGCAGACTTTCAAATATTTTTGTATTAATAGCCCACCTTAAATCTTATTTTAGATGATTTTAAATGATACTTTGAGAAAGTCACAAGCAAAACAATGACATCAAAGACAATCCATACACTTTTATGTCTGTGTATGACAGCCGAGTTATTTATATCCCTTGTCAGCTTTCTGTCACTCACACCACACACACACATACACTACATACAGTGTGAGCAGATTGTCTGACAGTGTCCTCTATAGGTTAGAAGTGGTTTCAGCATACTGAGCGGCTTGCTGCAAATTCAAAGAGTGTGGCTATCAGCCAGCTAATGTGGACCTTTGTTTAACAGAGGCTTTTTTATTATTATTTTGCGCTGCATCATAAAGTCTGTAATTTGCTTACGTACGCGCACGGCATAATCAGACTATTACTGCAAGGAAGGAATAATCAACGGAGACAACACCCTTCTAATAGTGGAGCTCTTTTAGTGTTAATTGCCCTTAAGAGTGCAGGACTCTGATAGCCTTTGCTCTGTATCTGTAACTGAGCCTGACCTATGATCCTGGGCTGGATTGACCCACTAGGGGGCGCTGTTCCCAAAAGTTATCATGGCCCGTCCTAACCCTTCTTTTCTCTTTCGCTCTGAATTATGTACGTTTTTCAGTTAGTGTTCTGTCATTTGCATTTGTAAATCTGACTAAACACAATTTTATTTTATTACAATATGTGCTGGGATAACAAAGGCCTTAAAAGCAGAAGGGGGGATTCCCGGGGAGATAAGTGTTAGATCCTCTGGTCATCATTCATTTCTGTATATATGTCCCTGGCAATCCATCCAGTAGTTCTTCAAATATTTCAATGTGAACCCAAATGGACCGACTGATTTATTGGTATTGTCATCCATAGAGCCATTTGCAATTCATTGAATTACTACAGTTAATGACACAGAATCAACCTGGAGTGGTATGGGTCCCTGTGGGGTCTGGGGCTGAGGTGCAGTTGACTGCTTTGGTAAAGAAAAAACAAATTTAGTTTCGAAGATAGGGACCAGCACTCAATTACAATAATACTATACTGCTGCCCCCATATGCTATAAAGCTGTGTGTCTGCAGAGGGCGATGTTGCATGGCAGCTAAACGGTGTGGGGGACTGAGTAGACAGCTGCATATCAGATGTCTCAGCTCTCTATGACTGACGACTTTTTTCTTCTAATGACCCACATTTCTGTTCTCTTGTTTGCGACTCTCTGAGCATTGTGCTAGAGTGAGTCATGCTAATCTACAGATCATGTGCATATGTGCATTTGTGAGCTCACTTTCATGTTTTTGTGCAGCCCTGCAGAGCCTATCACAGGGAGTCTGTGTTCCAGAGTATGAGCGCTATCTTCAGTGCAGCCCAGTGATCTTTAGATCTTAAGGCCCTACATTCTCTAAGTGTCATTATGTGATTGAGGCTGATTATGTGCAAGTGGAGTTTCTATCAGACAGAGTAGATCAAAGCATTGCCCTCATACACACGTACACACACATGCTATCCTTTACACTAATGTCCTTATTCGTCTATCTCCCCCTCCCGGCTCTCCACCCTTTCAACTGGTCCACATTATACTCTCTAATTTTTTCCAGATGTCAAGTACCTCCCCTCCACTTTTTCCTCGCGCTGTTTCCTCCAGTCTTGACCCTCACATGGTCCACAGCAACCCCCAAACTTCTTCGTTCCTCCCTCACCCCACTCCCACCCTCCTGACTTGCTCGACATATTGGTCTCAGAGACAAAACGTGACCCCTGGAGGTCGGGGCGAGAGAGGCTGCAGCGCTCCCAAAGCAGAAAGGAATGTTTGAGAAATGCATTTCCCACATTGCGCGATGGGTTTGTGTTGTGGTAATAAGCCATTTGGTCCATGGGGCATTTTCAGAGTGCCAGCTGTTTGTGGCGCGCGCTTAAGCTCTGATTTCACTGTGATTGTTGCAATCTTTTTCACCATAGAGCAGTCTTTCAGTTTCTGCAAATGGCCTCTGTCGCCTCCACACTTTTTCCTCCCGCTCGCCCTCCTTCCCCCCACCCTCCTGAGATGGGAACCAGCTGGGCGAGTGGAGCAGGGGAGCACTGGGAATGTGGAGGGTTGCAGGCATGGGGCCCAGGTGTTCCCTCCGCTTATTTTTTCTCACTCAGTACTATTCATTGAGGTGCACCATAACTGTGGCAGCATCTCCTGCATGACATATACAGTGACAGAGAGTGTCTTCTATCTCTGCTCACAGCGGCATGTCAGTGCAGCTGCACACATATGTTGCACGGAGGGGATAGAGTCTCTTTCCTCATCTCGCTCTAAGTGTATAAACACACTCACTCATGCACTCACAAACATACACACACACACACACACACACAGCTAATGTCTGCAAGCATGGGCTAGGTCCATGATTCCCAGCTCTAGCTAAAGCACTTAATGATTCCAGCAGCTGTTGCTCATGTAAACTGCCACCCCCCCAAAACACACACACACACACACACACACACACACACACACACACACACACAATCCCACCTCCTAATTCCGTCTTTCCTTCCTTTTGCTTTGTCCCCATGCCTTCATCCCAGCACATTGATTCATACAGAACACATCAAGTAGCTCACACATAGACATATACATGATTATTAACATGCTTAAGTAAATTACAATACAGTACTGCATGAACAAATGTATCCACGCACAATTTCCGACCCTACCACGCACACACAGGGACAGTCTGTTATTTGTTTGATGTATTTCCTGTTGATAAGAGCGCTTGCAGATGGCGGGCTAATTTGAGCAAATCTGCCGCACATCTTTATTCATTACAGCCCATCCTTTTACACCGATTACTATGATAAGCCCCAGATACATGCTAGTTTCCTGCAGTGTTGTATTACCAGGATATGTCACACAAGGATCGTCTATGTGAAGCCCGTTACAGGGCCCGCAGGGAATTGTGAAGCCGAAGCGATCCCTGCACTCTGAGGTACAATGGGATGCACATGTTCCCACAAGCACAACTTCCTGCAAGATTGTGACTCTGTGTGAGGCTCATTAGTCCCTATACTCTGCGAGGCATGTTGAGTTTGCATTTTTGTATGTCTGCATGTGTGGTAAACATGATTAATGACCTCGTAAAGAGTGTCAGCCCCTGTGTCATATGTGCTTTTTGTAGTCCTGTGTGTAATTGTGTACATGTATGTTACATGCTAAAATTCTATTTGGGGGCATTATCTGACATGGCATGGTAACTTGGAGAACTTTAACCTTGCTCTTTACTTTGAAAGGTATTCATTTAATTTAAGTGTTTGAAAATCAATGCATAAGATGAATACCACTGTTTTTTCTGTACAATAAATATGAACTGGCAGTCAGTTAGCTTAGTGTGCTTAAGTCCTGCGTACAGAGGGAAACAGCAAGCCTCACTCTTTGCAGCAACTTCAAAGTTCGCAAACAGGTTTTATCTTGTTTGTTTAATCTGAACAAAAAGTTTTGCATTCAAAAATATCAACACTGAAGAGTACCTCATCATAAAAAATGTTCTCATTCATTCACAATATATTTAATTGTTAATGTATTAATCTAAGCAGCATCATCATATGTGTCTGGGCTGCTCCTTGCTTCTTTCAACTCCAGTACAACATCAGTATGACTGTGACTGCTTTCTATCTGTTGGTTTAAATCACCAATTAAATTAATTTATTCATGTACACTCAAATTCCACTTAGTCACTTGTTGTGGAGCTTTCGACCAGGTCATGTCGTCATCATCAGCAAATTAAGTTTTCCTTTTTGTTCGGCTGAATGTCCCATTCCCTTATGAGTGTTCTATATTAGCTCGCTGCCATTTTAATTGAGTGTGTGAATGGAAGAAATTTGCCTTTGGGGCTTTCAGGTTAATGTGGTGAAAGGGTTTATTTCAACCCAAACCAGGATCTTATCCCTAATCTTACCTTTCATCCTTTGCAGGTCACATGGAGCCTGGAGCCAGCTACAGCTGACATAGATTATTGATTCCAATCTATGGGACACACCTTAAAATATTCACCCCAGATGGGACTCGAACATGAAAACACTGCCTTAGGTGGCTAGTACCTTAAGTGCAGTGTACCCCAATTTAGAGATTCCATTGAACCTAACTCCGGTCTGCATGTCTTTGGACTGTGTACCTGGAGAAAACCCACACAAACACTTAGAGAACATGCTTGGTCTTTCCCAGTCTTTCCTCCTTGCACCTTTATTATCTGTGTTATCAGTAAATGCCATAGTGCCCAATAATAATCCTCCACATTTTAATACATGTGGAAATACTAAAAGCCCATTATCTCCTTTTGAACTGTATAGTGTATGTCACAAAATGGAAATAATAAATGTATTCAGCTGCTTTCTGTGTACAGTTTATGGAATACAACCCGTGTATATTATTCTTTGTGAGAGAGACGACTTGGATATGGCCCACCAAGAGGACCTTCTTATGTTGCAGCATCAGCTCATTTACACACACACACACACACACACACACACACACACTTTTGTCAGTCACAGGAAACAGGCACACTCAGGTGCAGGCAGATTTACAAGCCTTTCTGTCTCTCTCCCTCTCCTTCCCCGGATGGAGTTGGGTTTCCCATGCACACACAAACACACACATTCGCACACTTGCCTGCTCTCACTCTGCTGAGTGACTGAAATGTCATATGGCCAGTTGATTGGACAGTGAGAGGCCCTGAGAGGCACTGAGAGCCAGAGGGGTGATGAAAAGATGGGCTTGTGAAACCAGACTGCAGCCTTCATTGTGAGCAGGCACAGTGGCAGACTGCTCTCTGCGAGGTCCTCGTCGCTGCCTTTTGTGCCAAAGTCTTTGTGAATCTGGGTCAAGTCCAGGACGCCTTTCCCCTCACACACAACAGAGTCAACATCGGTGTTACGCTGCACTCCTCTCTTCCCTGGCTCCTCTGATCTCTCCTCAGGTGGTTTTACTTTGTCTCACAATGTCTCCGTATTTCATCCTTATCTGTCCGTTTCCCACTGGACATTAAACTTCATCTCAGATCGTTTCTGATGCTGCAGTGAAAGCCGATCTACGCTGAAGCAATCTCTTTGAGTATCCCTTCTCAACTCTGACACAGACCAGGCGACTGCCATTAAAACAACTGGACCGGTCCCACTGTGTCTGGGGCCAGATCTCTGAGTGTTTTCTCAATGTGTGTGTTCCGCAGATAGAGGGGGGGGGGGGGGGGGGGGGGGGATTTGAAGGACTGGAGGTGTGTGTGTGTGGGGGGGTGTTCAGCAATACTATAGAGACATAGTCAGACGGGAAATGACCTCAGAGAGAGAGAGAGAGAGAGAGAAGAGAGAGAGAGAGAGAGAGAGAGAGAGAGAGAGAGGAGAGAGAGAGAGAGAGAGAGAGAGAGAGAGAGAGAGAGAGAGAGAGAGAGAGAGAGAGAGAGAGAGAGAGAGAGAGAGAGAGAGAGGAGAGAGAGAGAGAGAGTGAGTGAGGGGGCTTCCCAAGGGTTGCATTTCTGTCTGCCCTTCTTTTTTCTCAGAGATTCGCTCATACAGAGCCTTAATGCAGTGACTATGATGTCTACCAGCAGATATGCATGTGAATGAGGCCAATCGGGGAGCGCCTTCTTTTTGCTTTTGTGCTCTGTGCAGAAAATGCACTGAGCTACAGCAGTTGGGCATTAGAGAAACTCTGGTAACCATTGTATCACTTAAAATCTCCATGGTGATTGGGAGTGTCTTTGAGCATTTGTGTGTGTGTTTGTGGTAGAGAATTTATCTGTGTCTCCATTCAAGGCTCCGTCCTTCAGGGGACTTCAGGGGACACGGTCCATTTACCTCCACGTAGACCCTCTCCTTCATGTGCCATGTAGACCACGAAGGCCGAACAGCAATGAGACCGTCTGGTGAACAGAGGCTTTCCGTGATCTGAGTCACCGGCCATTCCTGCTCTTATTGCTGTTGCCGTGCAACAGAGCGAAAGTTAGACACGCTCAAAAAGTTTGAATGCCCCTTGGTTAGATGTGTACTATTAGCGGTTCAGTTGAATAGAAGTGTGCTATGTCTCAAAACTTGCCGGCACCAATACCCCGTTGAAAACGGTTCGCCACGTTGCTCAGGAATGGAAGGACGCATTTGAAGGGAGCATTCAAACATTCAAATGCAGCCTCTGAAGGAGTTGATACATGCTTGATACATGCTTATTTGACTGCTGCATATTCCTCCCCTGATTGCCAAACCTCTATAGACATGAATATGATGCAGTTCAGAGTGAGACAAGTCAGAAAGTGAACAGAGAAGCTTGAGTAATGAATATAAAAAGAAAAAATTGATACACGAAGGATGAACAGTTGAAATATTTAGCTAAAAGTGTGAATGGATGGTTGAAACATACATCTGCCACAAGTTTGCAAACGTGAACCAAATTAATTGCACTGACGATTCAATTGCATGGTAGAAAAATAATCCAATCAAATAAATTATGGAAAACCTGACGGGTGGTGTGGATGCAGACTGTGGGGGTACACCAGACCGTTCAGGAACCACTGATTCACACTCTGTGTTAGAGGGCGACTCTATACCTCATGTGCTCTAAATGTGCAGATGTCTTGGCAGGAACTCTAAATGCTTCTCAGACTAGTGGACTGTAACAGGAACATTCATGTACAATAGCCCAGCTCCATTCTTCAGTATCACCCTGCGTTTTACCCACCCCCCCCCACCCCCCCCCCCCCCCCCCTTTCATGAAGGAGATCTTTAACTCAGATTTGGCACCTCTCCTCGTCAGTCTCAACACACACTTGACGACTCGAATTCCTCATCCACAAATGTGAACCATCTGTGCTCCTTATGGAGTCCTGCAACATAGCCAGGGCGCCTTAATGAGAGAAATGGTTAATTACGGTTAAGCATGCGTAATGGTTGCGTTCCTACTGTACAGAGTGCAGTGCATGCTGGGCTGTTGATGTGTGGATTTGCTTTACTGTACTCTGTGTGTGCAGTGTCTCTACCGGGCAGACAGGATGTCCTCTGGGTTGCAGGATATATATAGCTGTTCTCCTTTATGAATCATTTTTCACACACTATCAAAACCAATGACGAGATGAACTGAAGCGTTTTTGTCGAGCGTATGTTATGAGCGACTGCTTTGCTCTGTGCGCACCCGCTCCTGTGAGGGAATCTAAGACTTAGGGGTTCCCTTGGGATTCCGTGGGAAGGAAAAAAATCTTCCAGTCTGCTTTGTCCATACCAGGGATCTGATCCAGATCTCAGACCCCTGGCGGCGGCGGGGGCGCGCACAAAAATCGGTCAGAGGGTTTCTCAATCTCTTTCTCTCTCCCCCTCTCTCATTCTGTGGACTCTAGTGTGTATGTGTGAACTTGTTTTTGTGACCTATTTAAAAACTTTCCCTGCATTAACACTAAACTTGCATGGACCCTCCTCGACCGAGGTTAGGGTTAGGCATGCATTTGTCACGAATCGGTCCTGTTTAAGGGGTGATATGTAAATTGTGGTTAGGATGTAGCATGGTTAAGTTTAGGGATAATATTTTGATTAGGCTCTCCACAATGAGAGATACAAAAACGTTTGTATGTGTGTGCTTGCCGGGAGGTTGGTGCGTGCGTGTGTGTTTGATTACATGCGTGCACGCGCAAAAGTTTGGATCTCGTGCGTAAAGGCTTGGGCACATCTGCTTTTGGCTGGGTCGCAAAGTTGCAGAGGAGGGACTACACTCTGTGTGTGCGCGCGTGAGTGTGTGCGTGAGAGCACGCTCTGCACTGTAATGCGCTGCAGATGACCACTTGGGGGGACGGACTCTTTACTGGGGAGCTGAGTGTTTCTTCAGACAACATCGCAGCGCTGCGCAAATTAATTCGCTCTATATAACATGATGCTGATCACTGATGGAGCCGCGCGTCTGATCAATACATCATCGGTCTCTCCACTTTTCCAATCAACAAGTGGATTATGGTGTCCGGCTTGAGAGAGGAGAGGGGCGACTGCACCTGAAGAGCATGGAGAGAATGAGAATGGATACCGGTCCTTTACTGGCAGGGATATGTTTTTTCCTGCTGTCGCTCGATGGCTTCAAATCTTCCTCGGCGGCGACAAGCTTCTGTCCGGAGCGCTGCGACTGCCAGCAGCCGCAGCACCTCATGTGCACCAACCGCGGGCTGCGCAGCGTGCCCAAACCAGGCACGCGTGCGCCCGAGGAGGTGCTGATCTTCAGCCTCGGGGGAAACTTCATCACCAACATCTCTGCCTTCGACTTCACACGGTACAGTGACCTGGTGAGGTTAAACCTACAGTTCAATCAAATCCAAACAATTCACCAAAAGGCGTTTGAGAAACTCTCCAAGCTAGAGGAGCTGTATTTGGGACATAATCTCTTATCAAGTGTACCTGCCGGGATTTTACAGCCCTTAAAGAAATTAACTATCCTCTACGGGAATAATAATCAGATTAAGAACATTACACCGGAGCTCTTTGGCAATTTGGAGAGTCTCGTTAAATTGCGCCTGGATGGCAACTCAATAGAAGCACTGCAGGACTCTGTTTTTAAAAGTTTGACCAGTCTGCATTATCTCCATCTGGAATCCAACCAGCTACAGCACATTCACAGAAACGCTTTCTCCAAACTCACCAACCTGCGCTTTCTAAACCTGGCGCGCAACAAGCAGTCAGCCGTGCGTAATGCCCTCACTTTTTCCCAACTCAAAGCCCTGACAACGCTGCTGCTGTCTGAGAATGAAATCCAATACGTTGGAAACCACGTCTTCCAGAACCTGAACAAGCTGTCCAAGCTGTCCCTGAGCAACAACAGGATCTCTCGCCTGGACGGCGGGGCTCTGACGGGGCTGTCGAGCCTCAGAGAGCTCCTGATTGATGGCAACGAGCTGGAGGAAATCCCCGCCGGTCTCCTGGACCCTCTGGAGCGCATCGAGGAGCTCGACTTCAGCCGCAACCGGATCTCCAGCGTGGACCCTTTGTCGTTTTCTCAACTCCAACACCTAAAGGTGCTGAAGCTGAAGAGCAACTTCCTCACCAGTCTGTCTGGGGACATTTTCGCCCTCAACAACGTGCTTTACGACCTGGATCTCCATGGCAACAACTGGACGTGCGACTGTCGCCTGGAGGAGTTGAAGAGATGGATGACTGCTGCGCACTCTCAGGGCAAATTGTTGACTGTCTCTGTGCAGTGTCATCACCCTGCAACTCTCAGGGGGAAATATCTGGACTATGTGAACAGCTCCCAGCTGGAGCCCCTCGGAAACTGGACCAACTTGTGCACGAGCCAAGGTGGGCCTGAGGAGAGCCGGGGAGGGGGTGTAGTGGTAAAATTGGAGGGGAAAGAGATTACAGATACAATGAAGCAAGAAGAGAGAGGTGGAGGAGGTCAGCTGGAGGAGACAGAAGGTGTCGATTTAAGACAGGCGAACAGGGATGGGGTGATAGTGCAGAAAGAAGCTGAAAAATGGAAAAGAGTGGGACAGGAAGAGGTGGGGATCCAGGGAGACCAGGGGGGTCCGGAGGTGGCCGAAACCTCCTCCTCACTGCAGACAAAGAAACCAAAGGAGTCACCCGGTCCAAGGTCACGACCTGCCGGAGAGGCAGCTGGGAAACGCGCCAAAGGGAGACGAAGGTCCAACGTCATTTCCAGAACGGATCCACCGGCCATTTCCCCACCAGGTCACAGGAACGACTCTGATTCCAACAGCACAACTTCTCCTGAGCAGTCAGGAGAGAAGTTTGATCTTCTGAGGTCCGGTCAGAAGGAGGCTCTGCCCCTCATCACCGATCCATGTGTGTTCAACCGCCATTTTATCACTAACGTCTCAGTGGATCATGTGACATCCAGTACTGTCAGTGTGTTCTGGACCACAAGGGACCATCACCCCTACACACCAGGAGCTGGGCCGGGCCTGGAAGAAATCCACTATCGCATTCTGTTTGACCGGTTCGGTGCTACAGATCGTTTCCCCCGTTATGTCTACGCCCGCGGCACAGCTCGCTCTGTAACCCTTCGAGAACTCATCTCAGATTTGACCTACATCGTCTGCGTGGAAGGAGTGGTCAGCGGATCTGTGTGCCAGGTCGCCCCTCGGGACCACTGCGCCGGGCTGGTCACTCTCCCCAAGGCGCTCGCTCGGGACCGCACGCTGACCTCTGACCTCCAGCTGGTGACAGTGGCGACGTTAGCCGGGAACGCGGTTCTGCTGCTGGTCATCGGCGGGGTCTGGCTGGGGCGGTGCTTGAAGAGGAGGCTGCAAAGGAGGAAGTCGGCCGTGCACGTGCGCCACATGTACTCCACCAGGCGGCCGTTCCGTCCCACTGTGGCCTCTGCCTCCGTGTCCGCCGACTTCACCTGCTACCAGAGCAGTCGTCCGGCCCGACTCGCACCACTGGAGGAGGGGGGATCTCATTGAGTTCCCTTGTGACCGCTTTATGGACAGCAGCGGCGCTCGCAGGGACAGTGACATGCAGAGATTCTCTGACTAGATCAATACAAACTCTGTGCCACAATTTGAGTGTTTAAAATGCAGAAAATAGAATTCCTCTCAGTCGACGCAGTATGTGTGCTTGTGGCTGTGAACAAATCAATTCAGTAATCCCACAATTTTTGAAATTGGGTTTCTCAATGGAACCACAAGACAACTGCTAAACAGCTGAGCTCATGAGGGCCTTCTCAGACACCAGAGGAAGTCCAATCCCTCCGACTTCCTCATCCTGCTGCGTGCCTTTTTGTCCCTCTTTCCCTTCCTCACACCTGTGGCTTTTCCTAAATGTGTTTTTGAGTGTAAGTGTGTGCGCGTGAATGACGGGACCACTGATTTCAACTATGGTGCTAATGTTGAGTTCATAGACATCTTATTGTCTCATATTTTTTACAGTATGTAATGATGGCTGCTGGTTGGCAGGAGAGGAAAACACTTTGGTTTTGTGTCACATCTATCATGTTTTATACTTTTATATGAAAGTTTGTATCGTTGTGCATTACATGAAGAAGTAAAATTCCCAACAATGTGATTGATTTTGTCATTTGAGTGTTAATGAATGATTCAATGCTGTAACATTCTGTATGCATGGCTTTCAAATACCTAATCCACTGATAACAAGGGGATTATATTTCCTGAAATAGAGGAATATATAGAGCACCCTCTCTCTTTATACATTCATAAGAAAAATACAGTTATACACAAGGATTATTTAAATCAACCTCTTGAACTCCAAGTTGTGTTGAGCTCCCTTTATGTTTGCTAGTAAGGTAATGTTCTTTTTTTCATGATGCATTAGTGTTAACTTACTTTATTTTGTGTTCTTTAAAAAAATAAGATTTTCTTCCTGTGCAGCTGATATTTAGGATGTCAGAGGGAAACCAGTGTGTTAGGGATACAATGCACTGTGTGTGTGTGTGTGTGTGTGTGTGTGTGTGTGTGTGTGTGTGTGTGTGTGTGTGTGTGTCAGTGTGTCTATGTGTGTGTTTGTGCATCCATGCTTTTGTATGCGTGTCAAGATGAGATCTGGCAATAATTAAGGAGTCCCTTTTGTTTGAGTAGACGGGGTGGAGTGCCTCCCACACTTAGTTCAAATCACACAACACACTCACAAGGACACACTCTCACAAGGACACACGCACACACACAGACACACACACACAAACTTATTTTCATATCATCAGAGAGCCAAGGTCTTAAAACATCTATGTATTCCAGATTGTAATCTGTAACAGAGTTTTTTTTACTTGTAAATTTGGGAGACTTTTCTTTTACTCATGTTTTTAAATAAATAAGTAAAAGCCCACTTACAAACAGGATGTACTCTTGTGCTGACCACTACAGTTATCATGGTCAGCCACCACCTAATAAAACCAGTCACTAGATGGCAGAGTAGACCATACTGTTTGTCCAGAATCACACTGATGATCTCATAAATCACAGTTTACTGTGTTTATCTTTTAAAATGACCCACAACAAAATACCAGAATAAATGTTTTTATTTTAGCATTAGATTTACAGCGATTGTCAACATCTTTACAGTGCAAAAAAGTGTAAATTAAATTAATGTGTCAGGGCTTGAGACATGAAGTGTTGCTTTGAGGCATTTAGTATATCTCAAGGCAGTTGCTAAGTCGTGTTTTAAATGGCTTTCCAAGATAGGTGTGGGTTTGATTTGACATCTTAAAATACACATTTATTCTTTGTCTTCCCATTAGTTATATATATATATATAAAAATACATAGTTTTGACAGAATGGCATAAGGTGTGCACTTGCAGCTGCTCGGTTAAAGATAAAAACTAATACATAGGCTTTGTTTTTTAAATTAGTGCAAGATTAGAGCGAGAGAAGACTGAAATGATGCTTTATGATATGATGATACGTGTGTGTGTGTGTGTGTGTGTGTGTGTGTGTTTGTGTGTGTGTATAGTCAGTGGGCAGCAGGCAATGTCAGATTGCTGTGAACAGAAACAGGCCTTTTCTGAACAAACACAGGATGCAGTCACCACGAAGCATCACAGTTTTCAACAAGGCTTTCAGAAAAGGGCATTTTTTCCCCTGCCAAGGACATTATGCTTTCGCCCGAATCGGTTGGTTGGTTGGTTGGTTTACGTAAAATAACGCAAAAACTGCTGGACGGATAACCAGGAAACTTTGTGGAAGGATGGGCTATGGGACAGGGAAGACCCCTTTAATATTTGGTGCGGATCCAGGAATTATTTTCTCACTTTCTTTGATATTTTCACTGATTTTCCTCTGAATAATTCATGAAACTAGATGACAAAAATCAGGCATTTTAAGGGATTGATTTCTATAAGTATAATCACCTTGATTGCACTTAAGGGGACTGTTGGGCCTTGGCGGAGATATGCGCTTGACTGAGTGCCCCTCTAGTTGCACACGTAATGGAAATTAAATCTCTCAGCATGTGTTTCTGAAGCAGAAAACCAGAAAGAAATTTGAGTAATGTTAAAAAAAAAAAATACCTCAGTGTTCACATGGATTTATAAATTCACCATCCAGTTCAGTATTTCATCTGCAACGTAAAGAGATCCACAGTCGGGCGAGACTTTCATGACAGAACCATATTTCAGTCCAATCGTACCCCCTCCTCTACATGACGAGCACTAGTGTCCGGGCTGGGAGTCGGGGCTCGTGTCGCCCGCAGCTGTGGAGGAGGTGGAGATGCTGTTGTGTTGGATGGCCAGCACATGAGACGCTGCAGGGCCGACAGGAGTGGGACTTCCTCCTGCAGCTGGACACAGAGACAGCTGTCAATCAAAGTCACTGCCCTTGTGTGGACTGTCCGCTCTGTGAGGCGCGGGGCCCTGACGGCACGTGGTTTATAAAACGAGCCACCGGATGAATGAAAACAGTTTACAGATTAAAGGAAAATATCTCTTTTATTTTTAACAATTGAATACTGTACATACACGTAAAAAAAAAAAGACAACAGTAGAAATATATGGATACAACTCATGCCAACTTTGCATCCGTCGTTGTTCTCTAAAGCTCAACACTTAAATCGCAATGGCTGTTTTCCATTAAAGCCACAAGGTGCAGTATTTCAATTTTTTTAAGGTCAGTTCCAGGTTCACTTATTGTTGAACATTAACTTTGGCCTGGCCGGAGTGCAAGATGGGCATGGTCTGCATTTTGCTGCGTGCTAACTTCATGCGAGTGCAACAAGAGCTCTGCACTCCAGGGTATTTTAAACACCGTCAAGAGCTGCTTCGTTCAATGAGAATGAAAAATGAAAAATATTCTCATTTGAATGAGAGTTCAGAGTGCAGTGCCTCTTCCTGATTGGTTCTCCACAGGAATAAAAGTGCATGGACGGATGCACTCATGGGGATAAAGGCAGAGTTTTCACTCTCAAGTGCTGTTTGGTTGAAATTTTAGGTCCCTGTGTGTGTGGAGGGTCGGTTTGGTATAACAAGACTGGATTATTCCCTCAGCGGTGGATGGAGATGATTGGTTTCAGGCGTCTGGTGATATTTCTAGCGACGGGCACAGGGTAAGTGGGTTTTACTCACTGGGGTACCCCTGTGATTCTCTCTGCCGGGTGGTGACAGGACATTCCTTGTGGGTGACCAGAATCTGCTTGAGCTGACCCACCTCTGACCTCAACGACGTCACCTCGTTCTGAAAACACAGAGAAACACTCAGTATCCTTGAAGGGTGGATTGTGTGTGTGTGTGTGTGTGTGTGTGTACTTGACTGTGTGCCCCACCTGTAGCTGCAGGTTTGTGTGCGTCAGCTCCTCAGCTTTCTTCTCCAGCGACGACACCCACACCTTCCTCTTCTGTCGGCAGCGGGTGGCCGCAGCCCGATTGCGCTCCAGAAACTTCTGCCTGCGCTCGTCGGGGTCCTGCTCTGCCGTCCTCCGGCGACGGTTGCTGCCTCCTCCTTCTCGTGCCCCCCCACCCCCTGCCTGCATGTCATGCTGGGAATGAGAATGGTGCAAAGGGTGCATCTGCTGTCCAACTGGCGATAACTGCAAACAAAACAAAAACAAGGCCGGTTACCTCGCTGTGCCTGAGGGCAGAAACCCGGGGTCATGTAGATGTAAAGCACCGTACCTCTGCCGAAACAGGCCGCGGAGGCTCAGGCGGTGAGGCCTGGTGAAGGTGAGAAGGCGGTGACTGGTGCGCCTGAGGGTGCGATGCGTTCCCTGAATGGTGGAGCTGGTGGTTGAGCGAGTTTCCCTGCAGGTGATGCGGAGGAGGGCCGTGGCACCGCTGCGGGTAAGGGAGGGTTGGAGCTGGAGGCTGCGGATGATGAGGATGATGGTGGTGCCGTAGCGGAGGGGCCTGGTGGCACTGTGACATCATGTCCATCCTATGACCCATAGATGTTCCCGGGTTGTGGATGGAAACCATTCCTGGGTGGTGCTGTTGGAAATGATGACCCAGTGTCTGTTTGGATCTCTGAGTTCGGATGAGAAGATTAGAAAACATGAATTGATGTATACACACTTTTCTTAGACAAATATACAATATAAAAATCAGATAGACATGTGACACAAATATTTATTAAGATTCACAAAATCCAGATCATTCATTTCATCTATTCACAGATATTAGCACTCAACAAATACCAGATCTTCATTATTGCTTGAGAGAAAAAAGAAAGACCCCCAATATCACAATGTTAAAGAAAGTGAAAATAAAATCCTGGATCCACCCCCCAAATTTGAATGGCTTCTTCCTCGATCCATATCACAGCCTTCCAGCAGGTTTTGTGAAAATCAATCCAGTTGTTTCTGTGTAATGCTGCTAACTAACAAACAAACAAATGCTGAATACAACCTAACCTCTTTGGCATTAAGACATTAGATATGTCATGTTCCATTGAAACACGGCCTATGACAGTCGGTGCATTTGAGTTGGTACATTGACACCGCACGGGAAGAGTTTGCGAATCTATGGAAACATTTTCACATGGCCTCTAATGGTGGTTGGGGTGGGCTTCACCTCCAGGAACCAGTTAAATCAGCAGCAGCAGATCTAACCTCCCAACCTACAAACCACTTCAGGTCAAGCAGCCAAGCCTTAGAGGTAAGAATCCCCCACAGCTACTCCTCTACCTGTAAATAACTCCTATCAGCAATGATCTCCCTCGTGGTGCATCGCCACCATCTCCCCTAATCCTCGACAACACAACCCGTGAAGACGACCGTAAATAAGACGGGCAGCGTGTTCCGTCCGCAGCTCGATATTTTCACACTTTATCATTCCGGCGTGTCATCTGACTAAACAGACTGTAAGAGCTAAATTAAACCACGTCTCACTTTTCTCCTACGCTCAGCAGAGGAGGAGAGCGAGAGAGGAGGGAGGGGTCATGTTTGGAGCATGACATCACCCCTCTCCCCACCCCCCCCCCTCCCAGGCAATATTGCTATCTGCTCCCTGTTACACAATATTTCTTTAAGAGAAGAAGCTAGGTTTTTTTCCCCCCCTCTCGCTCTCTCTTTTCCTCTCTCTTTCTCTCTCTCTCAACCATTCAGTGATAAAAAAAAAAAAAGGGAGCACATTTAGCGGCTGCCAAGGATGAGGTCATTGAGCTGTCTGTGCCAGCGTTACCAGCCAGCCAGCCAGGCTGCCAGTCAAACACACGCACACACACACACAGGCACACACACACAGACACACAGACACACACACACATGCACACAGACACACACTGAAGAGGACGGGACACAAGTAATTCTTCTCTGTTTACTACATAGAAACACCCTGACACTGGGGCTGGGGATTACATCATGGATCGCCTTGGCCTGGATGACACACCACGCTGATATTTCTGTCTGGAGGGATCAGTGAATGAAGACATGAAACTGTACACTGTACACTGAGCCACTCGTCAAGTGTTTACTTTACTCCACTTGAGCCGAGTGTGGAGTTACTGGGGTTTCATACATCTAATACGTAGATTTTTAAGGGGGAACTAAATCTACTCTCATACTGTGACAATGCAGAACATCAAACTAAACTTAATTACTGTAGAATCTGAAGAATGTGTGTGTTTTGTGTGTGGTCCAGATATTACTGTTGTTGTGGGGACTTAATCTGTCACGCAAAAAGTTTAGGATAAGTTAAAGTTATGGTTCGGTGAGTAACTATCGTTAAGGTTTGTGTAAGTCTACAGGAAATCAATATAAATCAACTTCATGTCCTTGAATGTCACAGAGACACGACTGTGTGTGTGTGTGTGTGTGTAAGTGTGTGTAAGTGTGTGTGTGTGTGTGTATGTGTGTGAGTGTGTGTGTGTTTGTGTGTGTGTGTGTGTGTGTGTGTGTGTAAAAGAGATGAAGAGAGGTTCAGATTTGAACCTAGGACCTGAGAGGCTTTGAAAGCTGAAACCACTTTTCATTTGCCACGCTGTACACAAGCTCTGCACATTAAGTCATAACCTCTGATAGTATTTGTGTGTGTGTGTGTGTGTGTGTGTGTGTGTGTGTGTGTGAGTAGACAATGTATAACTCATGTTGTGGGGACCTAACATGTTTACATCGTCACATTATGGCGACTTGTCTTCCTAATGAGGACCAAATGCAAGTCCCCATGATATAAACGATGAAATATAATAATTACTGACAGTACATTTAAGGTCAACACATGTTTGTAGGTGAGGTTAAGATAATGGTTTGTGGTAAGTATAGATAAGGTTAAAGTAATTCCCCCTCCAATGAATGTAAGTCAACGTAAAGTCCTCTGAAGTCGGGGAGACTCTACTGTGTGTGTGTGGAGGGAGAACGCGTGTGTTTATGGCTGCAGGGTGATTTCACAGTTTTCCCTGTGAAGTCGCTTTTGATAGCCCACATATATTTAACAATTCATACTACATGCCCCTGGAAAGAGGAAATGTACTATTAAAGAGGGCAGAGATTGAGAGCATGTTGACACAAGGAAAATATAACAACCTAAGAGTCAGAGAGGGCATGTAGATGGTGACGTCCTATCCTGTGTGTGTGTGTGTGTGTGCGTGTGTTAAAGTGTTGAATCACGGTTTCCTGTATATCCTGATTAAAAAGGAATAAATCAACTTCACCTTTGTCGTAAGGAATGTATGAGTCAGCATATTTCATCATTTTGGTTCTTGAAGCAACACGACATTGCTGTGTTAATGTTTCAAAACGCTTAAATGCTTTTTCAAACCTTTTTACTTAAGTGCTGATTGAACAGATTTTTCAGTATCAGGCAAACTACAGGAGACTCAGGGATTAAAGCAAAAATGAAAGTCATGTCATCGAATTTGATTTCTGGACAAGTCATACTCCCCATATCTATTTTTATAAACAAGGACTGAGCAGCCCGACTTAATGACGTGTATAAGCTGTCCAGCTTATTTGTATTCGGGTTTCTTGCCATATTTGCCATATTTGAATAGTGGTCCTTTTTTTCCACTGTGCGTCACTTCCCATTGGGAGACAGCTCAGAACAAGGTGGACAAGCACTTAGTCTTTGACGCTGGCTAAACAAGTATAATTAGAAAGATTCCAGCACCATTCCACAACTGTTTTATAATTTAGCTGCTTTTTCTGCCATTTTTTTGGCATGTGTTTGCTTAAACATACCGGCTGTTGGATTTGTTTGCAGCGAAAAACGAAAAAGATTTGCCATTTTACCCGAGTTCACCTAGCCAGGCCCAAGTGCGCCCATGCAATCTAAACTAAATCAATTGGCAGCTCAGTGAGACCTCGTTCTCCTTGCTCTTTGCTTATTTGCTGATTTTATTAATACAGATCCTCTCTGGTATACATTTAACAGAAATCTTTCAGAGACAATGATCCCCGACAATAATGCCAGCACACTGCGTCATAATATTGGGATGTGTATAGAGAAGAGAAGAATGACATCATAGAGTTCAAGGTATACTCGGACATTTCAGTAAATACACTGATTTACTTTCTGGCAGAGAGTTTGATGAGAAAATCAGTACCACTCCAATATCTGAAACCACAGCTTTTAGCAAGTTAGCTTAGCTTAGCATAAAGATATAAAACAGGGGGGTAACATCTACAATGGATCTGTCTAAAGATATAATATTATCTTTCATTGGTTTAATCTGTAAAAAATGTATGCTATGTCTGGGCCCAACAGCAAAGTCTTATTATTTTACATTTATTAAACTTACACATACAAATAATACACAAACTAAATCATAATCACCTAACAAATAAAATGAATGAGTTTTAAAGGTACATTGAAGTACCTAAGTCTAGACTGTCCCATTTCAACGGGTCCTTCAAATGTAGCAAATGCTTCCTCAATTCCATCCCTGAGAAACGAGAAGCCTCTGTCGAACAAACGCTCTCATTTCAGTTTGGCCTTCATGTTGGACACGGCCCACAAGGACCTCTTCCTTCATGGGCTTGGTGGACCGTGTCCTCTGAAAGCGGCCTATAAATTGGAACACAGCTATAGGCTGGTTTTGTTGCGGCTGGACAGAACCAAACTCGCCGTTTCAAACTTTTCTAACCCTCCAGGACCGCCAGAAAGCACAAATATTCCTTTATGTTCCTTTAAAACCACATGCATATACCACTAGTGCCTAATATTGCCATAAATGGTTATTACTCCCACAGCAAAGCACAGCGTTATCACCAGGGAAGATAAGTAATATTCCACAGAGATAGAAAGAGAATATGACTGGTGGTCAGTACCTGAGGCGAGGAACAGGAGGGGTTGTGTACGGGACCTGGTATCCCCATTAGACAAGACATCTGCTTCTCGATCTGAATAAAAGAAGAAATTGACACAAAAATAACCTTTCAACCGTGACAAGAGAAAGCATCAGCACCAACACGTACACGCTCCCCTGAAGGTCACATCCATCTGGAGTTTGACACTTTTCATTAATTCATCCAAAAGAGTGAAGTGAATTCTTCTGTCGGCCATGAATACTTCTAACTCGGGGGATCTTGACCACTTTGGCCACTTTACCTGCATGTATAAAAGATAATGCATGCATGTGGTGTGTGTGTGTGTGTGTGTGTGTGTGTGTGTGTGTGAGTGTGTGTGTGGATAACTGTATTATACTTACAGGCATGTGCTGCGCAGACGCTCCCTGCATGGCGGGATCAGGCAGCGTGCCAGGTAAGGAGGCCGGCAATGGTTGCCTGTGTCTGTTCCGCATGTAAAGGAGGGAGGACAGCGGCCCGGGAACTGGGCTGTGTGCGGAGAGAAGGAGGGACGGGTCACAAAGTGAAACCTTTATTAGATGTCGTAATAGAAAATGAGTTTCAGATAGATCCATCCATCCATTATCTATACAGTTTAACCTTCGAGGGTCACAGGTGGTAGCTGGAGCAAATCCAAGATGACATTGGACGAGAGGTGGGGTAAACCCTCTACAGGTATCGCACGGCCAACACACAGATACAAACAAGCATTCATGCTCACATTCAAACCCCAATGTTAATTTAGAGTATCCAATGAACATGCGGGAGGAGGCCGGAGAATACCCATGCAGAGATAAACCAGGAGGCGAACCGGGGGAGGCGACGGTGCTACCCATAACACTACTACTCATGTTAACTATGACTCAAAGGAGAAAAGCAACAAGAGCCATCTGCCCTCATTTCTTTTATTTCAAATGGTTGGTTCACAAAATAATAATAAAAAAATAATCTTAACCTCACACTAACCTCTAGAATTTTCCAAACATGAGGCTAGTTCCGGTAATGTTTTCAGTTTGAAATATCTGTTCCCTGGATTTTTATCTTCACCCCAAAACAATGAAGGTGAATGGAAAAATTATATTATAAAACAATAATGTGTCTTTTCAGAAACATCCCTGTGTTTTTTAATGTTCACACAGGATAACACATTGTTATTGGAAAAATATGATTCTATTAGATTATAGGCTAAATATGTTATTTTTAAATGTTGCAACACAAGTCTAATTCTTTTAATTGTTATTCTACAATGACAAAAACTGTTTTGCCGTATTTGTAGGCTACATTTCATATAATATAAACAGTTGAACTTGTGTTTTTTTTTTTCCTGTTCTAACTATAATTATTTCTTAGCAATGTGATAAAGCCTAATTATTATCTGGTCTTGGTAGATGAAATATTTCCTCTTGTGCTCTTCTTTGGTCTGATTAAGTGTTTAACATTGACTAGATTGTCTAGCTGAATGAGTGTATATGCTGTTTAAAATCATTTGATCTTAACCCAGTGGAAAAATAAATGGCAAATTTCCCCAAAATGTGGGCACATAAAAATGAAACTATACAGCTGAAGTCCTCTGGAAGTGAGCGGGTGAATATGCTCTGACCTGGATGAACCAACACTTCTGGTTGATCTGGTTGATCAAAAATGTGAAGCAAAAAAAGAGTGAACAGAGGTTCGAGGTGAGGTGATGACAATGGAAACTATGACGAGTCGAGAAAAATGAAAGAAAACGGAGGGAAGGAAAAAAAAGTGGCAGCTTGGGAGGGAGGAGAGAAGCTCGGGGATCACAGCGGGGAATGCAGAAACCCAGGGTGCCATGTGCTGACCTAACCGCTCTGGCCCCCGGCCAATCAGACAGCGTGGGCCTCCGTGGCCGTGCTGAGGTCATCGGCAATGATGTCATCACTGAATCTGGGCTATGTGGCCCCCGTTTAACGCACAACATGGTTCAGACAAACCAAAACAACATTTCCTAATGTAACCACAACAGCTCTACCGGGCCCACCGCCAGACACTCAGAGACCGGGTTGCTATGGAAACCAGTGATAAACACGAGGAGAAACAGTCAGACACACAATCCACGGTTCATTTAGTTACACTCTGCTGGTTTCACTGATGAACGCTGGGTCTGGAATCAGCTGGTACTGATTTATTGTCAGCTCTCCCTCTATCTCTCTCTCACTCTCTCTCTCTCTCTCTCTCTCACTCTCTCTCTCTCTCTCTCTCTCTCTCTCTCTCTCTCTCTCTCTCTCTCTCTCTCTCTCTCTCTCTCTTCACTGTCTTGTCTGGTCCTGGACAGATGTGCGGACGCGTTATCATGTCACCGTGACAGAGGCCTGGTTTCTCTGCTCGATCTGTTGCAAGCATTAATGAGTCATAGGTTCGTAGAGAGGAGATAAGAAGGTGTACGATTTTAGATAAGAGAAGAAAAGTTCCAAATTCCTTAGCCTCCAAACTATTAAGAATAATCCCATAAATATCAGGCACCAGGGTGGGATTTTAAGTGTTGACGATCTCATTGAAACTACCCCATTTTGAATCTCTCTTGAGGCCTGTGTTACATTTCATTCCCCATCTCTTCCTACGATTGTATGTCAATACCTTATATTCTCAAAACATCAATTGCAATGCATAAAGCATCAGAGGAAAAACAACAACAACATAAACTCTATTAAAAAATGTTAACACGAAACCAAAGAATTCAATTTATTCATTGGAGACACATCAGTTCCAAAAACTAAAAAAAGCCCACTTATACTATTCAATATAATATTAATATAATATAATATAATATAATACAAATAGGAAAATACAGGAACACAGTTCCAATTTGAACAAATCTATAAATTATAAAATTTGCTAATCCTTCAAAATTAAAATTGCAAAATATATAAATGAGTTTATGTACTTTCATGTAATAAAATGTATGTATTTATGTAATTTAATGTAATAAAAATTAGCATAACATTTTAATATAGATTAATCCCTTAATTCTTCATTTAAAATTTTAATTGTCACAGCCTGTGGCTAAAGAATTTAGAATTTTTAGTCTCATAGAGTTTTATTTAAAAAAAAATTATTAATTCATGTAACATTTTAATTTAATAAAATGATTAAATTGTATGAAACTGTTGCATTCTCTCAAATTTGACATGGCGATATCAAACAAAAAACTGTTTCTCATTAAAATACAGGCCAAGATTGAAATTGCTGTCATAATTTACCCCTTAACCCATTACACTCACTATGTAATATAATATTCAGATGGCTGAGCGTCTACTGCCGTTCACAAATCCTAAAAACTGAGCTGTTGGGAAGAGGGGGAGCAGCTGCTGGGAGCTGATCAGATGAAAGACAGGAACTCCTCTAATCTGTCTCTTGAACTGGGTGATAACCAGGGAGCCATGGAAGCTGCCCAGACGCTGACAGACTCGGGGTGTAAAAAGAAAAATCATAACCCTAAACATTGGGGTGTAGGAGCAGGTGGTGTCGTTGTTCGATGGTTACTCCATCTCTTTAGCTATTACTTTTCTTCTCTCAGTAAACCTACTTGCTATTTTTTCAACCTGCTATTTCCCTCATTTCATTAGTGCAGTGATAAATTATGCAGGGAGAAATGCCAGTCTTCACCGGACAGAATGAGTTATAATATGTCAGAAAACAGGAAGGGGTGAGACGGGTTGAAGGAGAGGCAGGATGGGTGAGAAAAGATAATAGGAAAAAAGGGAATATGTATGTATGTGAAGCAATGCTGCATGAATGAATCAATATTAAAGTTGAGTGTGCACCGATACTCACCCTGAGTGTGTGAGCATGGAAGGAGCCTGGGTGATGACCGATCCGGCCTGGGAGGAGGACAGTGTTTGCTGGGCGGCCAGGTTGCAGCTGGGGCCGATCATGGGGCCATGACACTGTGGACGTTGCAGAGCGTGGGGGTGGGGGTTGTGCAGCGGTGGCTGGGGATGTGGGTGCTGAGGCTGGGGATGCGTGTGCTGGAGCTGAAGCTGGGGTTTGAGCTGGTGCTGGCTCATACAGGATGGCCCATTATTGGTAAGCGTCTGTGAGGGAGAGGCGGGAGAGCGACAAAACAGCTGGGACCACTTTTGAACTCAGACGGCAATATCTGCTTTCACTGTGTGTGTGTTTTGTGATCTGAGGTACATGCATGAGTAAATGTTTTGTAGGTGTGTTTGATGTCTAGCTATTTCATTTACAATGCAGAATGTGATCGTCGGGTGTGTGTTTCCTCGCAGGAGGTCAGATATCTGCAGACGCCCAATTGGATCTGACTGATTTTATCTCCCTCACACTCGAGTGTCAACCCAAACACAAAATGTAAAGACTTCAGAAGCAAACACCAGTAACAAGCTTGTCTTTAAATCCTCCCTTTTATGTGAATTTCTTTGTAATTTTAGTTTTTTTACTATGCTTTCTTGTGAATTCACCTGTTTGCTCTTTTCCTCTTCTTGTGCTTGAAGGAACTCTTCCTCTATCTCCTTGAACAGACCAACCTCTTCACAGTTCTGTAAAAATCGTGTTGGCGTTGGCGTCTGGTCTAGAGTCATCGCGTTTGAATAAACACACAAAAAGGAGGAAAAGAAAAAAAAATGAGGAGACATTCATGTATTAGCTTATTTGCCAGAGGAGAAACAAGTCTCCTCTCTGTCGCACTCTGTCTCTGCCTGAGATAACATCAGTCTGACTCTCTGAGCCATCTAAACAGGCAGGGGTCAAAGGTCAGCCAGGCTCTTTGTTTTGACATAAGATTTCCTGCAGGAGATGTGACAAGCTGCAGGACAGACACACACACACACACAGACACACACACACACACACACACACACACACACACGCACACACGCACACATGCACACAGAGCGCAGAGGTCAGATGTCAGGATGATGTTTATGTGTAGACAGACAGCTGTTTCTATGGTTACGGCTAGTGTCACATGACAGTGGTCTGGTAGTGGGTGCTCCCATAACAGATTCTTGTTGGGTCAGCAGATTAAGCAGTTCTTTTTTTTAAAGAAATAGCTTAACACTTTCTAGATTAAATCATG
The DNA here is from genome assembly GCF_947347685.1 of Pleuronectes platessa. Taxonomy (NCBI): domain Eukaryota; kingdom Metazoa; phylum Chordata; class Actinopteri; order Pleuronectiformes; family Pleuronectidae; genus Pleuronectes; species Pleuronectes platessa. The sequence continues at coordinate 10,424,802 of NC_070643.1, forward strand.
AGCTGATTAATCAGTTAAATCATCAAAAAAAATGTATTGTTTCTGTAATTATTATTCAGTAAGTGAGCACGCCAAACAATCTTGGTTCTTGCACCTCAAATGTCAGTATTTGCTGCCTTTCTTTGTTGCATATGATAATACAATTTAACATCTTTAGATTTTGGACAAGAAAATCTATCTGAACACATAAATTGGTCTTTTGGTAATTTTTTACTTTTTTTCTAACAGTTATTCAAGGAAGTGCAGAGCAAATTATTTAGTTATAAAAGTACTTGGTTTACAGTGATGTACTCATGTTGGTGAATTTGATACGGATAAATAATTTGTCCATCTAGCAGTAAATTAACATAATGCACAATCCCCAGTGTAAATGATAACAATACATGGTCACATCCATGCAATTCTCCCAGTAGATAGTCCCTCACTTTTACCCGATATCTAAATAAAGATATAAAATATTCAAGATGACTCGTGCTGACCCACGTGCACTGGACCCCTCCCCACTACTCTGAATTCAAGTGGGCTGTCGCTAATGGCACTATCACTATGTTTGGTCTAACCTGATGGGGTGCAGTGTTCATAATGCAACATGAGCAGCTCCATGTCACCGCGCAGCCTATCTGAAGGGAAGGAAGCTTGTGTCGAGCTTATCTGATTTCATACTGGATAACGTCGCACCATCATTTGCTCATCGAGCACTCATCCTGAGACGGGTTCACCACATGCACACAAACACACACGCTCACACACACACACATGCAGTGATACAACAGCTGAACTGAGTGACCTGGAGTATATCTGAGCAAAAGAAGATGGGGGGGGGGGGGGGGGGGTTAAGAGAATTTATGGGCATATAAAGGGACCAAGCTGCGAGTTAAAAAGCAAACTATCCCCTAAACATGATGGGTGGATGTCGGAGGAAACTCAAGTGCTGTGCGTCTCACCTGTAAAGGCCGTGTCTGCTTTGATGGCGGGGAACTTGAGGGTCATCTCATGCTTGCGGCTGTGGAGGATCAGGTGCTCCTCTGACTGGAAGCGCTGCAGCACACCGACAGAGTGAGAAAGAGGTGAAGAGATGTTTGCAGCTGTTCGACATGACACACACAGGAGGGGACGTTTGGTTAAATCAGCCCCTTGGCCTGTCTTATCAGTCATAGTGGTCAACTGCTGTATATAGACATTTTATCTTTGATAATAATGATAATAGAAATAATCATAATCAATCTTTAAAAGCAGCTCTGAAAAGGTCAGGGTTAGGGTTAGTGTTGTGAAGGTGGACAGTTCAGTCCAGCACTGGAATACACCTGTCGCCCCAGGTCTGGTGCTTTGTGCCACATCCATTCTATTTCTTTTTCAAAGTTCTAACTTACTGTTATTCTGATAACATAATTCTGAATGACACACTGGCCTTAAGAGTATGTGTGCATATCGAACGTTCATATTACAAATAAAACATTTAATCTAAAATCTCAGACACAAAGGCTGCACAGTTGACCTCATATAACTAAATATCGCTCAGTTACAGTTGTGTTTTCAACTCTATCTATTTGTTTGTTGTTTTTTTCCACTTTCTTAAATATTGTGAGATAACTTTTTCAACCATTTTCACAGAGAATAATTCATGACATTAAGGAAACTATATGAGTGTGTGAAATTTCTTGCAGCTTGTGTGAACCTAAGAGGACAGTTGACCATTGTATGCTGAGGATTCTGGTTTTTACTACTATTCAAATAATATTATAATTAATCTCAGACCGCTTTATGAGTATGGTAAACAAACGTATTGTGTGATTATATGACAAATCACATCTTAAATCTTAACAATCCTATGATTATGAGCTTGGAAATCCACTCTCCTTTTTCCCCCCAGCAAACAGACACCAAGCATGAACAGTTGACCTCATATTACACTCAGTTTCCATAATTAATAAGCATGTGAAATGATACTGTCCACAACATCTAATTGTTTAATTTATAAGATTTATAATGATTAGTTTTCTTTGGGATTTGTGGCCTCTTTAGTGCAGGTCTTACTCACATACAGTACACACGACTAACCTGAGAGCAGCCCGGGGCGCCGCACACATAAGGCCTGTCCTGTTTTTCATTCATGTCATCCACAAACCTACAAAGCAGAAGAGGAGCAAACTTAACCTGCGGCATCAACACACTGCCTCATGTCAAACTTAATATTAATTATACTTCTATTTACACATACAGTTCCCACCACCAGTAACTGTGTATGATACAGTTCTCCTCTGAACATGACATATTGTCGTGGAAGCATTGTTGAAGAGGTGTGTAATGAGATAGAGGCCAAAGATGATGGATGTCACAAATCTGTTGTGTTTATAGGCTAGGATAAAAAAAAATATCAACACAATATAGAATAGAGCATAATAACAAAACCCGCTTGCACCTCAATACTAACCCAGGCTTGACCCAGCCTGCTCTCCATGATGAGGAGATATTAAACCAGTGATGGGGCGGAGGGGTAATTATGACAAAGTGCAACTGCTACTGGCCCCTTCATTTTCCACTGAGAGCAAAGGAAGAAGCCTCCCTGACCCCAGGCATTCCTCCGAGCCGCATGTCACCAGAAGATTCACACACTCCCAGAGATGACACAGAGGCCATCAGGTTGGACCTCCTCAAAAAGCAGAAGAAGAAGAAGAAGAAGAAGAAGAAGAAGAAGAAGAAGAAGAAGAAGAAGAAGAAGAAGAAGAAGAAGAAGTCTCTCTTAGGTTGAGATTATGAGTTATGCATTGGATATATATTCACAGGTAGAAGCGCTCTAAAACTTTTTGGTCTACTTGAGCCGAGAGCAGGTCCTGATGTTATGGGAAACAGTGAGAGCTAAAGAAAGCAGCGTGGAAAGACAGGCCAAAAGTACATGCTTCCATAAGAAATGGAAAGTGTGTGTATGTGTGTGTGGGTTACATTAGGGTGATGGAGAGGGGAATGGAAAGGGCAAGTGGCAGTGAGAGAGCGACAGAGAAAGAGAGAGAGGGAGGGAGAGAGAGAAAGAGAGAGAGAGAGAGGGAGAGAGGAGGATGACACAATGAATGGAGGAGAAATGGAATGAGGGAGGGAGGTGGCAGAGGGAGGGCAGCGCTGTTAGGCCTGCTCTCCTGACAGGTTTGAACCTGCCTCAGCCCCCATTTTCCAACCCCGGGCAAGGTGACTTCATAAGTGTGCGTGCGTGCATGTGTGCGTGCATGTGTGTGTGTTAGTCAGAGTGTGGGCATAAAGGTTTGTGTGTTATAAGACAGAGTGTGTTCACCCCATGGATAGGTAAATATAAAGGCATGATAACTCAGTTAAAACACAGGTTGTCATTGTTAACACATTTCATGTAACTAAAATGTAGTGTGTATCACTTCTTGTAATCATAAAACATAATGTGATATTTCATATAAACCTAAATTTAACACTATTAAAGATAATCATAACTATCCTCAACTGTTTCCCCCTCTTGATCTGGCAGCTTTTGTACCACACGAGCAGACTCAGCACATTTCCCCCAAAACCTTCTGTCACAGTGGTTACATCAATGCACAGTGACGTCACCCCTATAATACATAAATCCAACAGACACGCTGCCGGTTTAAGACGGATTAACAAGCACCGATAATAATACATTGAAAAAAAACACTTATATTTCCCGCCTCTTCCTCGTGATCACGACAGCAACGGACGATGAATGACACGACAGAACTTTTTCTTTAAAATAAAACAACAACTCTCAGCTCGCGGATGGAGACACAACATCCAGAAAGTTTCTAAGCGACTCACTGCTCCTCAAAGTTCGCATGTGTCGGCGGATGAACGTCACCAACCGGCGAGTGGAGCGCGATCAGCCCACGTACAGCGGCTCCGAGCGGCGCATCCTCCGGCCACTCCGGGCAACATGACCCCGGTGTGGGTCCCCGTTATCTACGGCCCCGTGAAGTCAACCTGTCCCCCCCCCACCCCCCTTTCATAAACACCGGCACCCAGCTGTACGAGCCCGCTGCTGTCACACCCCCCAAATAGACACCGGCGCTCAACGCGGTGGAAAAAACAAAAACTTATAACTGAGAGAATAAAATACACATAAAAAAAAAGACATGAATAACAAACGTGTGCGGGTCTGCTGTGTCGAAGCGGTGAGTGTAAAGTGTGTTTCCCTGAGTGGAGGGTGTCGATCGCTTACCGACGAGTCGCGCGGGACGAGCGGCGCTCCGGAGGAACCACGTTGGACTGGAGCGAGATTACAATACGTTCTATTTACAGAAGCATTACATCACCCTCCCGGTGACGTCACGTGGGATTCCTGAACTTCTAAATCATTGCGGTCCCGTACGGAGAGAGGGGAAGGGGGGCGGGGTTACGGCGCCGGCCGGTAGGGGGACGGGACGGGAGCCGCGGTGAGGCGGTGGAGCTGGAAGCCGCCGGTGGAGTCACACGCACCGGAGGCAACGTGACGGGACAACGGGGCCAGACCGGGTGGGGGTGTGGGGGGGATGAGTTTTATTTTTATTTTCACCCTCTCCTCACTTTGTGTCTGAACGGGACGTCCCGGCGGCTGGATCGAGTATATGCGTCTAAATGAGTAACAGCTTCTTTCAGAAACTTCTCTAAGGATTATGATGCTGTTTGTTCTCTTACTATGATAATGTAATTTTTTTTTCATATTTTATTTCATAGATTTTCAAGCCTGTTGGTATATCTTTTAAAATTCAGGCAAGGTTAGGGCACAGGTTTTGTGTGTGTGTGTGTGTGTGTGTGTGTGTGTGTGTGTGTGTGTGTGTGTGTGTGTGTGTGTGTGTGTTTGTGTGTGTGAGAGATCTGTAAACAGATTTGCTGTGAGAAGTTCAGATAATATAAGATAAGTTAAGATATAATTGTATTGATCCAACACTGGGGTAACTCACTTGTCAGAGTTAGGTAGATAATAGAATAGAAAAGGCAATAGAATAAATAAATAAAAAGATGTATTAAAAGTAAATACAGAATATGTACATAATATGCACACTTCACTACAAAACTATTGTTTATCTAGACTTGAGTAAAGTGTGAGGACATTTTGAAGTTACAAACTATACGGGTGAGAACTCGTTTATTATTGTGTCACATTCTCTATTGTTTGATAAAGGTTAACATATTGTATTACAGTATTCACAAAATATTTTGTAATAACAAAAGTAATGACTTTACGTATAAAGCCCCTTCAGCAGTCACAAAGTGCTTCAAAAAGAAGACAAATAAAAACAAGAATGTCATTTCGATGATTGAATATCTAAAATCAATGACAGCAGAAAAAACAATCAAGCTCATTTAGCTAATTGCAAGAAACAATCAAGTAAAAGCCATTCAGTAAGTGTTGGATTATAATAAAGCTTTGATGGGGTACACGTGTCCAGTGTGTACCCCACCTACTTTTCATTATAGTGTAAAAGCCTTTGTCTCCCCTTTAAGGATTTCAGTCAATTAGCAGAGATTTAATGTTTCCAAAACCAAGAACATATACACTGTAAGGAGACATGTAATGTTGTATGCCATGAAATCCCATCGGCCACACAAACCCCATGCAGGAGAGACTCTGGTCATTCACACCTCTGCTGAGCCGAGCCATTGAGTCACATCTCAGCCATGTTTGGTCAAGGCTTTCCGGTGCTCCGGGCCGGGCAGGAGCTGATCAGAGTAGGGGCTATGGTTTTGTTGTGGTCGAAGAGCAACACGGGACTGAACCGTACTGACTCATCATCCACCAATCGCCTAAAGTATGCAAATCCAGGTCTCCGTGGCAACAGAGAAGAAACAGGAAGTTGTGATGATGTCACTCTGTGTTTTGAGCTCTTCCCCCGCATGGATGTGATTCACCGAGTTTTGTTTTCAGTGGGGATAAGGGATGTTTTACAGCGTGTGTGTGTGTGTGTGTGTGTGTGTGTGTTTGTGCGTGTGTGCTTGTGCGTGTGTGTGCGTGCCTGGGAAGAGTGCAGTCATACTGAGGAGTGTGTGACGGCAGCCAGGAAGTCTCTGGCTGCTGCCCTGGAGCAGACAATGCCACTGAGATTACAACTGCCTCCATAACTCAGTGGCAACACTAGCCATTACCATCTGGCATCTTCACCTCCGCTCGGCTCTAAGCAGTCAGAGCGGGAGCTTTGAGAGAGCTGCCCACTTGGAGCTTGATGTCACCTTGGCTATAAGAAAAAAAAGGTCAAAGGTCAGACAAACTTACTGACCTCCAAAGCTCATGTCACATTATCTGCGCACTGTGGCTACATCACTCCTCTGGCTCAGCTGTTGCTGTGATACACTGCGGTTTCCAACTATTTCTATCTGTGAATTGTGGCTGCGGGACTAATGTGCGGACTTAAAAAGTAAATGGAAACAGATACTTCCAACAGCATCCAAGTATACAAGTTGGACTCATCCGCTTATGTAATGGTTAGAGTTACATTTACATCAAACTCTGCCCTCACATGCAGATCCACTCAGGAGCAGACCTCCGGTGGGCTCGGATGTTTGTTATGATTTTGTTTGGTCCACACGATGTGCAGCATGTGTAAACCCGGAGTTGTGCTTCGGTCATCCCACCGATTGGGGATGTTTGTTCGCAGCAAATAAAAGGCTGATAACCAGCAAATCCACGCGAGTTTGGGATCTCTCCCCAAACCTGCTACACTGTGCGCCACCCACAGACCTCAGATCAGATGATGTCAGGCACCATAAATTCCCTCTGTATCTGTCCCCTTTCTCCCTTTGAGTTCCACAACACATGCTAGCACTTCTCATTTACGTAATGGTGTTGGAACTGCGTCACTGTCACAGGTCCGATGCACCATGTGTGTGTAATGAGTGTGCTTATGTTGAGTGTGTGTCTACAGGTTTGTGTGTAAGAGAGAACATCTGTGTTCGGCCGATGAAATCACCGAATTCAGTTCTGTACATGTGCGAGAGGCCGTGGATGCTGGTGATGTCATGTTGTTTGTGGGAGTGTGTGTAGCAGTGAATGAGTGGGTTTTTGAGATATTGTGTGTGTGTGGCTGTGTTTCATACTGTTTGGTGGATAGAGGGCGGTGAGAGAAAGAGAGAGAGAGAGAGAGAGAGAGAGAGAGAGAGAGAGAGAGAGAGTGTATGCTCCCAGGTCCTAAGGTTGTTTGCAGAAGTCTGTAGCCAGATGTTTATGACCGGCCGTTTTAACGCTCGATTAACAGGTCCAACACAGGCCAGCCGTCCCTGGTTAGCCAACCCTAGTGATTTAAGGACACACACACGCACACACACTCACACAACAAAGTGCGCTCCTCACCACTGAGTCATTACGGGGTAGCATTAATCATTAAACCTCATGGATGTAATAGACTCTTATGGCAATTTGTTAAAGGCAACTGTTATAATCTAGATATTCATGCACACAGATACCTTCATTTAAAACGTAGTGTGAAATTCATTCTGGGTTATTTTGCCAGTGACTGAAAACAAACAATTGAAAATGATACACAAACCATGATAGATATTGATCATATAAACACAGACAAATAATTAAGTCAGTTCCATTAAAACAAAGTATTTATTTAGCACATTTCATACACAGATGCTACTCAAAGTGACTACACTACAATTTTGAAAAGAAATTGAGCAGAATTCATCGTTCCTGGGCAGAAGTAATATTTTGAAAAAATATAATACAGCAACTATTTACCGAATATCAAAAGTTCACAACAAGACGCTATTCTGTGATATGTGATATTCTGATATTTTTTATAGTGGTCACCCAGTACTTATAGATCCTACTCCAGACTTCTCTCCACATCGACAGATAATAAAATGACTGCTAAGGCCTTTTAATTTAGAATCTCTTAAGTACTATAGGGACTCTTATTATGTGTTTTATTAAAGACTAGTGCTTAGAGTTAAGCATCAATAGTAAATCAAATGCATAGAATATTACAAGTCACAGGTCATCTACAGTAAATCATTTCCAGTTCTATAAAACGTTACAGACTTTTTATGTCTTTGATTTAACATTGAGGGTATCAAATTCATTCATATTAGATTTTATTAACTACTCTTCCATATCATTTTTGGATGACCAATTCATTACATTTTAATGCATGTCTTTACTCTGCAGAGAATATATTTTTTAAAGCGTTCATAAGCCAAGTTCATCGCATAAGCCTTCACAGTCTGATGGGATTCTTTGTTGTTAATTCAATAAGTTTTGATTTATTTGCATTATAATAGATTATATAGATTATATATCTAATTATTATATATTTATCTTTATTCATATTACGTTAGGCAAAAAGTGGACACTATACATGAAATCTGACACCAAATTAAAACTGGTCAAATATACTAATACAATGTATATATTATATTTATACATGCATTTGATTGATTTAATATGTCCATCTGTTATCATGTTATTCATCTCTTGTTTTCTATTAGTAAACATATACAGTATATGAGAAAGTAAATAGTAATATTGTGTCATCATTTTACGCTATTATTTAGTTGTTAACAAATGTCTTGTATCGTACATCTTATATTGAATAAAGCTATCTATAATATAATTCCCTGTAATAGAATTAATATACAAATAATTAGATATATCTATATTTATTTGTTTATTATTATATACAGGTAGTTAGGTATTTTCCCATTCCTAGTATAGTATAATGATTTCTATGATAATGTTATTGTATATATATATGCACCCTACAGGTAGGCAGGTCATGACGTAGGCACCCACCAGCCAGCCCTCCTCCTTCCCCCATCCCCACCCCCACCGTCCCGCCTCCTCCCAGCTGCGCTCGCCGCTGTCCCGTCTGTCTCCCCCGGTGTCTGCCCCGCTGCTCTGCTCCTCTCCCGCCCCGGACCCGAAGCCTCCTCGTTCCACCACCCCCTGGCTCCCCGGACCCTCTCCTCCCCCTCCGCCCGGTGCATGCACCAGCGCCGCGATCATGACGGGCATCGCCGCCGCTTCTTTCTTCTCCAACTCCTGCAGGTTCGGGGGCTGCGGTCTCCAGTTCGAGTCTCTCGCCGAGCTCATCGTCCACATCGAGGATAATCACATCGGTGAGTCGGGCCGGAGGGAGGGGGGGCAGCCGGAGCTAGGCTGCTAGCTGCCGTTAGCCGTAGCTAGTTAGCTTCACGCATATCGGCTCCGGCGCCGCATTCCGCTATTCCTGCTGCGTCGAGTCTCGCCGGCGCTGGAGTTCCCCAGCGCCGGCGAGACCACAACAAACACCGCTCCTCCGTGAAATGCGTGTCCCGCATATTTTTGTCCCACCGGGGCCGTGAGCGTTACCTCTTCTGCAGCGGTAACCCCCACTGGGAGGGCCGCGGAGGTCTCATAGGTGTTACTAGCATCCCGGCCGGGCAGCGGCTTGTCAGCTAACGTTGCAGGAGCGAGATGTTTACGTCCGCGGGCCTGATGCAGCTGCTGCACCGCCGAGGGTCGCCTGCTCCGCGGGCTTGTTGCGTTTGTCACCTCGGGTGTCTCAGCTCGTCAGCACGTCACATCTCTGCAGTAAGACGGTGTCAGTCCATTACCATTGACGCTGCATCAGATTAAACCAGGCTGTGACAGACATGCAGGGGTTTAAATCAGATCCCACTCCACAAGCCTCTGTTTGCTGCTCATTCGATTTTCCATTTAGATTTAGACTGTAGAACCCTGTGATAACTGTCACCTGGCGCCCATCACAGTCAGCTTCACCATCACCGAACACAAGATACTGGGTAGACACCACAGTTGGGACTGGTATACAATTAATGACATGTTATTTAATTTGAGGCAGAGAAAAGGAAATCCTTGCATTTCATATATTTTGATGTGCCAATTGTCAAAAGATTGCTTTACTTTATCAGGCAACTCACAAATGGTGGGGCACTCCAGAAAAAAATGACACTAGTAAAGTATTAATGACAATGTTATAAGCTGCAGATGAATTCTCAGTATATAACATATTAGTAATAGCATGTATGATTCAAATAGTTGGCATTGGTTCAATGAGGGACTGCTGCTTTTGCTTTTATGTTAACATGCTAGTGGAAAAGAACTCGGATGTATCTCCTCAATAACCTGAAATGTGATGTTTGTTGATATTTCAGCTGTACATCTGAAGCATGAATCAAAACTCGCTCCTCTGCAGAAATAATATACATTAATGTAAATACATTTTAAATCCACTATAGAGCGGTTATTTATTACACTTGGGGAGCTGGGAACCACAAATAAACAACAACTGTAACAAAGTTGTTGTGGGCTAATCGTCATTTGCGCCGTGTATCCATCCTTCAGGAGGCAGTCGGGATGGGGGGGGGGGGGGATTTTAGAATGGATGCTTCGTTGAGCCTGTCTCCATGGCAACTGGCAGCCTCTGAACTGGTTGGGGGCAGTAATACTGGCTGAGTTATTGCACACCTGCTGTCTCGCTAACAAAGAGCACCCCCCCACCCCCCCCCCATGCAGCCAGCTGTGATGAGGACACCCGGCGACATGGTATCACTAGCGTGTGGAACAGGGGCTGATGTTTGAAGGGGGTTAGGGGGGGGGGGATTGTAGGGGAAAGTGGAGCAGGGTGGAGGAGGAGGGGATGTTGGTTTTTTTCATCCTACCAAATGCTCCAAGGATTTTCCAAATTGTAAAATGACATTGCCCATTAGATTAACCCCCCCCCCCCCCCCCTTCTATCTCACCAATCCTCACTAGCAGCACCTGTGGCTGTGGGCCACACTGTTTCCTACACCGCCTCAGGTAAACTCATTTGAAAGGTTTTCTAAAATCACAAAGCCAAAAACCACACGGCCGCTGAGAGATGCCCCATCTGCCTCGTAGCTTGAACTTTGACCCCAGCAGTCAGCTGAGCAGAATGGCAGTTTACCAGTCAGGCATCTTGAATTAATGAATGCGCCGTCTGCTCGCTTTATCCCGCGGCCGATCATCAGCGGCATCCGGAACCGTCTGATCAATACCGCTTGCAGATCAGTGACAACGGGGATGAGTGGGACAGATGGAGGGATTGAGGTGAGAGTGTGGGAGATAGAGGAGGTGCGGGGAGGTGGGGGGGTTAGTGGCATTTAGCACGGACTCTCCCTTGGTTTTGAAGCGGTGCAATGGTGTGTGATCAATAATCAGTCAAAGATAAGCTAATTTGATCCTCTTAACCCTTTCGCCTGAGACCTGGGATAAGCTGTTTGAGGATTTGGAGATAACAGACTAGCTTTGATTTGTGGTTTGTCCCGCAGTGTGCAGGCAGGTTATGAGAGAAGATGGCGCTAACCATAAATCAGATATCCTGGAGGTGATAACGGGCCTGTGAGAGCAGACATAAATAGTGGCAGAAGGGAGTCAGTGGTTTTTTCAGGTCAGGGTGCAGATGGATTTCGGTTCGGTACAGTAGACAATGCTGCCCTCTTGTGGTGAGGCGTCCCCTGTGTTGCATAGCCTCAAAAAGCCTCAATGATCTCACTTTGTAACTTCTTTGGACCGCCGCCTCCTCTGACATGATATCTGGCAGCCAGCAGGCCAGATGATCCTGTCGTGATCCCTTCCGTGAGAAAGCTGGCGTGATGTGCCGGTCGACGTGGCTGACCTCATCGCAGAAGAAAGTGCCGCGGCTCTCCAATGAGACACCCGCACTGTTTAGATCACAGCTGAAAGCAAGAGGAAATGGGTCAGGTGAGCCGTGTTTAGTGTGGTGGGGCTGGTGGTGTTGCAGGCTTTGTGTGGGGCACTCTAGCTCAGGTCTAAGGAATGCAATGATGTCAGGTTAGTGTGCCTGCGTGCACGCCAGCGGTGTGTTGTGTTCTCACCTGCACAGGCACATACCTGCCTCTTACATCAACAAAGAAGCGCAGGGAGGGAGGGAGAGAGGGAGGGATATGGGGATTAAAAGTGTGGGAGAGATTACAAAATGGAGATTAAGATGGGAAAATATGAGGTCATGTAAACAGGGAAACCCCAAACACCTCAGCTGTGTTTGGACACTTAATTTGAATTCAGACTCGATTTACAGCTTGAATCAAAGGGTGAGCTGTGATTTAGAACCAGAGTTGTGTTGTAATAATGTGTAATGATGCCGGTGCTGCTGAAAAGTGTCGACAAAGAATCTCCAGTCATTTCTCTTAAAGACGTTACAGTCATTCTGCCCTCAGGACATATTTGGCTCGAGTCCTCGTTCTGCTGTGGCTGAAAGAAATGGCAGATGTTAACACACCATTGTGTAGTTGTTGTTACCTGTCAGGCAGTGATTTACAGAAACCTGTGTCCTGCTGCTGTTTGTCTTACACTTAAGAGAAGTTTGTTGTTATAAGTAACACGTCAATGCTTTGATCATACATTAACCATTTTTCATTTAGGTCATTTAGTGTTTGTTGCAATTCCTTTCTTGATAAATAGTTGATTTGTTTGGTCTGTAAAATGTCATGTTCATAGTCTAAATAGGCTCAAAAACCTATTAATCATAATTATTAAAACGTTTACTTTCCAGCCCCAGATGCCAGCTTGTTCCTCTTCCTACTTTCCGAGGTGCGACAGGGTTGTGTGTGTTTGTGCATGCTTGGGAGTGTGTTCACCATACTTCCTAAATGACCTGTCAGGGTGTAGCGCTGCAATTAGTGGATTGGCATCCTAAGCTGGAAACTGCAGGCCCTCTCTTTTCACGCTACACATACAGACACACACTATAGTCTGCTTTAGGCACACAGATCACCTTTTGGAATTCGCAGGGACCGAGCGCCCAACCGAGCCCTAGGAAGTGTAATTAGAGAGAAGTTAGCCTTTTCCCCCACCCATGTCCCCCCTGCTCCCTCTCCTTCTCCTCCTCCTCTCCTCTCCCTCCATCCGGTTTCCTGCTGCTCTTGAAACATGGTAAAATGCACTCTGTGGCTTAATTAGCGGCCTGCTGAACAAGCCATGCATTCTTGGCCTGGTTTCAACACACACACACACACACGCACACACGGGCAACACACGTTCACATGCATATGGACACAATGCAAACACAAGGCCTTCAGCAGGGGGCAGCAGTGCTCTGCTGGCAGAGATGGATGTCTGTGTTGAAATGCGTGGAGTGGCTGTTGATTGGGTGCTGCTTTTAATGACAAGAATGCTAATTAGGAAGATATTTATGGCACCGTGAGACTCAGTAATGTCTCAGACATGCAGCACACATGTACTGAAACATGTGCACGCACAGACAACACACACAGATGGAAAACAGAGTAGGCTGCTGGAACAGTCGAGTTTAAATCTTAAACTTTGGGTAGTCTCTCGCTCTGTTTGTGAGTGTGTGTGTGTGTGTGTGTGTGCATGTGGCTGTGTTTTATGTGTCTCTAGTAGGTTAATGTTGTTGGGGACAGATTTCAGACAATTTTTTTTGTTAATTGTGGATGTCTTGTGCTACCATGTCCCTGATTGGGTAAAGCAGATTTTTGGGTTAGTGGTTATGGTTAGGGTAGGCAAGCTGTGGATATTGTCAGGGTTAGAGTAAGTCTCTGTGTGAATTTTTGTGTGGATTTGTTGTTTCCCTTCCTGCTCCGGCAGGAGGATCAGCAGTGTGTTGGCTTCCTGTCCTGCTCGGTGAGTGGAAGTCATAAAACCAGTGAACATTTACTGCAACTTGCTCTGTGCACCTGGCTTACTCCAACACCCTTTCTCCCTGTTTCCTCTCCATGCACGCACGCACACGCACACACATACACGTACACATAGACACGTACACACAGATACAGACACACGTACACACAGATACAGACACACACACACACACACACACACACACACACACACACACACACACACACACACACACACACACACAGTTGTGTCTCTCAGACTTCAGACGACATTACGTTGACTTGGATTTTTGAGACAAACCTTAACCATAACTACTGCTTTCCTAACCCTCGGCCCAGAGGTGTAGAACCTTGCTCTTATCAAGGACCATTACAGTTTTGATAAAGGCACATTACATGTGCTGTACTATGTTATTGAATATATTGCACAAGCATCTAAAGTAATGACTGAAACTGAAACTCTTTGTTGAGTTGTCTGATGTCAGATGGTAGTGATGATGATGATGATACTCACAGCAGGTTTTCCATGTTTGAGTCTTGTTAGTCTCTAGCAAAACTGATTCTATGAAAGAGTTCCCCCAAAACATAGAAGTAAACCACAGTACTTTACTAATAGCTTTCAGCTTTTCATTTGTTAGCAGCTAGCGGATTTTGTTTCGTAGGACGTTAGGCACATCAGCAGGTTATTACATATATTTTCAGTACCCTTTGTTTCCCTTTCATGTCCTGGAATCTCTCCAAATGACTGAAGAACATAGCTGGCCCTTGTTTTGGCAGAGTAGGAAATGTAGTGTTACTCAATGTCCAGTTACGCTTACAAAGATGGCAATGACTGTCGCCTCACAGCAAGGTGAGATTTTCTCTGTAGGGGGGGTCTGTGTGCGTTTGCTTGTTCTCCCTGTGTAGGTTATTCCAGGTGCTCCACCTTCTTCCCACTTCTTTCCTCTAGCCCCACTTCGACCCTTACACAATAAGCTGTATAGATAATGGATGGACCTACTCAAATTCAAGCAGTGACTTGGCCCTTAAATGTAAAATCCATTATTTTACTTCAAATTGAATGAAGCTCAGAGCCTGAAAAACCCCACCTGTCTAAATACTTCTGGCCTTAGTTGCAGTGTTCGTCATGGTACTTCTCAATGTATACTACCATATTGTACTTTTGCTTGAAAAATGAAAGATTAAATGACTCATCTTTTCAGCTCTTTCTTTCTTGTCTGTAAATATCCAGATTAATATCTTCATATCGTATTTAAAAAAGTGATTATTCATGTTTATTAATTGCATTCTTAAGACTTGATCTAGCACTGGTGCAAAAAGGTTCCAACTCGGTGGTTTCCTATTGGACACTGTTGCATGACTCAGCTTTGTCAATGCTGTAGGTCTCAGTGTGTTTCTGTGTGTGTGTGAGTGTGTGTGTGTGTGTGTGTGTTTGTGGGTGCTCTGGTCTCTTCATCCGAGCAGCAGGTAGGTTTATTAAGACTCAGCTATAAAAGGCTGTCAAAGACCACCTCTGTGGACCACCTCAGTTGTGTGTTAGTGAGAGTTTGTGCGTCAGCCTATGTTTGTGTCCATTGGTGCCTGGTATCCCTGCTCTTTATTTCCCCCTTTCCTCCTTTCATGATATGTTTGTGTACTTATGTATAAGACACTGGTCTGTACTCCAGTAGCAGCAGCAGCAGCAGCAGCGGTACTAGTGGTAGTAGTTTGCATTTGTGCCTGGGGTTGTTTTCGTGTTTGCTGGTCTCCTTGGTGTTCCTCTGCACAGTGGGAAGTCTGCATTCTTTTTTAATTATGAGGTGTGAAAGCCTGAAAACCAAAGGGCTGAGATGGCCAACATGTGAGCACACACACACACACCAGGAATTGGTTGGAAGGAGCGTCAGGAGTGCGATAATTTTTGCAAGTATGATCCAGCTCTTGGATCTGAGTTGTAATACATCTGCTAGCCATTACATATGCTCCTACAGTTATGCTTACATGCACATAAACCCACTAGTTGTCTTTAAGTTTGGCTCTGTGTGAACGTTCCCCCCGTTGAACACTGGGTGGCACTGGTGCTTCACAGATGCAGACAGCGGCAGAATGTTCTCATGCTCACTTGCTCCTGTTCTCCAGGGATGTGGGAGGTGGGGTTTTAAATTGAAACACTGTTTCCCTGAGGCACTGGAAGTTACCCACTGTAGTGTTACTGACTTAGCAAGTCAACTGGAAAAAGTGTGTGTGTGTATGTGTCCGGTTGAGTAACACACTGTGTACATTCATCAGAGCTTCCAAGTCGCTCCTTCACTCCCTGACAAATTTCCTCTTTGCCACATTCAGACTCCGGCAATGATTAAGCGGCCTTGGGTCACTTAAGGAAAGGCATTGGTACTAAATTAGAGCGGGTTGGATGCTGGCGTAATAATGCGCCGCTTATGAAAGTGTTCGAAATGTATCTGCAGGCTGCCATATATTACTGACTGACACAGAGAATGTAGTGTGAGAAACGTCCAGTAATCTATCAGCCAGTCTGGCAGGAAGAATGGTCGTATGACTCAGCTACATACTGAGAATATTCACACGACATTTTCCCTCCACAGAGAGCCATGGTTAATCTGAATGTCTCTCTCTCCCTCTCTCTCCCCCTTCTCTCTCTCAGACACAGATCCGCGGGTTCTGGAGAAGCAGGAGCAACAGCAGCCCACTTATCTGGCCCTAAGCTACATAAACAGGTACACACACATTCACACAGCCTCTAACCGAAGGTGTCAAGTCTACAGAGGGCAGCATTGCTCCACAAGTTGAGAGTCTGTTGATGTTTGCGGGAGAGAGTGTTCATGTGGCTTGTGGTGGAGCCCGTGTCTTTCCATAGACACGGCGGTGACTCATCCGCAGACCAGCACAGAAAAGACACAAAAAAACACACACAACACAATCGACTCCTGACTCACCACGCTGCACACGTCCAGGGCAGAGGCAGCATTTTTGGCATGCATGTGTGCTTGGGTTTTTTGTGTGGCGAACCGATGTGTCACATCCCACTTAATGTCCCCATAAATCACTCTAAGATGAAGCGCCGAGAAAGATAACGGTAGAGAATCTGAGACAGAAAAAAGAGAGTGAGGTTTGTTTTTGTCCGGTAATCGTTCCAAGTGGCAAGGTTGTAAATGTCATCTGTTTACTGTACAACGTTGGGATGACTGTGTACTTAAAGGGGCAGTTCGTTCAGCAGCTCGGTTTTGTCTCGTCAAAGCTGAGACTTACCTCTCGAAGCCCCAGTCTGCAGAACCGACATAATTAGATGATATTAAACCTGAAAGGCTCCTATTAAAGCAATAGATAAAACTACAGAAAGTTCAAAGCTAGGATAAAAGAGTGGTACAGAAAATATGGCTTTATTAAGCTATGATTTTAATAAAACACTCCTGACTAGAGCTCTAAAAGAAGTTAGAAGAGGCAGAAAAACAGGGGATTGGACTCGGCACAGTTCAAAGACTCGACTTCCTGCCTCACTTCTCTCAAAACATACCTGCCATAGTTGTGCACGCATAGTTCTCCTGTCAGTGATGGATTATGAACAACATCATAGGTGCGCTCACTCTTTTGTTTTACGAGATAAAAGTTATAATCTGGCTTCCTTGTTTACTTGTTTACAACCTGTCATGTCATCTCACCACTCTCATATCTCCACTAAGTTTGTTGTAGTGCTGTCTGCGTGTGTTCCAAGCACTTAACAATTACTTTGAGTGCGGTGTTATCATAACCGATAGAGAGGACGGCCAAAACCACATACATAAGACCCAAGTTTTAATAAACCAGACTTATCCTGTAGGTCGTAAATGACAATAAAAGGAAAGATTGACGGATCAAATGTGTTTGTTTTTATGATGTTTGGCAAGTCAGTGTGTTGGAAAGGTGTGGTGATTTGTTCCTCCAGCGTTGCCTCTATTAGTGGCATTTATAATTTTAAATCAACATGATAATAATAATATTATGACAGGCAGGGACTTCAACTTGACTGGTAATTTGGCCAGGTCTGCAGCGAGCATTGAAGAATAATATTCCGAATTAAAATGTCCCTGTAAGTATATTTAAACAGAGGAAAAAAAAAAACATATCCATATCTAGGCTGTTGTTTGTAAAAAGTACAACAAAATTATGATAAGAAAAAAATAAAAATCATCTAAATTTCATAATTAGCTAGTAATAACTATAATAATATAATTATATATAAACTATATTTATTATTTTGTAATCGTTGATTGTTTTCAATTTGGAATGTGGGGAGTGCTTATTGTTAAGATGTTAGGTTTTTATTTATTCTCTCTCTTTGGAAATAAATATCCACTGTAAGGGATCATATTCTATTCAAATATTAAAAGTATCAAAATAATAAAAAAAAATAAGATGTTCCTCCGTTAATCCCACTATGAGAACAGATTGCAAAAGAATTGCACATATATGAAATTGTACATATAAAGAATGATTACTGCACATTAACATTAGTTTAAAACCTGAGTATGATATATTAGACAGGCAGAAAGGAACAAACCATGTTCAGTTGGGAGATATTTTAAAAACTCCATAATATTAATGTCACTGTTGTGTGTCTTGTCAGTTGTGTTGTAACAGGGACGTATTACATCTTTCTTACCAATTACACCATTTCCGTGCTGTCAGGTTCATGACGGATGCGGCACGCCGGGAGCAGGAGACCATGAAAAAGAAGGCCGGGCCCAAACTGTCCCTGTCCATCACGGGCGGAGTGTCCAGGAACAGCACGGCCACGCCCCCTCGCCACACAAGCGGTAACCTGACGCCGCCCGTCACGCCCCCCATCACCCCGTCTTCCTCCTTCCGCAGCAGCACACCTACAGGTACGACCGGTGTATGTGTTGATATGCGTGCTCGACAGGACGAAAGATGGATTGCTTTTAAGTGTGGAGTGAATGGAGGTGTTGAGACGAATGCAAATTAACCCCAACGGCAGTAACAGAAGTAACAAAAAAAACCCAGAAAAGCTCAGAGTTATGGTCGAGGCATCGGGACCCTTTCATCAAATTCCGACAGCACAGATGAGCAAACGAAGGTTTCTGTAACCTAAATGGAATGAAGCTCATTTCATACCTGGTCGCTGAGCAGGAAAATGAAAAACATAAATCCAGCACATCTGCCCAGAGCGCACGAGCTTGCTCACCTCCAAAATAAATGTAAATACAAACCCTGACATTATTCCCTTTTAACCATGAAAAGCTGTTTTATAATCGGTTGGAAATCTTACATGTTCGTATTTCCTGTGATTTTTTTTTTTACTCCTCTTTCCAAAACGGAAGAGACTAAAATCAAAGTATCTGTTGCCTGCTGCGCGTACGTGTGTGTTGTTTGTGTGTCAGGTTTGGTGGCTCCTGCAGTGAGCAGACCAGTCAACACTCTGCTAATTACATAGCAGCTGTCATGCTGTGTGTTCGCATGGGGCCGTGTGTTGCACAGCCCAGAAGCAGATGTCCAATTCCAGCACAAATGGTTCCAAACGTAGTGTTAGGTCTGGGCTCATGCACCAGCGTGGCTCTGCACACACACACACACACACACACACACACACACACACACACACACACACACACACACACACGCACACTCACACACACCCTTTCAACATGTGCCAGGGTGCCATCCATTTCCTCATGCTGAGGTGCAGCATTTCCTGTGAGACGGTGGGGGGTCAGCGGGCCTTTATGTGTCTGTGTGATGCCTGAACATTTCAGTGATGTGTTGTGTGTATGCTGGTGTGTGTTTTTGTGTGAGTGTGTGTGTGTGCAATGTGCATGCTTGTGAGTGGAAAATGTTCTGCACTTAGCAAAGCACATTTTCCAGGCAGAGCGATGGGGATCACTCCCACTTAATGATCTCTTTCTCAGTGCCAATCCCTGTGTTTTTGACTCACACACAGAAGCACATGTGCAATCCACTGCTGTTTCGTCCGAACAGCCTCCGCTCTGACATGTGGGCCGCCAAAGCATCAACACCCTGGGAATTTACCAATTCCCAGGGCATGATGTCCTTTTGGCTGAAAAACCCCCAGTCCATATTTCATCTGCAATGACTAGATCTTTTTTTGTTGCGCTTGTCTCCATTGTGCCTGCAGGCAGTGAGTATGATGAGGAGGAGGTAGACTACGAGGAGTCGGACAGCGATGAGTCGTGGACCACAGAAAGCGCCATCAGCTCCGAGTCCATCCTCAGCTCCATGTGCATGAACGGGGGAGAGGAGAAGCCGTTTGCCTGCCCCGTCCCCGGCTGCAAGAAGAGATACAAGGTACGGCCACACCAGAGGATCAGAGAAGTCAGTCAGTCGCGGCCGAGCAGCCACACGACACACTGGCGCCTTTGTCCGGGGATCACATGTCTGGACATAATGTTTGAAAAAGGACATTATAAATCCAGAATGTCACGATTGGAAGCTGTGATAAATATAATAAATAGCCCATGGTATTTGCTTTGGTTGAACATGATTACAGCCGGTCACAATAAACCCCTTTCAGTTTGTCTTCCCTGCTCCTTAGCTAATGGACAGTGTGGGAACATAACTCTTTAACACTCTTTTTTAAGACCAAACAGTGACGTGGGATGAAGCCTCCTTTGTTGATGATCCGAGCGGGTTCACATATGTTCTTTAATCCCAGCAGGGTTTCTAAACAAACGATAAACTTGGCAGGCGTAAATGTAGCAACAGTTGTGTATTTTAAAACTAAGCGGTGGATGCAGCATTAGAGTTTACATACAAGCCATGGGAAGCTGTACATCGGCACGGATCACCAATACCAGCCTCATGGTGGCGCCAGAGGAAAAGTCAGATACAATATAACAATAATCATTAAACTACATCGACTTGGAATGACACACAAGTTCATTATTTTATAGCAGATCTTTTAAAATATTCCAGTTTGGATAAATAAAGAAGTATAGTAAAAAAATATTTCTAAATACAGAAATCCTATATAAAAATAGTATTGTTTAACAGTGATTTGAATGGCACTGTATAAAGCAAGGAGATAAAACAATGTCAATAAATATGACAGTTTCATTTTCATCAATAGCAATGTAACAAAAGTCCATTATATATAAATGTATATGGAAAATGTTTTGCTGTTTATCAAGTGTTTGTCATTCTCTACTCACGAAGAAGTTGTTTAAAACAACAACCTTCAAATTTATAAAGAAATAATATTAAGCCATTAATGGAAATAATTATAATATTTGTAACTTGATATACGTTTTTCCGCAATATTGACCAGTCCTAATTCTTAAACTGTAAAAAGGCTGCATCATGGTTGTGTAATGCAGGGGTCTGATATGCAACATCAATGATTGCTTTTTATAACGGGTTTTCCTCCTCTCTCTCCCCCCCCCACGCCTCGTTCAGAATGTGAATGGTATCAAGTACCACGCCAAGAACGGCCATCGCACGCAGATCCGCGTGAGGAAACCCTTCAAGTGTCGCTGCGGTAAGAGCTACAAGACGTCGCAGGGCCTGAGGCACCACACCATCAACTTCCACCCGCCCGTCTCCACCGAGATCCTGCGCAAGATCCAGGGCTAGAGCCGCTCGCCCCAACTACCCCCAACATAGCCCTGTTCTCCCCTGACTCCCCTCACCCCAACCCCTTTACTCCCCATCCCACACACTAAAGGATCAAGTGCATGCTTTAAGTTGTTCTTCAGTTCTTTTCTTTTCTTTAAACTTAATGTTTCTGTTACATTCCTTTTTACTATCCACGGTATATCACTTGTATTTTTGAAAACAAAAAATGTATCTTTGTAGTATTTTTTATCGTTGTACATTTGCACATTCGTATATATGCTATCACTTTATTTTTTATTCTATCGTTTGACTCTCATAAGGTGCTAACTGTAAAAAACAACAGAAAGAAAAGACAAAAAACAAATGAAAGAAGTAGGGGAGTAAAAAGGAGTCGCGAAACAGGTGCAACCAGGCCCTGCCCCCCCCCCCCCCCTGTTTTGTTTTCCCGCGAGTTCGTGCGTGCATGGGAGGAAGTTGACATTGGCGCCGATCTCAGCTCAGGAGTCGGAACACTCCCTGCCTGTGAGAATTTGTTGAGCTGCGGTTTGCGCTCCCACTTGAACTTCACGAGGAGTTTCAAGTACCAGAGTGCAGTTATACTTAAAATAGATATATTGATATATAAACAATAGCCAGATATGTACATAAAATATATAAAAAGGTATTCATGAGCATATACATAAATAGTTACACTTTATTTTCAAGCTTTATTTTATATATTTCTGTCTGTTTTAGATAGTGTTTTGTTTCTATGTAAGCGTTTCCTTTCATTCCTTACTTGCTGACTTGTTTCGTCACATCAGAGGAAAAGGCCGTACAGCCGGCCGATTGGTCGAGTTCTACGAGCGTATATACCGAAGCCTTTAATCGTGATGCACTCTGAATGCGATGTTTTACTGTTGATCAGGAAGAGAGCGTATTCGAACCAGGGCCAGGGGCTGAATATTCCACACCTTTAAACATTTCCCCTCCCAAGAAGAAAGCCATCCGTGTGCATTTCATATCTTCAGTGTTTGCCTCACTCGGAGTGCCAGAGCCGAGAAAGCAGGTTCAGCATCATACTGTATGTATTCCACTTGCCAAGATCTTTTGTCATTGTTTTCATTTTTTTTTCCACGATCGTTGCCAACAGCTCTCCACTGCCAAACAGTGACCATACCATGTGCCTGAAGAGGGGTGGGAGGGTGAGGGGTAGGGGGCAGGGAGGTTCTTCAAGTTTGAACCAGGAGGCGCACGGCGACGGGTTCTCTTGTTCCGTTGCGCCTCCATGCAGATGATGGGATGTACATCGACGGAATGTCTTCACGAAACCTTGTGTGAGAGAGCACCAGGGTGGATTTGTATCTGATTACCACCTACAACCTGTCATTTGCATATGTGTGTGTGTGTGTGTGTTGTAGACAATGGCATTCCAGTTCATTGTACGTGTGAGTTTGCGTGTTTTCAGAAGTCATCAGCCTATTGAGTGTTACTGTAATCAGTGTGTGTCAGTGCCAGGCGGCTGGGTTGGACTCCTGTGGAGCAGGATGGTTGTGTGTCTGGCCGCCTGTGTGCTGCTGCCTCATGTTGTGTTGTTGCCCTGAGGGGGCTTTCGTCATTCATTGCCTCTAGAAAAACAAGAGCGGTGCCAAGACACATTCATCTAGGACATCCTTTCCCTCATCATGCACAAGGTTTGTCTCTTCCTCCGACGGGGTGAAGTGACCTCGGCCACGCCCACATCCTCCAAGCTGCTGTTGCCATGGAAACCAGGGGGTTAGCATGGCAAAGGGCCCCTTTTTATTATTTTTACGCAAGGCAGATATCAGAAATTGACGATTAATAAAAAAAACGTTGTCCCATCAATGATCTGTTACATATTAACCATCATGGACCAGCGCTGACAGGGCATTTTTAAGTGTCGGAATTCCTACCAAACAAAAAGCACAAGCGTTGCCTGACAGACATGCACGTCTGTTCTGCAGCACCAGTAAGCGGACCAAGATCTTTAAAAACCTCAGTGTCAGTTTCAAAGTACATCTCCGGACACGCTACCCTGAAGGTAACCCTGAGATAATGGTTTGCGTGCGATGGAGGAGCTTCATTCCTGCCTGTCAGCATTAGGGGGGGGGGAATCTATGGCCAAGATGGACAGCGACTTGTAAAAAAAAAACATTCCGTCTTCATGGACACCGCCGTCACCATGGCAACAGTTTGATCTTCAAATGCAGTATTACACATGTGGGAGAGGAGGAGCGGAGGCTGTGTGCAGGAGGGGGTGAGGGGGGGGATTTCAATATACTGTGTTAAGTGAATGTATTGTAATGTGTGTCCGTTGTCAAGTGCTTTTAAATTATATTTTCGTATGTAACGTGGAGACCGGTGTTTCCTTTTTGTACGGGGGAGACGACAGGTCGTGACACGAGTGACTTGTAAATGATGTCAACCTGTCTTTCTATATAAAAGAGAAGCTGCTTAAATGTAAAACAGAAAATGAATGAAAACAAAACAAAAAAACCCAGCAAAATAAAGTGAAAATCTCTGTCAAGCTCGTTTCTTCATTTTTCAGCCCGAGTGACGCACACGTCGGCGAAGTGCATTTAAACAAGCTTACTTTATTCATAAAGATCTTTGCAGTTCACACTTACAACCATCGTCCAGACACTCACACGTGAATTGGCTGCATCAGACACATGACACACACACACACACACACACGTACGTTTGCCTTGTGATTACTGGGCATGTGCAATTTTTAAAGCCTGATTAAAACACTGTTGGAATGACGGAAAAATAGACAAGCGGCGACATTCACTCATGGAGCAGCGCACAAAGAAAATGACGTTTCACAGTTTGAACTTCAAAAACGTGGAAGTACTGAACAATAAGAGTGTATCTCAGCCGTCTGTTTCCCTTCAACATGGTACAGTATCCCTCGGCCCGACCAGAGACCAGAAAGTGCAATCGCCGGGAAGTAAAACCTCATTGGCCCGCCATTCTTTCAACACTAAAACATGAGGGGAGGTTTACAGGGGGGGGGGGGGTAATTCACGACAGTAATTCACAAGTCGCTCCACAACTTCGACGTACTTTCATATGTACAGTACATTCAGAATAAAGCCTTATTTAGTGCAGATACATGAAAACAATAGTGCTGTTTCTGTTCGAACCACCTGACGTCTCTGTTTGCAAAAAACACGGTCATTCGTTCGGTAGCTCGTAGATTGCAAGTCAAAAAACAAAAGAAAATCTCCACCGTCCTTCATAATACACTATATACTCGCTCAGATGACTTCTTAAAGACATCATATATTCAGATCTCTGCATTTACACTTAAAAAACAAACATTTCACTGTCTTTTCCTTGCCTTTCCACGACAGAGGGAAAAGATGAAGCACTTTCTCGGCTGCTTTATCACAAGAGAATCCTACTCACTGTAAAGAAATATTGAGAGGGCCACTTAAATGAAGATACTTGAGTTTTTTTAGTTTTTTTTTTTAAATCCTCCCTTCAAAGCTACAATTGACTCTTCATTCTAGTTTTGTAGCGTTGAATTGTTTTTAACACAGAATAAATACATGCTCTTTAAATGGTGCTTTAGTCCATCGAAGCAGAAAGATGAGCGTTAAAAAATAATAGAAAAAGTAAAAGATCGTAGCAACTGTTCCCACCTATTCATGATCCTTTCACCCCTGGGTGGAGGAGCCGTCTGAAGCACGACCTCTCGCTCCCTCTCAGGAGTAAACTACATTCATTTGCAACCTTCAGGAACCAAAAAAGTGTGAATGATTGTAACTCAACAAGACATCTTAACCAAACCCCAATCGAAATGAACTAATGGCCGACAAACACACGTTTACCAATACGGTGTGCCACGATTCCAGGTGTAAACATCCCCCCCCCCCCATAAATCCTTCAATCGATCTGCTCAAAGTTGAGCACGTGGCCGTCGAAGTGCGTGAGGACGTGCCGCTCGAACAGCTGCTGCTGGCAGTTGAGCGGGAACTGCTCGGAGCAGACGGGGCAGACCTTCCAGTGGCTCTCGACGTGCTGCTCGAAGCTGCGCTGCTCGAAGTGGGGGGGGAAGATCACCTCGCACAGCGGGCAGCGCTTGTGAACGTCGTTACTAAGGAGACAAAGAGAGGGGACACTGTGGTTGACACTCTGTGATCTACGGCTCTGCGGCAGTGTCTCTATGGTGGTGACGATCAAACAGTCTTTCCAGCAGATCGGGACGCTTCTGCTCTACAGACCATAATGTCACTCATGGAAGACAGGGATTTCAGCAGCGAGGAAAGTAATTGTTGAATCACTGTTAGGATGCAACAATTGCGTTACCTCCTGCTTGTTTATTATCTGCATCATGTGCCTGAGGTAGATACGTTATCATAGATGGATACAAGATTTGAGCTTTAATGCTAAGGAGGTTGTGTTTTTCATTTGTGATATAGCAGGATAACAAAAAAATTACCCAACCGATTTCCGGTCAATTTTGTGGAGGGGCTGGGCCAAGAAAGACCCCATTAAGTTTGGTTGTGGATTCAGAACAGTGGGTGGATCAACGGTTTTATTTTCACTTTCTTTAAGATTGTGAGATAGGTTTTTGGCGATTTCTCAGAGGATAATTAATGGAGCTCGATGAAAAAACAAACAGTGTTTACAATTTGGTGCAGATCCCCAAAAATCCGAAACTAGCAAATTTAAATAGGGGGACTGTTGAGAAAAGGTATCTTTTCTCTAAGTGCCATTCTAGATATATTATTCTTTCCTCTGCCAAGGAAGTTGTTTGGCTGTAGCAGTGACTCTATCTGAAGTGCCATTCTAATCTGGGGGTTGTAACTTGATGCAGATCCAAATAAAAATCCTGATAGGATATAAAAGTGTTTTCATTAAAAAAAGTTATTGGCAAATTAATTGATAACGTATATATATATATATTTTATACAATATACAATAGTTTTTCTCGCTCCATTTTAGTTTTATTTTATATCTTTTATAACTAAATAAACTAAAGCTTTTGTATTTCTACTTATTGTCATTGTCTGGGTCTGTATATAATTCTGGAAAATGAACACCTCCACTGCCTTGGCTTGTTTTTTTGTCAGCATTTTCTTGTGGGACATTTTGCAGGATGTCTTGTTAGTGTTTTACCTGGAGTCAAAGCAGAAGCTGCCCCTGGCCTCACGGCGTCTGCTGGACTGATGATCACAGGACGGCTGAGCCCCGTCAGTGACCTACAAGCACAATGAGAAAAGAATATGTAATAGAATCCGGAGATGGGTTGACAGAATGATCTGAGCCAGGAAACGTATGCGTGCCGAGCCAGGTATCTATTTTAGAGAGGAGCGTACACAAATCTCCCAAAACAACCATAATATATAATCTAACAAACACTAAATTATCTGAAGTCTGTGCTTGTGCAAAGTCCCTCCCAATTACTCTCTCCTGATCCTCATTATCTTCATCTCTCTCGAGTTCTGAGGGATTGACTGTTAATTAGAGCTTTATGCAAATGAGTTCAAAGCCTCATCTTTTAAGGGCACGTTGCATTTTCCTTTATTCAGCGGGGAGGAGCACTCCAGAGACGAGAGACAGAGACGGGGTGAAATAAGCGAGGGATGAGCGTGACAGGAACTCGCTGGCTGCAGAAACACAAAGTGAGGATGGAAAAGAAAGGCTCTGAACAAAAGTCGTGTGTTGTGCATTTATGTAAATATCCCGATATACTGCTGAACTCAGATTGAAGATGTGATGCTTTTAGGACTCATTGACAAGTAAACAGACGGTATTCATATATGAATTATTGACGCATAATGTAATACATACAAGTAAATAGTACCCATACTCCATACAAGATAAAGCCACCAGCCTGAGTTTTAGTTGCCTCTGTCAAGGAGGTTATGTTTTCACCCCTGACCGTTTGTTTGTTTGTTGGTTCTTCCAGCAGGATTCAACGTACTTCCGCCAAACTTGGTGGTGTAATGTGACCAGCAAAGTAAGAACCAATCAAATTGTTGTGTGGATCTGACCATTGAACACTGGATTATTGGGCATTTTGCCAGTTTGACCACTTTACCAGGGAATGAATCTTTGGATCTTGAAAAAAAAAAAAAATCAGGCACATTTAGGGGGACTGATATTTATGAGTGTGTGAAAATTAGGTGCAGCCTGATTGGACTTCGGGGACTGCTGTGCCTGAGCAGAAATGTGTAGTTATATGGACGTACGGTTCCTGGCTCCTCTGGTGGATGCTCCAGGCTCTCGGGGGGGCTCGTGCTGCGACAGGGCTGGATGCAGACCACCTCTCGGTCCCAGCCGGGTGCCCCGGCTTCAGGGCTTCGAGGTGTCATCGGGGGTGCACAGGGAGGGGCGCAGGGCGGGGCCTCCGGTGGTGGACGGGACATGTGTTCAGGAGAAAGAGCAACATCAGCCCGGTCTAAAAAAAAAAGAAAGAAAAACAGTTACACATGCTGACAGAGAGGAGCATGACAGAATGGTTTACCGGAGTTTAAATTCCTCCCACCTCTCGTGGTGTCGGTGGAGTAGGGATTGCCGAACTGCAGCTCAGCGGGCCTCTGCGGCACCAGCGGTGGAGGGGAGGGGTCCTGGGGGTAGGGCAGCGGGTAGCGCAGCACCATGGGCTGCCTGGCCTCAGCAGCCTGGGCACCAGCCTCCTGCTCCCTCTGCCTGCACACATAACGCTGCAGCTCCTGGAGGAGAGAGAGCACCCATCTTTGAATATTCTCACTACTTCTAAATGATATATTGCATCTTTGTATTTTCATTAAGTGCACTGTTGGGACCAGGCGGGCACCCGGTTCTTTCAGCTCAAGAGTTTAACTTTCCCTCGACACTGTCCCTGCCCTTTGTGATTATATCTGAAGCGAGAGCATTAGTACCCTACTCATTACTGTAATGGGTGTCAGACTCTGGCTCCCTCTGCTCTGGCTTCGCTGATAGAGGCGCTCGCCCTCGCCCTCTTCTTTTTTTTTACCTCCCTTCCTCCCCACGCGATTCCGCCCGACGACTTCATTAGTGCGCTGCTATCAGGTTTAACATTTAAACCAGGGTTGGGAAGGTGAAACAGACACGTCGCCTGGCATTTGCACTGTCTAATGGCACTGTACCAACGGGCGAGGGAAGAAGTATAGATGTTTTAATTAGTGGATAGTGGGGGAGTGTGAAGGGAAAGGAAAATTTACAGAAAAGAGCCCAGACATTGCACTTAAAAGGTGATGATATTTCAATGGAATTCAATTGAAAGCCTACATTATCTGCATAATGTCATCTCAGCGGCTTTAAGAAGAGATTGGTATTCAGAGGGTTTATAGCTTTTTAAAAATCTAACTCAACTCATGTTTATGATGAAAACAAAAAGAAAGTGCTGTTTTGAAGGATGAAGGACCGATCCAGTAAAGGCTTATTCATCTAGGAGCATGTTTGACGCGTTACCTCCTGTAGCTGCTCCTTGTCTCTAAGCGCCTGGGCCAGGTTTCGTTTCAGCTCCGTCACCTCACTGGCTCGCTCGGCCATCTGCACCTAGAGAGAGAAAACATACGGAAAAAATATTAGCATCACCGCAGAGCTCATCATTATTATGAAATCATAGGATTATTGTTTCCATTTCAACTAGAGCCCAAGTTGTTTATATTTATATACAATAGTGTACAATCAGAACGCAATGAATTTATCTCTGCTCTCGTTGATGTGTGGGAACATCACCCAGATCTAAATGTGTGGTGATTTTGAAACACACACAATCACGTTGTATCCAGGGCAGACAGGAGAAGAGGGGGTTGTAGTAAATATCAGACTTTCTAACAGGACTGACCCTGTGGGATAGTTTACGTGACTAGTTGCCTGCTCGTCTCTTATTTCAACCCATTACAAAGGTTCCAATTCCCCCGTCTCCTGCAGTTTCTCTCTCTGCTTCATGTCTGTCTGTCTATCCCGCTTCTCTCACTCTTAAATTCTCTAAGCTTCCCTCACTCCCCCCCTCCTTCCCTTTCATCTCCCTTTGTCCTCTCTCGCTGGCTCCCCTCTTTTCATAAATTTACAGCGCAGCATTAGAAGGTTAAGTTCAGGTGAAGGGAGTCTGCAGCAGTGAATTTCTAAGCTTCGCCCTCCCCTCTCGACTCTCCCCGTCTTATTCCTCTCCCTCGCCTCCATTCTCCGGGCGGCTGATGTAAACAAGCCGTAAAGCACGGCGTCCTGCGGATGCCTTGCTTGTCAGTCTCCGGGGCCATTAAGAGTGGCTCCGGGCCCGGGGCGCTCGCCTAAGACGGGAGACTCTACCGAAGACAGGGAGAGTCTTATTTACAGCGCCAATAAACACACTCACTCATGGAGATTAAATGGCAGTAGGTACTTTGGCTGACGTTCACACGCAAAATGCAGCAGGTCCACGTAGAGGCAGCAAGCTCAATACTTGTACTGGGTCACACAAACTAAAGCAGTACACATACACACTGGCTCATGTGTGGCACTGATGCAGCAGCTACATGTTGTGCATGCGGCAGCGCCAGTTAAATATATGCTTTTTAACAAAGTGTTTTTATTAACCAATTAAGATGGATTTCAACCCACAATATGTACATTTACTCAAGTGCAACCTCTAGCTATACCCGCTAGACTCAAATGCGTAAATATTTTACTTTTCAAGAGTTTTAGTCTCACAATTTAAACTACTTTGTAGAGCAGGAAGACATGCAGCAGAGGGCCGAAATTCAAAAGTGGAGGGAAAAGTTCATATTCAAAGTGTAATAGCCGGTTTAAATTCAAAGTCTAGAATCACCAGACTGACCAAAGTAGTTTGCCAGCAGAGGGCACTATCAGCTTATTAGATGCCCCTCTTGACCTATCAGGTAAATAAGGCACTACTGTTATATTGTTTTACTATGAAAATGGACGACACTAGCAAATAAGGCTGTCCTGCATCTTACTGTTCTAGCGACAACCAACATGTGGGATTACTGTTAGCCTTTCACCTATCTTAAATTTTAGTGTCAGGCCTAGAAATATTTAGGGGCATTTTAAGGTCTAAACTGAAAAAAGCTAAGGCTAATCAGTAATGAAATAATTGTGTGTGTGTGTGTGTGTGTGTGTGTGTGTGTGTGTGTGTGTGTGTGTGTGTGTGTGTGTGTGTGTGGTGTGTGTGTGTGTTTACCCTGAATCGCTCCTCCTCATTGGCCAGCCTCTGTTTGAGCGTCTCGTTGATGGCGCACTGCTCCCGCCACTTCTCCTCCATCATCGCTAGCTCCTCCTCCACCGAGCGAGTCTGCTCTATCTCCACCTCTTCCATGCTCATGCTCATCCCCTCCACCTCCACCTCCAGCAGCACCTGCTCCTCCTCGACGTGCCTCACTTCCTCTAGCTTCAGTGCACCCTCCACCTCGGCACCCTGCCTCTCGTTCTCCACCTCTACCCAGCTCGTCATCCGCAGGCTCTCCTCCGGCAGGCTCTCCTCCTCCGGCAGGCTCTCCTTCTCTTCTTTCTTCTCCTTTTCTTTGTTTTCATTTCGGTTCCATTCTCCCACACCCTCTGCCTGGGACCACTCATTCTGAATATGCTCTGTCTGCCTGTCATCTGTTTCTGTACTGAGCTGTGTGTCAGTGGATGTAGGTTTCCTGGTTAGGAGCTCTTGGATGAGTGTTATCTCAGTTGCTCCTTGTAGAACTGCAGTAGCTATGTTTCCTGTATAAACACAGTAGGTATACAATATCATCTGAACATCCTCTGCGTTGATTGAAGTATTAATAATTACTATGATGGGCTAATTACGGACATTTTAACATAATCGCTTTTTATTTTCCCCAACAACACCTGGTATCCTTTTTATCATGGGTCTGTAATTAACATTTTTGGTTTTTCTATCACCCCAGCTCATCCACCTCCGCTTTCCTTCATTTCATTTTTCCATGAATGATTTTCAAAAATCTCAGAATCTGCCTGAACTTGTTGTCTAAAGATGTGCATGTTCACGTGTCTAGGCGGAAGACAGAAATAGTAATTGCACAGTAAGAAGAAAGAAAAAAGTCTAGTCATGCAAAGCCATGTACAAGTGGGCTGTACAGCTTGCAGTGAAATATGTTCTGCGATTACGAAGCAATATGAGAAGACTCGGTGAAAAGAAACATACTGTACCTGCTGTGGGTGATTCTGGACTAGGGGTCAGCGGTTCCTGTGTCGTCTCAGTCGCTGCATTTCTTTTTGGCTCCTGCAAACAGACACACAGCAACGTGAACGGTACATCAACCCAATCTGATTACACCTAGTTGCAGAAGCACCAGAAAGATCGGCTCTATGGTCTCTACACGCGATTAAACAGCAAGTATACTGTGGGCCTTAGTCTCACCGTGCAGTAACTTACCCCCTGTGACTCAGTTGTGTTCAGTTTAGCGACCTGCCTGCGGAGGCGCTGACACTCCCGGTACTTCTCCTTGTAGTGTTCAGCAGCCATGTGGAGACGCAGTTTCAGCTCCTCAACCTCCCTCTGCAGCTCAGCCTCTGCTTCTGACACCACCATCATGCTGGGTGTCACCTCCCCACCTGTCCCAACACCCTGACACAGGGGAAAAGATGTTTAAGAAAACATCTTTTCTGCTCTAATTTAAAGCAGCACATGTTGATGCGATACAGAAATAGGATTTAGCCACAAGCCGATTATGTTCTACCGCCTTTATGTGATATTAGTCAACTCTACATTCAATATGATCACTTCACAGAGAGTGGAAGATACTTATTAAGGGTTTCTAGTACTTACCACTTCCTTTTGTGCAGTGCTCCTCATGCGGTCTAACTGGCTCTCCATGCGTTGGCACTCGGCCTGAGCATCAGCTAAACTGGCGCGGAGCTTGTCGGCCTCCAAGCGGGCGCGGTACAGCTCAGTCATCGTGTGGTCACGGGCGCTGGCTGAGTCACGGAGCTCCGCGGCCAGCAGGGAGGCCTGCTGCCGGGACGCCTGCAGCTGCTCCTCGGCCTGACGGAGCTGCTCGCGTATACGGGCCAGCTCTGCCTAAAGACATAAAGAGGGAAATTAAATAGTCATGAGTTGATTTTACTAAAAAGGTCTGCACATGTATAAGGTGGTAGACATGTATTTCTTGAATTTATATATACCTTATCAGACTTGTGCACCAGCAGGTCCTTCTCTAAGCTGTCCCGCTGGGCATGACAGGCTCTGAGCCTTTCTAGCTCCTCCTGGAACTGGGCAATGGTCACCTCGCGGTTCAGCTCCACTGCTTTCAACATCTGGAGCTCTGCACTCAGCTTCGTGTTCTCCAGCTCAGTGCTGCGCAGGTGGACCTACGCAATGCGACAGCACGAAAAAGAGCAAAATGCTTAAGTTACGGCTTTCCATTTAGGCCGTCTTCTAGCGGCGAAGGGCTGTCCCCCACCTTGTAGAGTTCTCTTTCATCCTTCTCGTTCTTAAGTTGGCTCTCCAGACTGTCTCTCTCTGTCGTCAGCTTCTTCAGACGATCACGCAGACTGTGGAAAAGAACAAGTCCAAGATGGGGTGTCAAGGAATGCTCACTTATTGTTCATTAGCTAGATATGCAACTTTAGCAGGCTGTAAAATCTGCTTTGGAAAAAGCTTGAGCTGGCATATGTCTATGCAGCAACACTTCCTGGTTGGTTATGTTTTTGGCGAAGCTTTAACTTGTATTTGGATAGAAGTGCACATGCAACGTTTACAAGGAAAAAGAAAAACAGAAAGATGTTCCAACCTTGTTTAAACCAACCAAGAATCCCTTCATTAAAATTAAATATTTATGGGTCCAAAGAAATTACTTGTTAAGGTCTTTGCACAGCAAGTGCATATTTAGTATGTTTTCTAAAATCCGTCATCCAATGAAAATTATCACCAACAGATCCAATTGATCCCCAACAGCTCAAACAACTCTTTCAAACAACTCTGACAGATGAGAAAAATGCAACCTTTCACAAAAAGTTGGTTCGCAAAGACCTTAACTAAGACTATTGTTTGAGTGGTGCTGTTTTCACTCAATGACAATTTCCGAAGCCCGGGGTTATGCTTGAACAGATTTTATTCACTGCATAGGGACGAATGGAATGATGAAAATGTTGAGCAAGCTGAAAACAGGCAAGAAACCTGCTTCAAACACAGTTATTCCTCACAGAAATGGACGAGTCTGGATGATTGATGGACATGTGTTCGCGTTCTCCACTAACCAGTCCAGCTCCGTTTCCTTTTGCAGGCCTCTCTGGCTGACTCCCAGCAGGTCTTCTTCTAGCTGGCGGACTCGGTCCGTGGCCTCCTTCAGCCTCCGCCTCACCTCCTCCCTCTCCTCTGACAGGCCCTGCGACGAGCGCAGCAGCTCCTGCATGACAGAGGAGGCAGACGTGGATCACAGTGACAGGGGCAGGAGCCAATCACTGCAGCTTTGGGTGTGGAGAAGAAGTGTTGGACTACGGCTGAAGCTTTGGCAACACTGACGATTAAACACAGATGGTCATTTTTCATGTGATGCAGGGCCCTCATGTTGCATATATTACATGCTGTATGTTGCACTGCTTTTATGCATTTTGTATTTCTATTTTTATACCAGCTGCAACCCATATTGATCTAATGCAGTTTATCACTGCAGTACCTTCTTGAATGTTACATTTTTATGGAAACTGCAAGTGTACATTTGCACAAATATTAGCAAACATGTATTGATATAGTGTAAAATACTGTGAAACATAAATTGTATGTACTTTGCAAACTTTTACTGTACATATTTAAAGGACAGCTGGAAAAAGGGAAACTTTCCCCCAGGCATCTCTTAAGTCTTACCTTATCAAGAGAGTTATGCAGATTACGATGGCTGCAAAAGTCACGTTTAGTATCTAAGGTAGCTGAAAGATTGCAGCAGTGTAAAGTGAATGTGAATTTTATGCATGCAGGGAAAAAAATGTAATCTGCCTAGCATTGGTGAACTTCCAAAAATTCCAGTTATCGCTCCACAGATCATGTAAGGTCTGTTTTACCCACGTTGTGCTCCTGCAGAGGAAATGCCTTGTTTGAACTTGGTGCTAATCAGCAGTGAAGGACATTAAATCACTCATAGGACATAACTACATACCTCTGCACACACACTCCCTTCTATTAGTAGCACGCCCACACACATACTCGCAAACACACACCTTAAGGAGGAAGGCACACACAGCTACACACTCAAGGACATATGGAGACAGGCAGATATGTGCAGGGTACAGCCATCAATCCAGAACTGATGGACTGTACATGCGCACAAACCGACACACACTCAAGCCTGTCTCCCTCTGGGCTTGGCTCTGCGTAGATTACTGTATGATTTTTACTGCTGGCGTTTGGAAAGCACTTTAGCAGTGCATAAAGACCTTATAAAAAGTGTAGTCGTAAAATTAGCAGCCACAAAATATGTACTTATGTTTTCATGTTAAACTCAAAGGATATTTTCATCGTCATGGCATGAGCTAACGCACCTACTGTAAATGCCCTACAAAAGACGCGCGCACACACACACACACACACCTACTCGCACAAGTCGTATATCTACACATGGACATGACTGTTGAATGAAAAGCAGAACAGTAATAACAGTGTGTGTCTGTATTACCACGTAATTTATGGCGATTTTGTCCTTTGTAAAAAAAGAGCAGCAGACTAACTCAAAGCAGCATGTTCTCACTCTGAAGTCTGGACCCGAGAGCTGCACCAGGGGGCGATAAGAGACTGGTTTCAAACTCACTATACTCCAGGCGCTGTTTCACAACAGACCTCTCGGCTTTCATTGAGTTTCCTCAACATGACTGGTTTTAGGTGTGTGTGCCAAGCTACTGCTCATCACATGAGCGAGTCATAAAATACTAAAATCTCAAATCTGACTCAGCCTGGTCAATGAGTGAACAGAAAAGGAACAAGGGTGATGAGGAATATTTTTATGTACCTAATCTGAGCTAAATTGTCTCTTTTCAGGTCATGCCAATAAACTCTGAACTGAAATCTCTTTAATAAAAAAGAGAAAGACAGGAACAGAGAGACAGACCGGGACAGAGAGACATGCAAGAACAGAGAGACAGAGAGACAGACAGGAACAGAGAAACACACAGACAGGGAGAAAATAGACAGTGAGAAAGCAGTGGCCACTGAAATCGCGTGACTGAGTGGTGTTTGTCCCTGAGGCTGGGCAGGGCCCTTTTTTCAGGCAGGCGGTTTTGCGGACTACCCTGCTCATTCCACACACAGACTAAAAGGGTTTGCAAGCGGGTGGCATAATGAGTGTGTTTGTGCGTGTGTGCACCCTTGTGCATGTGTGAATGCACATTAGAAAGGCCTTGTGGTGTGGAACCCAAATGTGAGTGTGAGTTTGAAGGGGGGGCAGTTTGTGAATGTGTATAAGCGCCGGCGCATGTGTGTGTTTGTGCGTTTGACGTCATGTTTGTTCACTCTGTGGTTGCGATGGCACCTTCCCTGACGCCAGATGCCCGAGAAAACTGCGTCCCAATTCCATTCTGGCCCACTGAGTCGGGTCGTTAAAAAGGAGAGAAACACTGGCACTTACATACACACTCATTGTGGCTCTTTGTGCGTCTCAAAAACAGGGACACAGATTATTCATGAATTCGGGCGTTTGAAGTTTTTAGACCTGTGATCACTGGTGAGGAACCGGCTCCACACACATATGCAAACAGAGGCCAACTGTCTATGTATGTACTCACCTCTGCACGTGTGCACACAAAAAATACCTCACATCCGATTTCGTTGTAAATTTGGTTTAGATACACGGTTTGTGCAGTAATCCTATCCATATTACAACCAATCATGTTATGTTGTGTGTGCGTGAAAAAACATCCCTCTGCATGCCTGCCTGCCTTTCTGCTATCACCTCACCTCACCCCCCCTCCTCTAACCTGGTTGTGTGTCCGCAGCAGGCAGCATGTCTCCCTCTCCTGCTCCCTCTCCCTGGCCAGTCGTTTCTGCTCCTCCTGCAGCTGATGCTTCTCCTCCTGCAGGAGCCGCATGGCCTTCAGCAGCTCCCTGCGCTCCTGCTGTGCCTCCTCCACTCTCTATAAGGCAGTAGGATAGGGGTTGAGGGGACAGGGAGAGAAGATGAGAATGGTAGTTGCTCTCTGAAGATTATGGTGATCAATTCACCTGGTTTTGTAATTTCAAAGACAGTACATATCAATGAAAGTATAAATAATAATAATAGATCATTTATGCAGAAATGGGAATTTCTGCTCTTCTCCTCCTCCTAATCAGTGAGGTCAGAGGTCACGTCAGGTCCAGCTGTGAATCTGTTATGAGTCATGGGCTTAGCTATGAAACCATTTAATTATAGGTCAAGATGAAAAAATAAATCAGAAGTGCATTGCTTTTGTGAGGCCTACCTCTAACAGACCCGTCTTCGTGGTGACGACCAGTATGTCTGAGTTGCTGTCGTCCTCGGTAACGGTCAACAGCTCCTCGGTGGGAGTGGCTGACCTGAACTGGAAGGGCGTGCTGGCTCCTCTGATGTCACCGGTGTGTGTGACGTAACAGAACTGGTAAAACTCTCCGTCAGATTTAGGGACATAATACCCTATAGTGCAAGGGGAAAAACGTGGGTGTGTTAAATTGTTAAAAAATTCAGTATTATACAAAAAGCAAAGATCACTGTCCACATAGCACAGTGGCAAGTGAATGTTTCTCCATGTAATACATCACATTTTATATGCTAATGAGATCTCACAGGAGAATTATTGATGTGTTGGGCCTGGTTCTCTAGGACGGAGGAGTTAAGTACGGAACCACCCAGCAGCCAACTGCTTTTACTGACTCCTGACACACCACAGCACACTCTCATATTTTCACTGTGTAATATCTGACCGTTCCAGACCCAGTAAAACCAGTTTGCAGGCTCTCAACAACTGCGTGTGTTTGTGTGCATGTGTGTGGTTTCAAGGTGCTCAGGTCCCAGGCCGTCGTTTGTGGCTGTGTTCCCTTATTAAATAAAAGTGCTGGTTTTTATACGTGCCGTAAAATGGAGGAGTTACTTTGGAATACCTCGAGTCTGTATAGTGGTTTTACCAAGTGTGTGTGTGTGTGTGTGTGTGTGTGTGTGTTTACCTTGAAACACCACAGTGCTGTGCACAGTACTTCCTGGTTCGTAGTTTTCAGGTATAGAAGACCAAAGGAAGGTGTAGTAATCCCTGGCTGTGCTCCAACCCACCTGAAGAGGCAATGTAAAAGAAAACATGATTTTCCAGGATAAAAAATAGGATAGTTTATATCTTATCAATATTATTTAGTAAAATCATCCATGTCAAAGGCATTTGGATTTAAGATTAACAGCCAGGTTTCATTTATCATAAAATGTTCGACAGCACACTAGGTAAAAAGTATCTGGAGTTTTATATACAATGGTCATCGCAAGAATGGAAACATTTAAAACCATGCCCCCTCATTCTTCCACACACCCTCTCCTCCCCTCACTTCCTACCCCTTCTGGGCTCACAAGAAAAAGAGAGGGGGCGGAGAAGGTGTTAGAATGGGGTGGGAAGCCAGGGGTGCAGAAAGCTCTGTGTGTAAGTATACACACATGCACAGACTCCTGAGACTGCACAGAATGTCCCACGTGGAAAGGTTGAGGGAGGGGGGTGAGAAAAGAGGAAGAAAAGGTGAACATTTTACACCAAATGGCAAGGGAGATGTAGTTTCATGAATTTCATGTGTTGTTAGGTGATGTACGATGACATGGAGTTGTGAAGATCATAACTCAGGTCCTGCGCCGTAAATCTGTCGCGCTCAAACTGCACACTGGGCTGCTAAGATTCATACACACACCTCGTTTCAGCTCACATGTGCGATACGTGCTTGTGACATTACGGAGCTGCACTTCAGCTGTGCCCGAGTAAATCCCACCTGTGGGCACTGTGCGACACAAAGGTGGCACGAGAGAGGAGCCTGGTTATTTGGACAGCTGTCAGGTAATCATCATATCATATTGCCGTTAAGGTGGTTGCTTTACGACTGTAGGCTGTATAGAAAATTACAGGATGCACAAAACACTGGGAGGGGCTACTCGCCTTTTTTCGTTTAACTTTCAAAATAAGCTATAACATTCCAAAACTGAAGTGTAAGGTGCTAATAAATTTCAAAGGGTTCCTGAAAAACATTTACACAATTGGTTATTGAAAGATAAAACAATACGTTTAAAATCTAAAGAATTTAATTAACATGAAACCACCCAGAAAAAAATAAGAATTGGCCAAACCTGACAAAGCATTTGGAAGCTTAACCCGGTAACCGTAAATCAACTGAGCTACTCGAAGCATTTGTCAAAATCTCTGGTAAAATTATTCTGTTCTATGAAAGATAATTGTAGTGTTTGCCTTATCAACCTATTACACTCAGTATAATGCTATTCCAAACAAAGTGATAGCCAGCATGGCAACCTAGGCCAAGAACATTCTTTCCGCCTCCGACAGTATCTCAGTGAGAGGCTTGGCAGCGATGGACGCTCTCCAACTTCCAACTTGTGTGCCTACGTGTATTTGCTTAAGAGCAACGGGACATAAATAATTTTGCTAATTGCAGAGTGAAGTTGACTGACATTTAGCTAGGTATGGTTTGGCATTCCAACACGGGAGTGATGTTATAAAATAATCACAGGCAAAGCAGCTATCAATCATTCAACCAAGGTGTGAGGGAACAGCATGATGACACGTTAATTATACACTCACACAACGGGTTTCTCCCTGTCGACCCAACAAACATGCCACGACCCACAAAAAAAGAAAAAAGCTCCACAGGGCTTATTAGGAGTTATGTGTATGTGTTAGTGTGTGTGTGTGTGTGTGTGTGTGTGTGTTTGTCAAGCTAAACAGAACTTTCTCTTGACAAGTGCAGGAACAATAGTATGTGACCATGTTTGGAATGTGCACTGTTGTACACGGTTTACTGTGTATACAATAATGCGGGTGAGTTAGAAATCCCCATCATCTCAGAAAGTATCTCTTACAAGGATCAGTATTATTGTAGTAAAGACATTACCAGCCACTAGGTGGTGTCTGTGCGCAACTCAAACCAGCCTGCCAGAGCAGTCTGAGTCATTTTCAGAACAGCTCAGCTTTATGGCTCTGGCTCTTTTCCACTCCCTCTCTCTCTCTCTCTCTCTCTGAAACAGGTATTGCCTATAGATGTGAAAGGGGGGAAACATGCTCTCTCCCTGAGTCATCTCTGCACAAAGGTTTCGCCTCTGGGAGCCAAAAGTATATTATAGACGAACATGGTGATCATCGGTGCTCAGTAGGAAATTCAAACCCAATAAATCATTTATATAATGCAACAACCTGTTGATTTGTTTTCAGTATAATTTCCAAACACCAAAGGCGAAACACCCGATTCTTCAGTATTTGTATAGGGGTGTCAGCTCGCTTCCAATTACGAACAAAGTTGCTAATTATTATTTCTAAAAGCACACCTTGAGACCGGTTTACACATGCCATCCTGATTGAAGGAATACATGAGCTGAACCTAATAAAATATAAACTCATATTGACGGAATTAAATATGAATCGAATGAACACACAAGACGACAGACAAGTACGTCAAAAGGATTCAGGAGAAGCTCTGTCTGCTTGGTCCCTGACATGAGGCGCTAACCATGAAACAGGTTTCATTAGCATGCATTACAACAATTAAATTTTCCAATTGACTTTTTCCAAATAAACCCAGCATCTTTATTCTTTTTTAATTGAGTTGGTGGATTTGAAGTCGGTTCTCAAACAACGATAAAATGTTTGTCTTTCGACTTTACGAGACATTAAGTTTCCGAGTTCACATTTCCTGTTAATTACGTGTGAGATTTGATGGCCTTGATAAAAGAGCGAAGCCGAGGCGGGAGGTTGGTTAGCAGGAAGCAGAGAAGAGACCGATGGAAAGACAGAGGGGGGACAAAGAAGTGAAGATGGTGGGGGGGGGAAGAGGTCCTTAATAAGAATCAGAGTGGATCATTAAGAGCAACAAATGTTTGCCCCCCAGCGAGACCTAGTGTAACCAGCCCACCATGTACACTCTTCCTCTTTCTGCATGCACAGCAACCACACCAAAGCTTGTGGTGAGGTGTTAGGCATGTATTGAAGAGTTGAGGCATTAGTGTCGGGGCGGATGTATGTGTTAATGTGCCAAGTTCAAACCTATGACCAATTAATAAAACCCTAACACATAATACATGTCACAAACACTTGTAATGGGCTGGGAACATCTCCAACCTTTAAGTAGATCTTTGTACCATAAGGGATTTCAGATTAATAAAAGCCTGGTCCTGAAGTGATTGTGCTCGGTGGGGTCTTTGAAGGATGCTCTTAGTAAGAGCAGCTGTGTGTGTGTGTGTGTTTGTGTGTGTCATGTACCTTGAAGATGCCCACCCAGTCTTTGGGGTTGGGTGTAATGTAGGGGGTCAGGGTGTAGCAACACTCCAGGGGCGCCTGCGGCAGGAAACTCTTCCCCACGTTCTGGAAGATGACGTGGGCAAAGTTGGACGTTTCCATGATGCTGACGCTGCTGCCCGGCGACGAGTCCACCACCTGGAAAGATGACATTGTATCCTGGTGGTCACTTCATTTGTCTGAAAGGGAAGAGCAGCAGAGAACAGTCAGACAATGAGTATAAAAAGAGTGTAGGAAATATACAACTCGTCCTGAGTCATGCACACGAATATGACAGCAGCCATCCAAGCCTCCTATGCAGTGGCTCTATGCCCACCTCCAGTTTGAGGACCATTGTTAAATCAGCTGTATGATACATAACCCGCTCTGGACATGGGGGTTTTTAGTACTCAAGATCCTCTAAAGTTGTTAAAGGTGCGTGCAGAGATGTTTATGTTTCAGCCAATTATGCTGAATAACGTCTCATGTCATCTGTGGCCCTTACTGATCAGAATAAGAAGATGAAGAAGTCTTCTGTTGTTTCGGTAGAGCCTTGTAAAAGCAGCAAGTATGTGAACAAGCGTTGTCCTTCCCGTGCAACAAAAAGCCCTTCAGTCTGTAAATGCATGATTTTGTATGTCAGACATTATCTGGTAATGGGAGTATTTTTGTATTGTATTTTTGTCAATTATTTAAGGGGGAAATCAGATTTTACAGATTTACTTATCAGAGTGAGAAAGTAATATTCAGTCTATGAAAGCAGTAGTGAAACTTTTCCTTAGGGAGAGTGACATGAGGTTTTGGGCTTAAACCAGGCAGTGACAGTATAAGGATATAATGATTGTATATAGCATTACAGATAATGCAGCATCCGGTATTATAGGAGCATGACACATGCTGCAGAAGTAAAGCCAGGACATATTTGTGGCATCAACCTAACCACTCTTTTTCAAAAATCTCTCATCAGACCTAATGAAAATACAATAATAAATTGCTGCATCATCTCTTAATCACAGTTCTTCTTTAACCACGTTGAAAATGGAGCTGATGCACCATCACCCCACCATAAATAAGCACCTTCTCTGCAGGACAACTGAATTTAAATTGCTCAAACTATGCATGTGTTGTGAGGTGGAGAGGAGAAAGAGGAGCCAGTGGGAACGTGCGTTGGTTATTTGCAAGTGATGCAGCTGCTTTGCATCCCTGCCATGACAACATGGCTTACACAAAAAAAAAAAAACACTGCCCCATATTTGCATGTGACCCAACCCTGGACTGGTGACTGAGATAAATGACAGTGAGTCATAACTGAGGCTCGGTTCAGCTAGCCAGCGTCCATAACCATGTCTGTACACCGAGCCACAGCGACCAGCACTGAGTGAACGAGTCGTAAAGGCGTCGCAGGACATCTCTGTCATGTCATCATGGCCCAGGCAGCCCGGAGGATAATCTTATTTACGATGGCTAGGCAGCTAACGTTAGCTTGCGAACAGGCCATGTCGTGTCAAGTCACCAGCTAGCTAAACATCCTCTCAGAGACACGCGACGGACGGGAATTACGAGGCGTTCATTTAGCTTGAAAATGAAAAGCGTACCCTTCTCATATGAACTCCACTTGCAGGGAGGAGAGTGGATTTCTGCCCGACCAGGCCGAAGGGTTTCTCGCCTCTGTCCTCGTTGTTGACAACAGCTCAGACGATGATGCGTCTCCTCCTGAAGGAGCAGATGATGCCCCACTTCCGGGATGCTGTGCGGCGCAGAGGATGCTGAGGATGCTCACGAGGAGACGGTAAATGTGTTTTGTTTTCTATGACTATTAAATCATCTAAAAATTATCTAATGAAAATATCCGATTTATTATATATAATAAATAATATATTTATTTTTTAGGCTTTATTTTAAATATGACCCTTTTTCAACTTAAACCAATGCCAGAAGTGTACACGTAGCTGGAGGTTTAATTTATTTACCGTCTCCCGCATTGCGAACAGAAAATAAAACTCTATTACATAATTATTTTTAAATTTCCAAATATTTTTTTCTATTTAATTTTGCGTTTTTCCGATGATATAAAGTGAACACAGGCAGTAGCGTCTAAAGGACATTGAAGAGTAAAAGCACAGGAAGTCCCGCCTCTGCCTCATTCCTCATTGGCTGTCGAGCCTCGCCGAGCGCTGCGATTGGCTTTCAACCCCAGCAGTCCTCTGTGGGGGTTTCCTGGTTTGACAGCTGTCACTGTGCGCCGAGGTCAAGGCAAAGAAGCATGGCTGCGCTGTTTAGAGGGTCACGAAATGTATTGTTACGGTGGAATAAGCATGTCGACCTTGCCGCCGGTAACGTATTCGCTTCATGTTGTCGGTTTCCCCCTGTTTTGTGTGCATGTGTGTGTGTCCAGGGGGTGAAGTGCTAGCGGAGCATTCTCAGCTCCAGCCTTGTTAGCTAGCTTGTTAGCCCTCTGAGAAAAGTCTGAACACCCACTGACCCTGTTAGCTCAATGTTTCAGTTTGGACACAGTGTCCCTGAGTTTGGACGCCTGCTGTGTGCGTCTCACTCATGGACACTGTGCTTAATGAGCGATGTGTGAAGCAATGGCTAATCTTAGCCCACATAGCATCTCTTTATCGACATATATGTAAATGTGTGGTGTCCATGTAGGGTGTCACTCTATATTGTCACAGTACTGCAGATTGCTCTACACTACACAAAAACATGGATTAGCCTTGAAGTCCAACACTGTCACAAAGCCTCCTCAATCTCCTCTCGTCCTCACCAATCCCACAATACAACACACAACACACATACGTTTCTAAATTTAGGAACAGTGGACATTGATATGGATGATGTTACCTGAAATCCAGGGACCACCACGATGTAATAGATATGCTGCTTGTATGTAGCCCGTAACTCTTCATAACCCTGAAATACTGGATAATATATATATATACAAATATATATTCATATTTCTGTGACGGTTCTTCCTCTGAAGTCTCACCCCAACGCGATCCCCCCCATTACCCGTTCAACATTTATCATTCCACTTAAATAAACTTAAATATTCATATAATTTATAAACCAAATCTATATCAGTGACTTTACTGAAACTGTATGCACCCTATTTGCCTCAATTCAATTACATTGTAAGGCCATCAATTAGATTGTTGATCATTATTCAAAAGAAAAAAGTATCAAGTTATAAGTTATTCAGTTATTAATTATGTGCAAATTATTATTTACTTGTTTCAGCTTCTCAAATATTAGAATATTTCTTTATGTTTTGTCTTTATAACTGAGTGCTATCATTGTAAACTGAGAACAATTCAAAATAGTGCAGGACTTATTTTTAAACAAAGCACAACATCTTTGGCATAGAGAAACAACAGAAATGATGAATTAATAAAAAATCAACATGTTATTGTGGAAATAATAA
Source organism: Pleuronectes platessa (assembly GCF_947347685.1). Classification (NCBI taxonomy): domain Eukaryota; kingdom Metazoa; phylum Chordata; class Actinopteri; order Pleuronectiformes; family Pleuronectidae; genus Pleuronectes; species Pleuronectes platessa. The sequence goes on from NC_070643.1 coordinate 10,468,747, forward strand.
TAATTTTATTCTAATGTACAGGTTTGTTTTACACTTAGGACTATACAGGACAAAAATCTATATTTGGATCATGCAAAGAACAAGCTAGAAAGTAAGGTCAACTGAAATGTATCGTCACTTTAATATGAACAATGATATATTCTAAGGCAAGGCAAAGCAAATTTATTTATAAAGCATTTTTATATTCATAAGAACTTTACAGGCACAAAACAGGGACAGGATAGGAACTAAAGCACAAAAAATAAAAACAAGGAAGAAAATCACAGAATATAATCAAAAAAACGTTGAATAGTTTGTAAAATGATGCAAACCAAAATCATAAGGACAGAAATAAAAGCGCTAGACTCTGAATTCAGTTATGCAAGCACATAAACTGTGTAAATTACAGTGCAATTGATGAAAAACGATGGCAAACCGAACAGTTCTTTAATCTGGATTTACAAGAAGTCTGTACTGTCTCAAATCTGAGCTCTTCTGGCAATTTGTTTATTAGTACAGAAACTAAAAACAGCTTTATCATATGTGTTTGAGAGCAATCAAGAAACTGCTGACCTGAGAGATGCAGCGTTTATACTGTGATAAGAGATCTTATATGTACTTAGGAATTGGTTTCCTGTCAATTTATGGACAAGCAATAGAATTTTGACTTTCTTTCTTTTTTTAATCCTTAAATGTTGTCTAAGTTATTGTGGAATACATTTTGGAGGAGGCTTTTAAACTGTACTTGTTTGTTGACACAGCTGTGTATTTGTGTGTGACAAGAACATCTTTGTGCATATTCAGTTAATGGGAGCGTGTTATTATCATAAAACAGAGTTCCGATAATTGGCCCTTGCAGAACTCCATGCATTGTGATGTACAGCTACTAATTGATAGAAAATAGTCCCCTAATTGAAGGCAGCTCTCAAACCAAATCAGGAGCATTTTAGAGAGAACAAGACTTTACCAGAATCTGTACTGATGTTAATGACATTCATACCCTTTGATAATATTCATCATGGAACTGTGGTTGGATGTTTATCATCACAGAAGTAACAGGACTCTGGTATCTGTATGTGTTAAAGGGTTGGTTGAATTCAAGGTGAGGCTTCCTATTAGGTCTTAACTCTCCTTGTCTAATTCTGTTGTTGTAGTCTGGATGGCCCACCGCCAGAGTTTCCACTGAGTTTAGTGTCTGTTAACCTGGCTGAACCTTGGCTGAGCATGCAGTGTTTAATAGCTTGGCCAGACTTCTCAAAAGCTGCTGGTTGGTTACAGCAGAAAGATCCAAATTTTCTCTGTTGTTATTGATCCTAATCAGTGAATTTCCAGCATAATATTTACATTTCCTATTCACTGACATTTAACTGACACTCATTAGCCAAATGGTTTTCAAAGTGAGTTACAGCTATTAATGTTTTTATTAGGCAAGTAGAATCAAGCCATAACTGTTACAACAACATGGTGTCTTAGATATCCCATGCATGCCAAACACAATTCATTAAATTTCCCTTCAGCCTCTCTGAACGTCAAAGTGTTGAGTTTGACAAGCATTCTGGTCTTCAGCTGAACAAAAGGTCTCACCATTATTCTAAAACTTCCTGTTTGTTTTCCTCCCTCAGTGTCAATGCGATCAATGGCTTCAAAAACACCAGTGGGGTTTGTTGGTCTGGGAAACATGGGCACTCCCATGGCCAAAAACCTGTTAAAGAACGGTTATCCTGTTATTGCCACTGACAACTTCCCAGAGTCCAGCAAGGAACTGCAGGACCTGGGTGCTCAGGTAAATAACATGTGCACATTTAAACTTGTATTGAACAGGCCTAATTTGCTAAGACATATAGTATCTGAAAGCGAATGAATAGACATACACCCTTTTTGAACTAATTCTTACAACAGTTGCTGAGTCAACAAAGTATGTGTTTCTGAGCCAACACATAACAGCTATAATACCTTGATTTTGTGTTGATGATGACTCCCAACATTCAGGTTGTAGACACCCCTGCAGATGTGGCAGAAAAAGCCGATCGGATCATCACAATGCTGCCGTCAAGTCCCAACGTCATAGAGGTCTACACTGGCCAAAATGGCATCCTCAAGTGAGCACATTTCACCATCACACTGTGAAACTCTAAAGCAATTAACTTCGTTCTGCCTCAATTGAAACTTGGCAAAAAGTGCACGTTAGGTGTTTAATGTACAAACAGAACAGGTTGGGCTTGACAAAACTTCTTGTACATGACATGCTAATGCCATTTGTTTTGCTCTCTTCAGGAAGGTAAAGAAGGGAACGCTGTTGATTGACTCTTCAACCATTGACCCGTCTGTTTCAAAAGAGATGGCAGCAGCTGCAGAGAAAATGGGCGCCGTGTTCATGGATGCTCCAGTTTCAGGAGGTAATGGGTCGCGGAAAGAATAATTAATCTTGTTCACCTTTCTTTGACTTGCTTTCTTTGACTTGTCTTACACCAACGAAGCCCCAACGTGTGTCCTAAGAGAGGATACGACATTTTTGTGAATGTTATTGCTGGGTTTATTTCTTTCTCAAAGAGGATATTCACTGGAAATGAGAGAACATTGTGACGGTTTAAAAACCAGAATCAGACTTCTAGTTTGTTCACTTGAGAATAAGAATCATGCTGTTAGGCCTATGACCCCTCAACTGTCTGACACTCCTTTGTATATCTAAACTATGGGACCTTTTTGCTTAGTGCTAGGACATGGGTTGTAATTACTTAGCGGGCCAGCCAGTAGTTGCCCTCGAGAGATTTTTATAGCTGCTTTTGACCGGAGGGGACTTGAAGGCAAGGTTAAGGTTTTAAGTCCTCATTATGTTGGCGCTGTCTGCCTTTGACGGCTCCTTGACAGAGCACAGGATCACCAGTCGTCCTTAATGGGCTGAGCCACGGTGGAGAATCCCATGTCAGAGCTTTTCATGTTGATGGAGCCGTAATGGCGGGTATCCCATGTTAGTGCCTTTCATGTCAGATAAAGAGCCATAAAGAGGAGAGAAACTGCTCTCACATTGAGTGCAGGAGAGGAGAGGAGGGAGATAAGAAATGAAGGAGACACACCGCTGTTAAACTGTCCATCTCTCTGTCTCTGTCTTACTTTCTTTCTCTCTCTCACACACGCCCATACACGCACTTCCTTGGAATCAGGTGTGAAGTTAAAGTATTCCACATCCTGACACTCCTGCATATCAGACTACTCACTTTGATCATAGTCTATTTGCTTTTTATTGCACAATCATGTCATACATGCACAACACACACTGCAGCCCCCTTCCTCTGCCATACAAACATAGACTTGGCCCACACGGGCATGTTTACCAGCTGGCGTCAAATAGCAAGCCGACTGCAGTCATTGAGATCAGAGCCTTAAGCCTGTTACTTTCCGCTAACACAAACACACACTGTTTACATATTATAGACAGTGCACAGTTCATGCGTGCAGTCATCTGAAGGTTGTTCCTCTGCTGTCTTTTAAACTAAGCCTCTTTTACTAGCCTGAGATGACCAATGATTTACCTGCTACCTCTGGCCTCTGCACTCAGCACTGCAGACACTCTTCTGTCACACATGCACATGTACACACAGGGCATGCACCCTCCCACCCGATGTCACTTGTAGACATCCTTAAGTACATAACTAGGTCACTGTGAAGTAGCAGAGAAGTTGTTTATGATCCATAATTACCACCAGCAACTGAGGATTTTTCACTATTTTTCACTTTTTCACAGAGATTTTCTTGACAAAGTTAACAGTTAATCGATACATCTTAAAGGGAGTCCACTGATAGATAAGTAAGGTTAGTCCCAGCCTTAAATGCACACACTAAAACACTCAGCCCCACTCTGAGCTAGGAAATGAAAGTTGGCTGGTGGTGATAGTGTGACCCTGATAAGCCAGGTTAAACCTTTAGTGACAGGTCATGAAGATTTGTTCCACTTTGTGGCAACACAACAGAAAATAGCAGAGACCTTATTGCACTCCATTCACCCACCCATCCCCTCACCACACTTAACACATCTCTGGGTGGGATCTGAGTTCACATGCTGTGTTCTAACCAGGAGATGGCACCCTACCCCAAATAGGGTACTGTCAGATTCATAAAGGGTGTGTGCGTGTGCGTGAGTGCGTGAGTGCGTGAGTGCTTGCGTGCGTGCTTGTATGTGTGTGTACAGCCCAAACTGAGCTTGTCAGGACCATTAAACCCTAAGTGGACAGAAACCCGGTCCTAGTAAGGCACAACTTAATTTCTGAGGTCCTGGGTAAGGTCAGGGATAAGATGGGAATTGTGGTTAGGTTAAGGTTAGGGTTGGACATGAATTGGTTAATATGAGGGATACAGTTTTGGTTAGGCTGTCCTCAATGAGAGGAAGTCAATGCTAAGTCCTATATATATATATATATATTATGATTTGGAGACATATGAGTACATTCACTTTTAAGTTAGTTCAGCGAAATGGGTTTGGTTCGAAGCAGATTGAGTATAAAGTCACAGACACACTGAGCACAGACTTGGTGTGATCTCCTGTGGTCTTAAAGCTTTTGCAGATGCAGCCTTCTCTCTTTGTGGCGTCTGTGTTTGTTTTTATTTTTAATTTAGATTTCTCTTTTGATATAAAATAAATCTTTTCATGTGTGGTAGGTGAGGTGGTGTATTCTACACAGAAATGTGTATTTGTGCTCTGTGTGCGTCACTGGAGGTTTGGTAGCAAACCGTGGCATTTGAATTGAAGAGTCTTAACCCTTCTTAAAGAGTCATCAATAAAAAATTCACTTTCTTCTCATCGGCTTTCCTTCTTGCACTTTGACCATCGTCTTGGCCTCATACAAACACTCTTCCGAATAGACGTAGTTATGTTAACGTAGACACTGGCTTTTCAGGCATGCCAACATATGCTTACACACACACTTGTACCACTGTCTGGTGTCATTAAATGTGTCCGCATGCAAAGTTGACCCACAACAAAACAAGCTCTGATGTCACAGACTCTGGTGTTGGCACAGCGATGGCAAAAATAGGAGGTCTGGCTACGAGCGACGGGGTCGTTAGCAGTAATTACCCAGAATGCTCGAGTTTGTGTCTGTGTACCCATGGTGGGCTGCCACTTTGCTAACGGACGGTGGCTTTAAAAAGGCTCTAAAAAACCTTTCATTGTGTTTTTCCCAGGGCAGGGAAAGTCAGTGATTGGTGCAATCGTAAGAAAGAAGGAGCCTCGGTGAGCTCTGGGTAATGTTGCTTGTTTGCGAGGCCTTATAATCCTCAGCTAACTACCTATTTAGGCTGAGTCTTAACACCACTCTAATCATATCCATCCCACATCACTGAAACCTGAGTGTTGCAGTGTGTCATTTGCTGACAGTTTGAACGTCATCCTCCAGCCTGCAGCGGCTTGTTTGAGCCAGGCCTGGCACCGGTTTGTTCGTCAATCAGCGTCGCCAATCCACTCCTCTGCTGACTGGTCTTGGCTCTAGTTCTCCCTCCAGGCATTCAGGGCCTGGAGCGTCTTCCACAAAGATCAACACTGATTTTGTCTCACACTCTGGTTCCAACGAATAGTTGGAACAAACTTAAATTCAAATAATAGTTAGTAGTCCTTCTCTGAGTTAAGTAATCAGTTGTGAGGTGCAGGGGGGCAGTGGTTGCTGTCGCAGTCTGTCATGTTGATTGCTAACCAGCACTAGAGAGCGTCAGTGGTCCAAAGACTAGATTAGCATAACAAGCCTTTCACTGACAGGTTTTGGGGACACTGAGGGAGAATGTGGTGGGGGGGGGGGGGGGGGCGGGGGGGGGCAGTGGGAGGGTGTAAGTGACCAGAGATGGCGATGATGGAGGGGTGGTTATGGGGGATTCTAGCCTATGCTCCAGATGGAGGGAGACCCACAGCAGCTGGGGACTGGCTCTTACATCTCTGCCCCTGTGTCATCTGTTGTGTGTGTGTGTGTGTGTGTGTGTGTGTGTGTGTGTGTGGCTGGGTGTGTGCCTGTCCTCGTATGTGACCATATACACGTGTGTTTTCAGACAAATAGCCAGCTGGTGTATGAGTCATACAAAAAGTCTCTGTCCGTCAAACGTAGCGCAAATGTCACACTGCATGTCACTTATCTAAAAGGGAATTAGCATTCTGTCTGTATGAAGGACAGTTTCTGCACTTTAGCCATATACTGTGTGTGTCTGTATTTGTGTGTGTTTGTGTCCCTGCCTGCTAACAGCCTAATTGGGGATCATTATTAACTTGCTCTATCCTAGATGAGTCTCATCGGGCCACGGGAAGGGATTGATCGTGGATCTCTCCTGCGCCCTGCATCCTCTGTCACATAGCATTGACCAGCCTCTCCCCCTACGGAATACAGCAGTTACTGATGATGATGATGATAATGACGATGATGATAAGGGCTAGTTTGGTGGTCAGTGAACAGATGTTGCAAACTAAAACTCTTAAGGCTGGAGTGTCACTTGTGTATAAGAAACTGTGCCGACTCTTTCCCCCTCATTTTTCTTTCCAAAACCCAAACTTTCTCCGGTCGCCTACTTTCTCGAGGTTCTCATGGAGCGTTTGTGTGTTGGAGTCAGTTCTCATGGCTCTGTGCTCGTAAACTGGAGCCGATAAAGAGTCTGTTTTTAACATAACAGAGGGGCATTAGCAAAGTTGGCAGATAAACTGTTGAAAGTGCTGAATTTTTTCGTGTGTTTTTATGCATGTGAGCGATTTTGGTTAACGCATACCCTCTTACTGTTTGACTTATTCACTCGATATCCGTTACGCTTTTTTACGGGCCCTGTTTGGGTTTTTAATTTGTTTGAGGAAAAAAAATCTCTGCCCTTGGGTGTAATTATAATGGTCGACCACATGAGGCTGTGTTGTTGGCCTGTAAACATCCTACCCCCACTGGCTTACACTGCAAGAAGTCAACTCCCATTGACTCAAGGCTGTAACACTATTAAGTGTGAAAGCGCTCTCAGTATGAATTATATATGACTGCATCCGAGCCAAAACTTAAACCTGGCATGTGCACATAGTTTAAAACCTGGTAGCAAACAAGGTACTGCATTGCCAAAGCCTGAGCTTGTTTACACAAACTACATTTGGACGTGAAGGTGTGGCGTTATATCTGGCGTATCTCTAAATCTCTCCTGACATTCTTCTTGTAAAAACAGCTCCATTATCATTTGAGGAAATGAGGTGTTTGAAGGAACGCTAATGATATTATAGGTGTTGTTTTGCTCTCAGTGTTTTTCCATATACTCTGGGGGGAAAAAAACACGGTTGTGGCATGCTGTCAAATGCGTCATTCATTACCCAACTCTGGGAACATCCCGTCTTGTGTGCACGTGGGTCCGTGATTGTGTGTGTTTGCACAGCCTCATATTCACAAATGTAGTTTAATTTAAACCCACCACCAATAAAAAGTGCCTACTGGTTTACATGCGGCTCGTAACTCCAAGACATGGCCTCAGAAGCTCCAACTGACGTCGTATTGGCGGCCGGCTCTGGGATCTGCACCTGTCCCTTCATGGTACACACACGCACACACATACACAGGAACACACAAACACACAGAGATACTGCATGCAGATGTACACAGACATTCTTGCTTACTTTGTATGTAATGCACCACTTCAAAACAGCCCCAGTTTAAACGGTTACAAGGCTGTCAGGAACTGCTTTGGTTGATTCCTTCTGGGTTTGATGTAAGAAGTGCTAATGAATTTAGTGTTTACTACGAACAGGCCAAAACCAAAGTTGTTGCTCTGATCTTCCTTTGCCTTCACACAACTAGTTTCAACCTCTCATGCTGATGGTTAATGCCTGATGTGTAGAAGCCTGCTGTTAAGCATCTGTGCTAATCGTGTTTGATTGCTTGCTTATTAACTTGAATCTTGTTAATAGAGGAGATCAGTGGAAGGAGCTGTCTATAACTGTCTGCTACTACAAAGAAGCTTGGGCCACACATGCACACAGTCGCAGACTCTGATGCGTCATACGATGTTGTGATCAAACCCTTATGACAACGAATTTAAACGAGGTTTGATATTTGCATGAATGAGAAGAAAACACAAATACAACCACGCATGTAGAACGTGACCCTAATCCATTAAGACATTTTTGTTTGATTTTAATGTAAATGTAAAAATGTAATCTGGGTTAATTATTCTGCAAAATAAAAGTTTTAATTTCTGCACATATCGGCAATTTTAAATGCAGATACCAATAGGTCTGTACCGAGATTATCAGCCGACCAATATATCGTCAGGCTACTTAAAATTTGTACTTAATTAATAGTCCATCCATTTTCAACATGGGCAGATAATATTGGTGTTGGGCTATTTTGGGTGGCAGAGGCATGATTGTTTCCATTACTGCATTTCCCAGACATTTAATTACTTTCCTCCTTAGTCTCAGTCTGATCTTCTGTCCCTGTCCGTATTGTTTTGATCACTATTGCATATTTAAATTGTTGAGAATTTACTCAGTAGATTTTGATGTGCCATTATGTAGTGTAGCTTAATTTATCTCCATTTTTTAGTACCTTCATCCCTATTTTCCTCTTTCCTCTTCATCTCTCTACCCTGTATCTTCTATCATAGGTGCCCCCCCCCCCCCCCCCCCCAAACACACACACACACACACACCCAGACAGATACATACACACACACACACACACACATACGCACACCTTGTCTCCCCCCCTAGGGGGCGTCGTGTAGTTGTGTAGTGCTAACGATCCAGGACTGTCACTCCCGCTGGGATGGATGAGCCGGCAGACCCGGTGCTCGGGAAACCTCATTAGGATTCCTCTTTAATCCGTCTCTGACAGGACCGGCCCAAGAACAGGACGTCCCTGCATGCACACACACAGACATACACACCCACATACACCCTGAAACACAGACATGCACACACATGATAAAAGTGAAGACACTATCTTAGACTCGCATACACGCACAATAAACAGTCACTGATACCCCCAACACACACGCGCACATGCAACCGTACATTGTTATGCTAATGATATGTTATTCTTCCAGCGCAGAGGATCTTCCATCATCCTGGTGTCACTGCTTATAGAAATCCACTACAGATCATAAGAGCTTATTATGGGTGATTAGTTAATTTGAGGGAGGGAGAGTTGGGAGGGATGCTGGGAGGTAGAGAGAGAACGATTGTTTTCCTTCTCTGCTGTCATATCTACGTCTCCCTCTACTTCTCTCTCTCTTTCTCTCTCTCTTTCTCTCTCTCCCTCTTTTCCCTATCCTTCCCTCTATTCTCAGTGGGATCTATTGATCAGCAAGTTGACTCTGTTATCAATAATCTCCTCTTTAGTCGTCCGCGAACAGTGATCTCCACTAATGAGCCAGCTCAGTTGTCACACTGGTGTGTGTGTGTGTGTGTGTGTGTGTGTGTGTGTGTGTGTGTGTGTGTGTGTGTGTGTGTGTGTGTGTGTGTGTGTGTGTGTGTGTGTGTGTGTGTGTGTGTGTGTGTGTGTGTGTGTGTGTGTGTGTGTGTGTGTGTGTGTGTGTGTGTGTGTGTGTGTGTGTGTGTGTTCATTTTTGTTATCTCTTAAGGACCTTTTCTATCAACACAGAGGTCTACTGACCTCATGGTCATGACGAGGCTCAACTTAATAAGGTTTTAGGCTGTACACATTGAATGGAAAATAATGCAAAGTCCTAATAAGGAAAGCTGCATAAACCTGTGTGGGTGTGTGCATGCGTGTAATACAATTGTACAGTCATATTATGGGGACTTCTCTTATGAGGACAAAAAGCATGTCCTCTTAATATAAATAATATGAATAAGATAAGAAAGGATAAGAAAATAAAATTTATAATAGTAATTTGAGGAGATGATGTGTTTAAAAGTGACGTTATGGTTTGTGTCCAAACAAGGATAGTTGTACAATCAGAACAGAACTGATTGGCTGAACTTTGACTTCCATTAACTGTGATTAAAGAGGAAAAGAAAAATCTTTATCTTTTCATTTTTTTTCCTAATTATATAATGATGACAGCATCAAGAGAAGTGCTACGGATACTTCAGCACTGTACAGTATGCACTACATGATGCCTACATGTAAATACAATTTAGTCACAGACAAAAGCCTCAACAATCTCTGCTACTAAATAAAAACTTGGTATAAAATAAACCCAGACTCAAAAAGATTAAGTCAGACATATAAATAAGGGCATAAAGGAGATGAATCTATCATGTCAGTGGTCTGTGGACCATATGTTTGTATGATTGGTGTGTGGGGCGTCCTTATGTTAAGCGTGTGTTCGTCGTGCGCTGAGGGCAGCTGCCGCAGCATGGGCCTTGGTCTTAATTATGTGGCCCTAATGGCCTACTGACAGCTCATCGCTGACACTCACACGTTGTACACATACAGTGAAGTGGCATCATCGAACACTTGACAACACTGCCGCCAATTAAAGAAGGGGGAGGGTAAGAAAAGAGAAACATTCATGTTTATGGGTCATGGAAATCTACAGTAACTCTCCTCCTCTCCTGCAGTGAAGTCTGATAATGTGATGTCAGCTCTTCTGTGCCTGGTAATTCCCTTTAAATTATTAACACCAACATTATTAGGCTTTTACTATTAAGAGGCCTTTCATTAGAGCCAGACAACACCCTAAAGAGAGATTTGAACTCTTCTCTCTCCATCCTCCTCTCTTTCTCTTGTTCTCTCTTTCTCTCTTTCTCTCTTTCCTTCCTGTGGAGAAAGTCGGTCACTTTGTCCACATTTTCCTGAAGGATGCTTCTCTCTGACCTTCCTCTACTTTATGGCTCATGTACTACTTTTGAAACTATTGTATGTACGCATTATTATTTTTCTACATTATATATTATGATTACCACCAATTAATTGTGTTAATGTCTGTGGTCTCATCACTTAAACATTAAACAGACAGTTCCATTGCATAAGAGCTTTAGGCCAGCTGGGTAAAAGCCACGCTGAAAAGGGGGGTTATTGCTACATTATGGACCCTGTGGGGAGGTGGGGGGGTGAGGTTACCTCCTACAACATGGCATGCTTCTTAAGCCATCAGGCATGGGGAGGGACACCTAATTGAACATGATAAAGTGTAAAGTTAATTACCCCTCACGCCTGTCACTGATACCCCCATGGGGGGGGGGCATGTGCCTCAGGCACAGCTGTTGGTGTGAGTGTGTGTGTGTATGTGTATAAGCGAGAGAACGAGTAGGGGGGACAGGACAAAAGGCAAGGGCTCCCACGAGAGTTGTGCAGTGGATGATGGCAACAATCGGCTTTTAAAGATACCTCTGTCCCTCTGGTGCACAACTACTTAACACGCCTGTCCCACCATGAGTCTCACACACACGAACACACAGAAAAGTACACAGTTGACCTTTCAGATGCAGTTGGTAGTATTGAAACAGTCATCAGTTGATATATGATGTTCTTTGTGTATCTACTAACTAACGCTGCTCAGTGACTATGATTAGTCAGCGCCTTTTCAAAGCTTTGTAAATTTTAACTCACCATTCCACTTTATACATAGATGCTGTGTGTTGCAGGTCTGGGTTGAGCTACTGTACTGTGGATCAATATGTTAAATGTATTTACTATTGAGTACGTGTTCACCTCAGCTAAGCTCATGTCTTTAGCAAGTGTTGTGTGTGTGTGTTTAGGTGTTGGGGCTGCCAGCCTGGCCAAACTGACTTTCATGGTGGGTGGAGTGGAGGAGGAATACAACGCTGCACAAGAGCTGCTCACCTGCATGGGAGCCAATGTTGTCTATTGTGGACAGGTTGGCACCGGGCAGGTAAAGACTCACACATGCTAACACACACAGGCATGCCCCTCTTCATTTCAAACAGCCTCTGATAACATATACCTCATTTACAACCAAATTAGCGGAACCCCTTTCTTGTTACGCTGCGAAACCTACTAAAAAAGGTCATTGACTCCTTTCCCATTGCCAGTGGAGGACTCTGCCTTCCTTATTTTTCCATGATGCATCATACTCGATGTCATGATGAGAAGCTATCTCACCTTTTTGTCTTGCCAAAGAGTCATTTGACCTGACCGTGAATACCGATTTGAATCCATTCCCACTGCAGATAAAAGCCAGATGTTAGTAGGTGTTAGTGGGTTTTTTGACCGGTGGCAAAGGGGTTATACACAATAATTAACTTATTTCAGTCCAGTTAAGTCAACACATTGAAATGAACAGGAGTTGTGCAAAAGTGCTTTGCAGTCATGGCACAAAAAGAGCAACACAATAATGGATAAAAAGAAGAAAATCACAATGAAACGACAAGAAAAACAAAGTAGTAAAAGACACTGAAGTTAAAAAAAGGACAGATAAAGTATAATAATCCCAGGCTTTAACAGAATCAGATTCAGGCTGAATTAAAAGCAAGATTACGAGGTAGCAATTTAAAAATCAAATTGGGGAGGGACCTGATGACGAAAGGGAGAATAAATCTAGTTCAGTCATTTAAATACAAAAATACCCAGATATATAAAGACAATTATTCAAATGTAAATATACGATTTTTTTTTCTTTCTCTATTCATTCAAACATACACACAAACACCATGTGTTATAGGATTTAATAATCATCCTTACAGTATAGTAATCGGAAATAAACTCTCCAAAAAAGTATAAAACATGAATAAGAATTTTCTAATTTAAATCACATAAAGACAAAGTATTTAATCCTCAGGGAGACTGCCTGTTTATACAGTTAATCATGAGGTTGCTTTATGTGAGTGCACACAGACATCTTTGACTACTGGTTTAAAAATGTGCATGTGTTTGTATGTTGTAAAGACTATCTTTTTTTCTTTTACACTAAGAATATCCTGTTAAAGATTTTTTTAGGCGTATCCACTAGGTTTTTACAAAGCGGGATCATGTCACATCTATGTCTGACAGACCTTTTAAATGTATTTACGCTCTTTATTACAGTATCTGTTTTACATGCTGCCTTACAAAACCCCATTCACATACACACGACGTGCTCTGTCTCTGTCTGTTTGACCCTCACCAGGCTGCAAAGATCTGCAACAACATGCTGCTGGCCATCGGGATGATTGGGACTGCAGAGACCATGAACCTCGGCATCAGGTATTGTCCATCAGTGTTGTCTAAGCTGCTTCCAGTCTGCTATGCTAAAGAGAGAAACACAAAGAGGACAACAGTTATCAGTGGCTACATTTACATTAGCAGCTGTAATTATTATGTGGGAAAGCACAGGTAGGCTCTTCAAAGTGACTGTTGCCAGGGTTTTAGGCAGTTGGTCCATTGAGGTTAATTTTCCTCTGTGAAGAGATGGACAAATCCTCCTGAGTCAATTATGAGAAGTACAAGCACCACAAACTTAAAGAAGCCCAATTGACAGTTCCACATTTAACCAAGCAGGAATACGACCATGTGAACTCGCCCTTAGATATAGCCATTGCTATAAACGAAATTACTGTACCAGTGATATGGCTGTAACTGTAGAAGTAATTTACTGCTTCAATACAGGTTTAGAAATGTGTGTGTCTGTGTGCGTGCATGCGTACGTGCATGTGTGTGCAGTTTATGGAGGTGCAAAGGGGTCAGTGCAGCCCAGAGTCGGAGCTGCTTCTGCTGGAGAGAGATGGATGAGGGGGCAGAGCCACAGACTCTGATTTACATCTGCTGATTGAGCTCTCACTAGTATCCTGTCACACCCCTGTCACTGAACGCAGCCTAGAAATCCCATCATTCATCATGCCTTGTCCTTGCACAAAGCCTCATTGGCCAGAGCACTGAGCATGATGGGATATGAAGTCCTCGACCAGTACAATCAATATGGCGTAAAAGGATGGAGAACATGGCGCTCATTCAATTTGATTGCACCTTCATGTAAATTTACAGAAAATTGTTCATGTTTATGAATCATAACTGGGTCTTTGTCCTTGACTTTGCATCCTAACTGGAAACAGTTTTCTTTTTGTATTTTGTGTGTTGTATTTGTCTGTTAATGCTGCCGTGCATACTGTGGCAAAAGTGTTTATCTCTTGAATAGGTTACTCTTTAAAATGAATCTTAATGAGACTTGCTTGGGTAAATTAAAGATAAATATTCTGTCTATACTATATTGATGAGGACAATGGGGAGATGCACTTAAATGTGATACTTTGGTAGCATGTAGCATTTCAAGATGACCCAGCTGCTAGTTACAGCTTTAACGTGATTTGAATCATTGCAGATTTGTGATATTTCAGGCTAGCGTCGTTGTTACTTGGTCTCGTCATGTGTCCCATAACCTCTAACATTAGATGGTAGCTATGACTGACAAAACTATCGCTTAGCTCGAATGTCTGGGTCTGAGAATATCTACCTAATATATAATGTTGATGCATGATAAATAAAGTTGGATTTCTATTTGTGAAAATGCAGATATGGCAGTGGAATTTCAGTGGAGTATAACCTCTGCCAAGGCTCAACAGTCCCCTTAGGAAACCACATTTAATATCACTAGTTCAGAATTTGTATCTGGATCTGCATTAAATTGAAGAAACACATACATATCAGTCACCTAAGCATCCTGCTAATTAACAAACAAACACAGCAGAAAACCCCACACATCTGTTATTCCTCATATGAATGAATTACCAGGTTCGTCAGATTAGATTTTCACCTTTAGAAGAATGAATTTATTCTCCACCCTGATTATACATATCCCACGTCAATAATAGACTGTTTCCTCTGTCTACTCTATATGTTTTATGGGTTTTGCAGCTTAAATGGTGTGTGGACCCATTTTGCGTGTGTGTGCGTGCATGAGCGTGTGCGCATGTCTGTGCGTTGCTCTTCGCCCCGTGCAGCTGTGTTAGTGCAGCTGATTTATCTGTGCTGAGACAGAGGAGGAAAATTGGCATGAGCAGTTGCACATAAATCCCAACACTAGACCTCTGAAATATGGAGGCATTAAGGGAGCAACACAGATTTACACATTGCCACACTGTCACACTGATGCACTCACACCTAGACTCACAAATTTACATCCAGAGACACTGAACACAGCAGTTTTGTACCAAACTGCAAGAGCACCTATACTCTCGGTGCACATCATTATAAGGTATGCCTTGAAAAATCCTTAAGAATACTAACCACTGCATCCCCTCATTTTGAATTTGAATTATTCTTTATATCATCTGACCCATATTCAGACGTTGTCGCGTGAGTATACATGTGTACAGTGTTTCTCACTCTTCTTACTAGTTGACCTCTGGGGCTTTATTAGAGGGTTTGACGAAGACTGTCATTGTTTAGAGAGAGAGACGACACCCTTAAATCTCCCATGCTGCATTGCGGCCTCTTATGCAGAGGAGACGCTCTCTTAGGTATTAGGTGTGCTGATACACACACAGACACACAACTCAGTCCGAGACAAAGGCGTCTGAGCGCTCACAGCCAATTTAAAGCAAAACAGCAATAACATTTTATCATCTTGGACTTGGGCCTGATAGAGCTGCCCTTTCTGTGAGTGTGTGTGTATGTGTGCGTGTGTGTGTGTGCATGTATGCGTGTGTGCCTGCTAGGTCCTTACCTGCTCACACAGACAGACGCACAAACACACTCTCATACAGAGTTCTGTTCATGGAGCTAATTTGTTGATCTCAGATGGAAGCTTGGGCCGTCTTCAACAGAGCGTGACGTTCTCCTAGTGCAAGGAATGGCCATGCATGACAATTATGAGTGCGCACACACACACACACTCGCTCCGAAGCACACATTCACATCCTGTCTCTCTGCTTTTCTTTCTTTCCCTCTCTCTCAGCTTTTTCCTCTCCATCTTTATTTGCTTCACCTTATCATTTGTCTCTTCTCTTTTAATCCCTTCATCTCTTTCCTGCCTGTTGTAATTTCTGCACGCAGCCATCCAGTCGGTGACGGAGGGGGATGAGAAGCTGTAGCATAGAGGGGCAGCGGTGATTTTAATGATACACTCGAAGATAAAAGGACAGGAAGCCGACGAGAGAAAAAGACGACTGGCTCGGGGAGGGATATGAGGCTTTTACGGCTCACGGTTCACCTCACACACCTGTGTACCTGCACTCATTCATCCATACAAACATGCGGCCATTGGTGCACACAAGTAGGAACACACATTTACTCCCTTATTTGTTTAACGGGGAGAACAACGGCGAATCAAAGGGTATAGCAACATACAATCCTTTGTGTCGCGACAGAAATAGGTTTGCCACCACACACATGAATACAGACACCTCCTCCTCCTCCTCTCACCATAGCTCAAATGAATTGTGAGCATATGCTCTGATGAAGATTAAAGTTGGGTGATAAATGTGCTTGTTGCCTCTATAAATGGAATAGTAAATGCTTTTGTGTGTATATGTGCTCGTTAGCTCTTTAATGTAATAATAAATGGGGAACGGGTTGGGCTTCATCTCTTGTGGTACAGACCAGGATGAGGAGCTAATTGCCATGAAAAGACAGTTAATATCTGAGCTGCAAATGAACTCCACCTGCTCGAGCTCCCAACACATAAACGCTTAAATGCCCTCCCCTTTTATTATTTCCACTGCCACCTCCATCTTGATTTTATCTCACATTTCTTTAATCTGCAGTGGCATCACACAGCAACACGTTTGTTTTAGTGTTCGTGCTTGTGTGTGTGTGTACCCATGTCAATCCTGTTAAACCGTGACATGTCCTCTTCTCCACGCAAATTACCGCAGGCGAAGAACACCACCACCGTGTCAGCTAATAACCACGACTGTGTATGTGTGTATGTGAGTGTGTGTGTGAGGGGAGCAGGAGGGGATCTTCATTGATTTATCGTTAACAGAGGACAACAGCTCCCCGTCAGCGTCTCTGGTCGCTATAACAAACGATCTGTGCGCTCGGACGCGCTTTATTGTAGCTCAGCCAGTAACCTTTTCAGCTGCTGACCCAGAACACTGGGAGGAGCTCTGTGTGCGTGTGTGTGCACGTAGAAATGGGGGGGGGGGGGGGGGGGGGGGGGGGGGGGGGGGGGGGTTGTGTGCGATGTCAAACATATGTCCCCCAGAGTCCTCAGACAGGGAGGTGTCAGCAGGGAAGACAAGGGGGAGGAAGAGGAGAGGCAGGATGTTAAGGGAGATGCTTGCAGACATAAACTGAAAAAAAGCCATCATGAGTGAGGCTACCACAAAAAAAAAGAACTATGAGTTAGAACATGTGTGTACACACAAACGCACACACGCACACAGTGTCACTTATGCCACGTTATCAATGGATACATTTTTCAAAAAACGAGGGCGTCAGAGGGGACACAAAAGAGACGAAGGGGAAAGGAAGAGGGAGACATGGCGAGGGTGTAAATGCAATTCCCATTCTTAATTAGTTGGTAGACAGCTAATAAAAACTGTGGTAGTAATGGCAGAATGAGAGCCAGGTGGAGGGAGGGGGGGAGGCTGCCGGCCTTAAGGACCTATGATGGTTTAATAGTCATATAGAGAGCAGAATAGAGTTACGGGCCTGTAAGTAACAGTGAAGTGAGACAGCCAGGGCTTGATGTGGTCAGCTTTACACTGGCCTTTTAAAATGTTAATATACAAAAGCTGCACTACACAGGCAGATTGAACTACTGACACAGACGCTGTAGTTGCACCCTCCCTGCTGTAATGCTTGGCACTTGGTTTGTCTGCCCCTTGCTTATTTCTGTCTGTCCTCTCTTTGCCTCTTTAAAAAAAAGATATCGCATCCTGGAGACTTGTCCTCTTGCATATGGAAGTAGGTTGCTGCAAAATGGGGCAGCAAAAGTAAGAGCATGCTTCTGTAAATGACAGCGAGGTTTATGGCTCCCCTGTGCTGCTTAACCACTTCTCCTCCTCCTCCTCCACTTTCTTTCTTTTCATGAAAAAGGGGATGATGAAGGATAGATGTGCCGGTAAACATCAATACTGCATTAGCCGGCATTACAAAGCCTTCAGCCATTAACACTGAGGAATGGTCGCAGCCGGGAATAAGGTTCAATGGGGGTCACTACAATCACAGGGCGCCCCCACACCTATCTTTCTCCATGTTGAGAAAATGTATTCCATAATTGGCGTTCCTGTTCCTCCAGACTTCTTGCATAATTCCTCTATTCTTTCTTACCTCTACCGTGTCCTCACTTAGCCTAACAAGTAAAAAGGAGGTATAATAATCTGTTCATCAATTACAAATTCATCTTTTCCCTTTTTTCTACCTCTTATAGACAAGAGTCAGTAATGTTACAGTGCGCGTCTGCTCTGAAGTACCACTGGATCTCCCAGATAACATTTCCACACAAGATACTGATTTGTCTTCTTCCTCTTCTTGTCCCAGACTTGGTTTAGACCCAAAGCTGCTGGCAAAGATCCTCAACATGTCCTCAGGCCGTTGCTGGTCCAGCGATACGTACAACCCAGTCCCTGGTGTCATGGATGGAGTCCCCTCTGCCAACAACTACTTGGGCGGCTTTGGAACCACACTAATGGCAAAGGTACAAAATTTGTTTCATTACCAGGTTAATTTATTGATTATTTGTTTGGTCTGTGTTTGTTTGAAATTAATAAAGAATACCCACAACATGCTTCCAGAGCCAAATGTGAAATCTTCAGAAATCCTGTTTAGTCCAACTTACGGTTCAAAACACAAATGTTCATTTCCCCATTAAGATAGACATGGGAACGTAACAGATCCACACACTTTGGCTTGATAAATGATGATGAAATAATTACACCATTCCTCAATATTTCTCCCAGTAATCAATCAAACACATGATTAAGCATTTCAGCTGCTACTCTCTCTACTGTTCTTTTCTTTATTTAGTCTCTTTTTGTCCATCTCTCAACTGTTTCATTGTCTCACTGTTCTATTGTCTCAGTGTGGCTCTATGTGCTCTCCTCTTCACCACTCCAACTGTGACTTA
This sequence comes from Pleuronectes platessa, assembly GCF_947347685.1. Taxonomy (NCBI): domain Eukaryota; kingdom Metazoa; phylum Chordata; class Actinopteri; order Pleuronectiformes; family Pleuronectidae; genus Pleuronectes; species Pleuronectes platessa. The sequence goes on from NC_070643.1 coordinate 10,487,635, forward strand.
TTGTGTGCCACTTGATTTTTACTGCATTAGCTCTCCTGTAATGGTTAATCTGTCTATTATCCGGTGCATCTAGGTGTCTGTTAAATCACTTACAATGTATGCTCTGCATACACAGCTCAGTAAAATAATAATTAAGTAACGTATAATGTATGAATAGTTATAAAGCAAATTCAGTTTCATTTTATGGAAAACAATAAACAATAAATTTATTGTTTGACAATATCTTGTAGAACTGTTCAAAGGGGACTCACTAATGACAATTTGGAAATAGTGGGAATAATTCTGAAGTAGCTCAAGAGCATCAACACAGGCCTAAAAAACAACTGACTAGTATGTTAGTCTACCTATCTCATATTCCCCATCTTTCTTTTTCTGTTTCCAGGATCTTGGTTTGGCCCAAAACACTGCCACCAACACTAAGACGCCGATCCCTCTGGGCTCCCTCGCCCACCAGATCTTCAGAGTCATGTGCTCCCGCGGTTATGCTAACAAGGACTTCTCGTCTGTCTTCCAATTCCTACGTGAGGAGGAAGGACAGTGAATGCAGGGGGAGCACCGTTAACTGTGATATTAGCATACACACACATAAATACACACACACACACAAAAAACACACAGAGACACATTTCAACCACACACCCCAGTGCCCCTTATCCCACTATGCTCAGGAGAGACTAAGGCCTTGCCCTCAGGCAAAGATCAGCAATCCAATTAACATACTGTATGTTGACACGTGTCCCCTCATTGCATTAGCTGAATCATACTTTGAATTCATGGCTCTCCCTTTTGAATGTGGGGAAATGCTAAAAACTGACCTTAGATAACGTATCTGGAGACGAAGCCAGCTGACGAGAGGTAGGACGAGGCGCTGCAGGCTTACACAAATCAAGGCAGACGTAATGTATGTGGTATTTTAAAGATGATCGAGAAGTAATAATTGCATGAATGATAAAAGTATGTTTTTGTCAGGTTTGCTCTTTTTGCCTGTTACTCAAATGACCAGGATCTGTCCCTGTTCAAGTAAATTAAGAAATCGAACAAAAGCAAGATACAGTAAGGATTAACATAGTGATGAAAAAAGAGACGGTGAAAGAGTTTGGGCTACACTCATGGAAACAAAATCCAGAGGCATTACAAAACTGGCCGTACATGAGAGTTTACCTTTGGTGTTACATTTCTTTGTTTCTGGCAGGACCTTGGTCACTCGGGTGACACCTGAGACTTCCTGCCAACGTACAAACTTTATTATTTCGATCATGAATCATCCAGTTATCTTACTTACTCAGTTAAAGTATTTTCAATTCTTGGTTTCCACAATTACAGTGAATCAGCCAGTTCTTCTCTGCTGCACCATAAGATAAATACCTGGTTATTTTTGCACTGTGTGCATCGCGGTGTGATGTGCTGGGTTATTTTGATACAGTTCCAGAATCTCTTAGAACCTACCTCTCTCCACTACTGTCCTCATCTGCTCTCCACTACAGCATTGTTATTATTATTGTGTGACCAACGCTGTTAAAACTGTATACTGTTTACTACACAATGTTCTCGATTTCCAACACATTCTCTTACCCGTTAGGTCGATCCTTCTCGCATATGTATGACGTCTGTGTAAAGTGTCAGTGAGGAACGGTTCCTCCCTGCTATGAGCAAATGTACATAATGTATATTCATATTGTCGTGTAGTAATGAAGAGGAATCTAAAAGAACCGTCACTTTTTTTAGTAAAATTCTTTCATTGTCTCTACAGTTTGTCTTTGCTCTGTGAAACAGATCCTCCGTCACACTGTAGCCTAAAATAAAAGATGTTCTGTGGATTGTGTGTTTGACTGGTCTGTTGGTACAGTTTGTTGCTGAAGTTAAATATAGCTCATGAAGTTACTGCTCAGTGGTGGATGTTCAATGACTTGGGTGCACACTGGGAAAGTAGAGCTTACAAATTACATGTCAGGGATCAGTTGAGGCTCAATAGTCATCTTACCTGTTAATTGATGGCAATATAGACACCATCATTTTTTTATGGAAACAGTTCTGTACTTTCTGTTTGAACCCATAATCAGTCTTTGTCCAAAGTACATAAGCTATATCGACAAATCAAAAGGGCGATGTGGCCATGTTTATGTACCCAATTCAATACTGTATATAGTCATGGACAAGTAACCATCGATACTTGTTCTTTTACCTAATACTTTTGTCCATACCCTATCCAAAATCAGGGGATCACCAAAGTGGTTTGGATTATCTTCAGGGGATCTTGAATGTTTAAACAAATTTTCATGGCAATTCAAAACCATAGAGAAGCACTCCAGACCAAAGTGGGTCGACAGACAGAACAACTTCATACAACCGGTCAGAAATTGGACGCCGATTTTAATACTTAATAGCTGACTTCCTTTTCTTCTTTTTTGGATCATGCCAGCTGTTTTCTGTTGGATGTACAGTGCCTTGCATAAGTATTCACCCCCTTTGGACTTTTCTACATTTTGTCATGGTATAACCACAGACTAAAATTTATTTCATCGTGAGTTTATGTAATTGACCAACACAAAATAGTGCATCATTTGGAAGTGGGGGGAAATATTACATGGATTTCACAATTATTTACAAATAAAAATCTGAAAAGTGTTGAGTGCATATGTATTCACCCCCTTTACTGTGAAACCCCTAACAAAGATCTGGTGCGACCAATTGTATTCACAAGTCACATTTGCAAGTCACATAATTAGTAAATAGAGTCCACCTGTCTCAGTATAAATACACCTGTTCTGTGACGGACTCAGAGTTTGTTGGAGATCATTACTGAACAAACAGCATCATGAAGACCAAGGAGCTCACCAAACAGGTCAGGGATAAAGTTGTGGAGAAATATGAAGCAGGGTTAGGTTATAAAAAAATATCCAGAGTTTTGAACATCTCTCTGAGCACCATAAAATCCATCATAAGAAAATGGAAAGAATATGGCACAACCGCAAACCTACCAAGAGGAGGCCGTCCACCCAAACTGAAGAGTCGGACAAGGAGAAAATTAATCAGAGAAGCAACCAGGAGGCCCATGGTTACTCTGGAGGAGTTGCAGAGATCCACAGCTGAGGTGGGAGAATCTGTCCACAGGACAACTATTAGTCGTCTACTCCACAAATCTGGCCTTTATGGAAGAGTGGCAAGAAGAAAGTCATTGTTGAAAGGGATCCATAAAAAATCCCGTTTGGAGTTTGCCAGAAGCCATGTGGGAGACACAGCAAACATGTGGAAGAAGGTGCTCTGGTCAGATGAGACCAAAATTGAACTTTTTGGCCTCAATGCAAAACGCTATGTGTGGCGAAAACCCAACACTGCCCATCACCCTGAGCACACCATCCCAACAGTGAAACATGGTGGTGGTAGCATCATGCTGTGGGGATGCTTCTCTTCAGCAGGTACAGGGAAACTGGTCAGAATAGAGGGAAAGATGGATGGAGCCAAATACAGGGAAATCCTTGAAGAAAATCTGATGCAGTCTGCAAAAGACTTGAGACTGGGGCGGAGGTTCATCTTCCAGCAGGACAATGACCCTAAACATACAGCCAGAGCTACAAAGGAATGGTTTGGATTAAAGAATGTTAATGTCTTAAAATGGCCCAGTCAAAGCCCAGACCTCAATCCAATACAGAATCTATGGCAAGACTTGAAGATTGCGGTTCACAGACGGTCACCATCCAATCTGACTGAGCTTCATCTTTTTTGCCAAGAAGAATGGACAAACCTTTCCATCTCTAGATGTGCAAAGCTGGTAGAGACATACCCCAAAAGACTTGCAGCTGTAATTGCAGCGAAAGGGGGTTCTACCAAGTATTGACACAGGGGGGTGAATACTTATGCACCCAACAGATGTCAACTTTTTTGTTCTCATTATTGTTTGTGTCACAATAAAATTTATTTTGCACCTCCAAAGTACTATGCATGTTTTGCTGATCAAACGGGAAAAAGTTTATTTAAGTCTATTTGAATTCCAGTTAGTAACAGTACATAATGGGAAAAAGTCCAAGGGGGGTGAATACTTATGCAAGGCACTGTATGTTTGCAGTGTTTTCCACTCTCAGCTCATTGTCTGTTGATGGCTCTTCCTTTAGGGCATTTTTACACCTGAAAGTCCGGAACATGGTCAGAACCAAAATTCACGTCTATGTTACATTGTAAACATTTGATCCAGTTACTTTTGGTTTGGACATTGGACAAAACAATTTAGAATGACATACTGATGTCCTGTCACCATCACTAACACTACAGTATACTTGACATTGATTTGTTTGTAGAGTAGCATAGGTCCAACTGTGGCATGTTGTCAATTAGAGACAATTATTGAACAAATTCACTTGGTTAATTTCCAATGTAATACCACCAGCAAAATGAGCGTCCTGGTGTTATAACGTCGGAGACTAACACTGCAAGCACTCCAGTGAGGCGCTTCCACAACTTTTTCTTCTTCTATTCTTTAATGCCGTCTCAACTTCTTGCCATTGGCAAATGAACCAAACTATGGCTAAGTTTGATCCGGACCAAGACCACCTTCTTCTGATCAAACAAAATGATGGTCCGTTGATCGGAACTCTCGTCCAAGGCACCGTCCATGCCTCATATTTATACATGTAGCCAGGTGAACCGAGTTTCATTTGTGACGTTTGTCCAACTATTCCAATCACAGGTTGGAGGGACAGTGTAATTTGGTGTAGAACAAGACATTGAGATGACATTTTTTGCCAAAGTGTCAGTCAGCTTGTTCACACCATGGTCTTGTTCCAATGTTTCATGAGGCTGGTGCTGCAGCTTGACGTTTGCAGACCTGCCTTTGCTCCGACCTTCCTGCTCTTTGGTGGGTTGTTGTTCCATTGTTCCTCCAAAGCGCTTCAGCAGGCACTCGTAACATTTAACGTCAGTCAGGGAGAAATAGCAGCACTAATCTCAGAATGATGCCCTTATTTCCATCATTACAATGAAATGAGAGGGGGGAAAAAAACAAATGTGGTTTTGTTTTATTTTACTCTCTTTTTTCCCCCCTGAGGGATGGTGTTTCTTGGCGACATTTTATAGAGCTGCTGTCGTCTAAGTGGCAGCCGCAGTTGTAGCAGACTGCGGCGAGCCACTGGTGGCAGGAGTTGTGTCGCGGGCTGGTGACTCACTCTGTTGTTGTTCTTTGGGGATGTTGTGCACTTGCCTCGCTTTGAAGATTATCTCCATCTTATTATAAAAGAGGGGAAGTACTTACAGGCTCAGTATCTCATTAGGAATCTTATTAAGATGCCGCTGTTACCATACACGACATCACTTTACATGTAATGAGCTTTTGTTGTAGCAGGATTTGACATCTTGGAGACGCCAACACCTTCTTGGCCTTCGCAGACAACAGACCCTGGTCCTCTCGATGTCTCCCCAAAGACGAGCGACGCCTTCGGCCCGGCTTGCCGAATTAAGCTACGTAGCTGATTCATATTTGGGTGTTTTAATTTGACTGTGTTTTATAGCAGGCTGCTGAGCCGGCGGTTTGCTCATTAAAAGGACACATGAAAGCCGGCTGTAAAGGAGCCGCGGTGAGACCGGCCTGTGCTGACGTCTGAGAGGGGACGCGAGCGACTGAGGAAGCGACCGAGTCCCAAGCCAGCCGGTCTGAGCCGGAGGGCCTCACCCATCGCAGCCAGGCAGCCAGTGGCGGGACACCAGACGCACCACAGCCAATGTTGTCCACACCAGGATGCCAGGCCAGTCTGATGTGTCAGCAGGAGTTCACTGTTTGATGCTGGACTTGTGTTTGCCTCTGGGATTTGAAGGAGCTGAAAGTTTAGAACATTTTCAATCTACTCTCTTCCGATCATAGATACCGGACACCTGCATAAACCCAAGCTGAATTGTCTTGAAATTTAATTTATGTACATTATGCACAGCTGAACAAGTTTTGTATCTTTGCTGTTACGGCTGGTGCGCTCAGACTTTGAAGATAATTGCTCACCTGGTTGAGCCCCCCCCCCCCCTCGCTGCCATTTAGAGAATAAAACGGCCTCAGCTCGGAGACTAACTGCTGTGATAAATACCTGAGGCAACGGCGTTCATTATTTCTCCATTATATCTGCCGGTGGATCCTCCTCGGCTGTTTAACGACCCGCTCTTTAAGGAAGTAAGAGCAGTGGGGTCATGCTGCACGCAGGAGGGAGGGTTGGGGGGGGGGGGGGGGGGGGGAGGTGGCTCCTGCGAGCACCCTGTGATTCATATCAAACGCATGTTAAGTGGCATGTGGCTAAATTAGTGGCTGGAATCTTGCAGGTATAATGGCTTGCTCCGCGGTGTGTAACGAGCCAGCGTCTCACTGTTCAGTAACACGGCCTCGATACCTTTATTTTACGAGAACCCAACAATAACTGTCGGGCCATTCCGCCCTATGCAGCCTGAATCCACACCCACAGTGTCTGCACACCAGCACGACACCCACACACACACACACACAAGTCTTCTTCCTGTTTTGTTCGACAACATTCTCCCATCCTGAGTCATTGACTCCGCTCAGGTTCATTAGTGACGATAATTCCATCGCAGACAGCGGGTCAGCATATAACGTGTCACGATGACAGCGAGGCCCATAACAGCAGCTAATTATAACTATGAAGTCCTCATTAGAATATCAATGGGGGGGAGTGTAGTCAGTTGTTGTGATACATGGACTCGCTACCTGGTTAAAAGGTTGCATCTTAACAATGTATAAGCATTTGAGGGGGGGATTATCCCCCCAAATTCTGCCCCTGCTTGTCTTGTAATGCTTTCTGCTTTTCACCCACCTCCAACCGTCTTCTCTGCTCTTGTGTTTCTTGGCTTCAGGCAGAACATGTGGTGTTCAAGAGGATGTGAATAGTTTAATTGATTTTTCCCCCCTGATTTCTAAGATGAACACACGCTTCTATTCTCCAGCATTACATTGATTCATTCATACTTTCCTTTCCATTCTTACTCGGGCTCTCTGTTTATACCCTTAGAAATCCACCTCTCTCTCCATGTTACCCCCCACACACCCTGTGTCACCTGTGAGTAACAGCAACACACGTACTGTATTCATCAAACGCTGCTGCACATGCTCAGTAGCTCCTCATTATATTAATTTCTCTCATTGGAAGAGTGATCATCAGACCAGTCAGAATCCATCACTGCCCGGTTCCCACAGAGACCTGGGCCCAGTAAATAATCACTGGTATCTGAAACCGGGCTCCGGCCCTGCCGTTCCCACTGGACCCACCAGGGTGGGCTCTAAATACTCCAGGGGGCGCAGCTCCCACAGAGCCACATTTATCTCTGCCAGCAGCTGGGGGGGAAGTACTGTGGCTGTAAGGCCTGATCCAGAGGCTGCTGGTGCTGGTTCAGATCCTCATACAGCAGTGAGGGGGGGGGGTAGGTCTGATCCAGACTCTGCAGTTGGAAGGGAATAATACTTTCTGATGAATAACAAGGCCTGAAAAGGTTTATCAGGATGTGGGGAATGAACTTGTGTGGGTTTTAGTTTGAAACTAAATTAGAAACTGTTACCAATCAACCAATGGATAACAAGGGAGACAGTAGGGTCAAGAGATGTGAGGTGTGGCTCATCACTCCGATAAACCAATCAGCATTTTGTCAGGTGAAAACAATGTAACTGAAGCTCACATGGTGGTTTTTATTATTGCCTCACAGAAAGACAGTTCCCGGTTCGATTCCCGGGTCAGTTGGGTTCTCTCTGGAGTTTGCATGTCCTCCCACTGACCCTGTGGCTTCACTCCGGCTTCCCCTGACAGTTTAAAGACCATTGGATAAAGGTTAATTGGAGACTTGAAATCGACTGTAGATGTGTTTGAATGGTTGCTTGGTACTGTATGTTGTCCCTATGACATGCCTCTGACCTGTCCAGGATGGACCCTACCTCTCGCCCTATGTCAGCTGGAATTGGCTCCAGCTCCAATCGTGGAGTGAAATAGATGATATAGATTTTGATCATGTGAATTTGACGGTGACTGTTTTTAGATTCACCATTGTAGAGTTGAGTAGAATAAAGTTGACATTGATAATAAGAAAATTATAAATATGAAAAGATTGAACTTTTTTATCCATAGAACAAAGTACATTTTTGCACCAGGGTTAAGTCAACAGCAAATTAATGGTCGGATGAAACTTGGGAATATAAAAATGCTGTCCGGCCACTTATATCTCCCTTACACGATATTAAGAGCGTTTAACCTTCTTGACCTGTTTTAGGTCTAAAATTGATTAAAAAATGTTTGAACCCACTCTGAACAGCCCAAACTCCAGTCTCTAAGACTTTACAGTGTCCTGCCTGATGCTGTAATGGCCTCGTTTTGCTCCGTTTAAAGCCCTCTTCATGGCCAATTGACTCGATACCTCTTGCTTGTCTCTCGCTAATTGAACAGAAAAGGAAGGGGGGAGAGAGAGAGAGAGAGAGAGAGAGAGAGAGAGAGAGAGAGAGAGAGAGAGAGAGAGAGAGAGAGAGAGAGAGAGAAAAAGAGAGAGAGAGAGAGAGAGAGCAAATAAAGAGGCCTGAGGTGGAAGGAGCGATGCGATGGAGGACAAGTGTGAGGAGAAAAGCGAGGGGTGGTGTAGCATGCAGGGCCTCATTGATTAGGTGGTGAGCAGTGCAATGTTTCTCTCCTGACGCTTACACGCATTAAAGCTACATAAACACCCATAATTGGTTAGTTTAGAGCAGAGTGGAGGGAGACGCCACACACACAACACACAAACACACACACACTAACACACACACACACACACACACAATGAGGGATACAGAAAGCGAAGAGAAGCCAAATTAAATTCTGATAAAGGCATCACAAACTGGCAGTGTGGTTGGTGTTGGTGGAAATATGCCTGTGTGTGTGTGTTCGTGTGTGTGTATGTGTGTGTGCATGTACATGTTATTCGTTTGTCTCGTACATGTCCCAGTGCTGTACTAAGCAGAAATGATAAAACCATCCTTGGAGACATTGGGATGACAATAACACTCACTTTAGGGTAGAGGAAGAAATGGGAGGGACGCTGCTGACTGTGACAAATTAGCTCTCAAGTATGGAGGTAACCGATTGGCTGTGAGCGTCAGGAGGGAGCGATACGGTTGGCTGGCTGAGTTGATGGATAGTTATTATGCCATTCTAATAAAAGAAGCTGCAACTTTGGGGCTTTTCAGTTCGATGATGGTAGCGGAGAGCTGACACTGACACTGACACTAGAATATGGGATTCTGTGTGTGTGTGTGTCTGTCTGTGTGTGTATGAGTGTATGTGTGTGTGTGTGTGTGTGTGTGTGTGTGTGTGTGTGTGTGTGTGATGACTCATTAATGCATTTGTTTTCTGTAACATGAAGCATAATTGTCGCAACGCCAGAAGCCAGAGTGAAAGTTAGACCTGCACGTCCTGCCGCAGTGATGTCAGGGAGCGTACCTCTGTTCTTGGATGACGGTGTGTGAAAGGCAATATTCAGGGTGTTCCCTGTATCTCGTAGCACCACATCCATCAGGTCATAAGACCCCCTGACAGCCCCCCCTCCTCTCTCTTGCCCCACCCCAGAGGGCCGTGTCAGTCGCTGAATGGAGCGCTCACTGGACGTGGAATGATGGGATTCCTCGGTCTTGGCTGTCGCCCCTAATCCAACACTCTCACCCACACAGTTGAATCTTCATCCTTCTCTCCCTCATGCCACACACACACACACACACACACACACACACACACACACACACACACACACACACACACACACACACACACACACACACACACACACACACACACACACACACACACACACACACACACACAACACACACACACACACACACACACACACACACACACACGTACACAAACACACACACACACACAGTGGACCATCTCCCTCCGCTCACTGGACCACAAATACATTTGCATTCACTGCCAGTTCAGATGCTGTATCAACATCGCTGAATCTACATATTGTTGACGTGTCCAGGTGCTAAGTCACCATTATTTCTCCTTCCAACACAGACACACACACACACAAACACACACACGCACACACACACACACACACACACACGCACACGCACACACACACACGCCCCACAGACAGAGTGAGAGAGAGCTGGCAGGTCACAGTGGCCCCAGAGCACTGGACTGTGCTAAGCAGGTAAATATAGCGAGAACAAGTTTTATTAGAATAGAAAAAGCCGTGTTACTGTCAGGGGGAGAGCAGGAGCGCTTGGATGGATCTTTACTTCCAGGGCAGGTCCGACAGTCGTGCTCAACTATTCCATGAAACCTTTGCGCCTCTTGCTAGTTTATTTTCCTGTAACTTCCCATTAGGACATAGTAGGGAATGAATTTGCAGAGCTTGTGTGCACCCACTTAATTTATTGTTCCTTCTCTGTAATAAACCAGAAGGTATGTGTGTGCATGTGTCATGTCCTCCTAATGCGACTGCCCGGCACATTACCTCCTTATTTCCACTTAATCAATAAGCTGGAGTGGATGACAAATAAGGCCGATGCATCTTCTCAAGCCAGCGAAAAGAAAAGGACAGCAATAGAGAGATGATGGGCTCAGACGAGGAGCCTGTGTGGTTGTGCAATCTCTCTGGGATTGTCACTCTTCTTTTTTTTTTATTTCTTTTTTCCAACAGAGCCTACACACAGGGAACCATCCATCCTCGATCCTCTAAAGCTCATTGATCCCATCCTCATCCAGACGGAGTGAGGACCCTCCCCCAGCCCTGCCGTCGCCCCACACTCACTCTATAACCGGGATCAATATTGATTATCATCTTTAAACTGCCTGTCTTTGACCGTGCGCTCTGGGAGCCGCTGTACCCTGACGGCGGTGTGGACGAGTGGAGGTTTGAGGATCTGAAGACACAAGGAAAAAGGGCTACAGAGAGTTTTGTTTTCAGGTTTTTTTTAGTTTGGAAGGGGCCTGGACATGGGGGACACATTTTATCTTGAGGATTAGTTTTTTGGCCTGTAAGAAGAGGCCTGAAACAATGCATTGGTTCATTTTCTCGCCTCCTTGCCCTAAAATTTGTTACAATCTGCCTGCTGCTTCTTTGCCACCAATGCCAAAGTTCCTTATCAGCATCCCTGTCCTCCTTTCATCCCGCTCTCCCACCCCACACCTCCAACTCCATCCAGTCCATCACGCCTCTCAGATAGCCCCATGATCGCAATCGACACTCAAATGATGGAAGTGAATAAAACTCATTACTGACAGTCAGCGTGAGTCATAGCGGGACATTAAAAGTTGCGTCCGGGCTCGTGGTCGGTCATCCCTCAGCCGTGCTTTATGATGGGAGACCTCGTCGGACTCTGGTCTCGCCTTTCTGCGCCAATCTCCATCAATCCACAAACTCCTCTCCCCCCCCCCCCCCGCTTCCCCCCTCGGCCATGCACCTTGTGTTGTCGGACATCAAACCACTTCTGCACGAGTGGTAGGAAAGTTGCTCGGCAAAGAAGCAAAGAAGTCTCTGTGTCTGTGGTTTGCAAATGTGGTTGTTGCAATAAAATACAAGAGCTCCGACATAATTTCTTTTTTTAATAAGCACCCTCTGGATGTTGGGGCCAATTGTTTCCCACACTAGAAGGGGCAGAAGAACTTTAGAGGAGCCCCCTTCCCAACCTAACGCTACATCCATTAAGCCAAGCCTGACGACACTAACCACTACCTAAACAAGTCTTTACCTAATGTAAACTAAGGAGAACCAGTGACTCAGCCGACGCCGTCTTAGACCTCCTCCTAACTGGCTCTGTCCTCATAAACCCAGGGCAGAGAGAGGAAGACGGAGAGAGAGAGAGCAGTGTTTACCAAAATCACAGGAGCGGCTCACCTCTGATCTGCCCTGCGATAGGAGGGTGGGGGGGGGGGGGGAGAACAGAAAGCCAGGGAGAAGGACAGCGAGAGAGAGAGAGAGGGAAACAGAGGAAAGGAGACGCCAGGGGTTACATGATTGCAGGACAAACTCATAAAAGTTCCATTAACCCACGAGGAGTTAAAGAGGCCTTGTTTTCATCCAGCAGACAGCCGTCACAAACAGAGCATCACCATAAACCCCATCCTCCCTCCCCGCCTGCCCGCCGCACCTCCATTTTCCTCTTGATCTCCACAGCCCGACCTCGCTCCCACAATCCTCGCCTTGTTCCTCGTCTTTTTCCTTCTCTTCCTCCTTTCCGTCTAGATTCAGCACAAACATTACCGACATGGATCTATTAAAATAAGGATTACCCAATGCCCCCCGCCCCCCTCTGACCAAAACAGGACTCCGTCGTTACGCCCTCCACCCCCTTAAATCTGGGTTCCTGGTCGGTGAGTCACAACCTGAAGACGCCACGGACCTATCTGTCAGCGTCAGTCTGTCTGTCTTATTAAAGCCGGCGTGCCATTCATCTCCGTCTATTCACTAACGGCTAACAGGTCGGTGAGAGAAACGCACACAAACGTGATTGTGGTCCGTTTACAGACAATAAGCAACAGTGGTCAGCTTGCACACACAGACAGCATAACATTTAATTGATTAGGAGCAAAACCGAGGTCTCCATCTATGGTGGTGAGCTCATCCTGTTTTTCTACTGTGTCAATTTGCTGACGCGGCAGCTTTTCTTTGATTACCACCAAACCACTGTGGCTTCTGGCAGAAACAAAAAAAAAAACATCACTTCCTGTTCAACAGGGGAACACCGGCTCCTTACAAAATGACATCAGACTAAGAGCTGAAGTATATTGGTTGTATCCGTCAGTAATTTGGTTAGAATAGTACAAACAGGTCGTATAGTTATATAAGAAAAGCATCTATTCCAACTCTGTTTTAAAATCATAACAGTTATTTTAAATATAGATGATGAAGCAAATAATCTCCAAATTGTTATGAAGACAGAAGGAAGAATATTTTTTTTTTAGTTTATTGAAGCTTCATTTATTCAGGATGTCTGATATAAATGTTTTCTCATAAGATATTACAATCCCTCTTTTTACATTACAGCTCAGCAATTAAACACCATCCACGTAAACACGAAGATGTGACTCCATGATAAAACTACAACACCAAGTGCCTACATCTGCCAAGGCCCAACCGTCCCCTTGAATTCAACCAGGCTGCATCAGATTTCACATACTGATACATGTCAGTTTCCTATACCCTATATATTCCTTCTTCAGCTGAAGATTATGCATTTTGACATAATGAAGACTGGATTTCCTTCAAATCTCTTACATTAGAACTGCATTGTGAAGCTGTGTGTCCAGGGTCAGTTTGGTCAGGAGGTAATCGTGGCATCAAATGACTTAGTCAGTGTTACTGATGCATTAAGATAAAGTTGAAATGATGTGAAACTATCCATTAAAGTCCCGCAGAGGAAATTAATGTCTCTGGTTGCTGTTTTTAAAGAAATACGCATGTAACCTTATATTTACACAATATTCTGACGAAGTAATGTAGTAAAATAAGATCATAATACACCATCAAGCTAAATAATCATGCATTTATTAACAAATCATGACTATCATTGCAACCCGAGTCCTGCAACCTCAGCCTTCAACTTCAAATGCATGCTTTACTCCCACAGATGTTGTCTCTTTTTCTCACTTGATGGAAAGACACACACACACACACACACACACACACACACACACACACACACACACACACACACACACACACACACACACACACACACACACACACACACACACTTCAATAACCAGAGTTTTATAGTCTGGTGGAGGCCTGCACCAAGCCAAACAGTTTGACTGTTCTTTTAGATCATCCATTAAAAGCACTAAGCACAGGCTCTTAGCTCCTCTTCTGATATACCCTCACAATCTGGCACCACTATCTCCCCTGCAACCTTTCCCATGGTGTAACCTTACCTCCCACATGTATCTTGCCTCAGGACCCATACACTCATACACACTGATACTCATGTGGTCCTGCAAGCTATAGGCACGTGTATCAAAATGCAACTCTTTAGTACCCGCTGCTCCGTGGGGAATAGAACATTTGCTGAGTGCTGATCCCTGCGTCGCTGCTGCTACGCTTCAAGCTTTCTGTTCTTGCACAATGGAGTTAACAGTGATAATCAAAGAAGAGTCGCCCCACATTATTTAGAACAATGGGTCCTTGATTTCACACAGAGGTGGAACAAACAGGCCTCTCATCTCTGGTAACCATGTTCCCCCCCCCCAACTAAAGTGAAAGTGTCCGTAGCTGTAGGCTTGAGTAAACACTTTGCAGAGGGGGTGCTATGTATCCATCCATATTAGACTGTGACAGAGGCCAAAGCTGACCCATCCCAGGAAAAATATCTGCATGAACAATTGACCTGTATAAATAAGGAGCATTTTATTTGCAGATTGTGTTATGGCTGATAAATACACTTTTTAATCCAGTCCTTCCACTTTTGCCCTAGCGTCTTTGGTTTTAGGAGGCCAGGGAAAAAGTAATGCCACACTCAAATCTCTTTAAATGTGCGCTAGCTCACCCGGTGGCATGGAGGCCTGAGCCTTCCTGCAGCAACCATGGGTTCAGTTCCAACCTGGCTCTTTGCTGTGGGTCTTCCTCGTTCTCTTATCCCCTTTTCACACTTACTGACAATGAGGACAAAATTCCTGATAAATATCTTTTGAAAAATGCAGAGTGACTAGTTCAATACTGGTCCACGTTTGCTTAGCTGGGAAAGGACTGCAACATTTTGTCAAAGCCAGTACAGTACATTTACAAAAGAGCAACATTTCAGATTAAAGGTCAGACAACAAGTTTCTCACTAGAAACAGAAAAGGGAAATGACATTGAACTGTTAGGAGTGACTTGAGTTCTGTCCAATCGCCAACACAAAGTCAACTCACCCTTTCTATAATTTGAACTGTTGTGCTTTTGGAAAATGTGTTTTGACCATTGTAGGCCAACACACTTTCTTTATGTGGAGTCACTACACCTGACCCATGGTGGATTAGCTTTTCATGTTCAGTTAGCATCACCGAACCACGTGCCACTGGTCGGCAGCAGTCAGCGGTCAGCAGGACGACTCAGCACTTCACGCCGAGGTTCACTGCTGCAGGTTGGGGGATGGTGGAGCGGAGACGAGGGGAAGCCCAAACACCCCGGCCCCACAGGAGAGGACCAGTGGGCCGGGTGTGACGGTCATGGGATGGAGACATAATGAGGATACATCACTGCTGCAATGAGATGCTCCATCACAGACTCACACAGACACACACACACACACACACACACACACACACACCAAGAGGTAAGCATACAGAAGCACAAGCACCTTCTATGCAGCCACATCACCAGTGGCCCACACAGATCTCATATTTCCATCACACTTGTGCTGTAATCATGGCAGCATGTGTCGAACGAGCAGCCCACTCCCACTGTAAAAGACAGCAAGCCGCATTCCGACTGATGCTGATCCAGTGAGACTGTGGGAACAGGCGGTTTCTGTGAGCTCTGCGCTGGATCCTGTTTGATTCTCTGGGAACGAAAAGGACACAACTTTTCCTATCGCCTTCTGCCGCCACCGTTTGGCTGGCAGTAAAGCGACCGACGTGCCGTAAAATAAAAACGAGGTGTGGATAGAACTGGACTGATCTGCCAAGAGAGTCTAGTAAAATAACGCCATCGTAAAACAAAGTGCTTATTAAATAATTTGAAACAATATCGCACCCCGATGTGGTGTGCTCTGTGAGCGGGTCGGTGAAATAAAAAAGGATCTCATGGCGAAAACAGCTGAACGGGCGAATGAAATAAACTCATGATCACCACGGTGCTGTACACGACTTCTGGAGGACCTTAGTGGCTCAGTTGTTACCAGCACCATCAAAATGACACTTGACCATTATGGGGCCATTACCTGCTTATACTTTCAAGGGACAATAGTAAAGAGAAGCAGATGTATACAGCCTCCTCTGCATTTCTAAACTAAGCAGTCTTCCCTTTAAAAGCACTGACCAGTATGTTGAATGTGTATAAGTCCTATGGTTCCCATAAAGTCAAACATACGCTGCTCTCACACATGCACCGAAGTCCAAATGCTCTCCTGGAATTATATAAGTATATACAACACAAATGTCCAAGTCAGTTGCTGTGGACATTCTCCAAAGTTTTGCTAGACCCCCTAGTGAGGAGATTTAATCATGAGCATGTCAATGTCGTTTCACACTTTCATTTTCCGGACATTTTCAAGAGTTCATGTCTGAAAATGGGTTTAAAGCAATGACGCTGACAGATTTCTCTCCTGCTCATGGCCTCGAAAAGCACGAACCCAATCACACACACGTCCTATCACACGTCCTTTGTGTTAAAGTATCTACAGTCTTTAACACTTGCTGTCTTACGGACTAAAACTCTCGCTGCATTGATCTGAAGTCAACAGATTTCTATCAGTGCAGGGCCGATAAAGGAGCGGGACCTCGACAGCATCGTCGCTCTGACGGGAGTTGATCCCACATGGACGTGAGCATCGGTGGCAGTGATGAGAGGACGCAGAGTGCAGCAGGAAATATGAGCTGTGTTATGGTTTGCAAAGCAGCATTGTCCACTGCAGTTTATGGCAATCATCTCATGATCATGAACATTGTTGCTGAACTTTAAGGAAAATGTTATCTGCTTTTCCATGCTCTCTCCCTTCGGTCACCGAGCCTGTGACACAAAGTTCAGTGAGAAGATCTCAAGATGATTATATGATGTTTGACAGAAGGGCTCATTTCTCCCAAAGGAGTTCAAGACAGTACTTTTTACATGTCCCAAGTATGTTCCTTTCTGAACATACGAGTTCAGCCTTAAAATAAAGAATGGAGCCTTTTTCGTAATTTTTTCTTAGCATAACTGGCATCCCAATTTGGACTTGGATTCGAGTATCAATGATCACAAGAGCATGCACACAGTGTCATCTAAAGACTGTGCCCTCACACAGATATATCTGGGATATATTCATTTTGGGGAAATCAAATCTAAATGAACGCAAAATTTCTCAAGTCTGACAACACTTGCAGCATCACAGGGCGAGAGGAGTAGAGGAAAACCTTGAAACACCTGGAGACCATACACAGAACAGAAGATGAAGAAAGAGGGGCTGTTATGTCAACAACTTGATCGAAGGGCACAAGAACACAGAGGATGGAGGGTGTTCGTGGATGACCTATGTTCTTCAGAAATTACTAAGGCATAACAACAAGAAGACAGTTGAGATTCCATGTTATAATGTGTTGGAGTTACATTGATCAACAGTACAAACATTTCACTTTTATTTTTAAATAATTTGACTGTATGATGTTAAAGCTGGTGACGATAACCCCAACACATAAAACAATATATATACCTGCAGGAAAGTGAGAGGGCAAAAGGTTTGAAGAAGATTCACACACCTGCTTAAAGGCTGCAGGATCAGACCATATTAATGAGGAGGGGTGTTTGAGGCAGAAATATAATTGTTTTGTGTTCTTAAATTGGTTTGCCACTGCACCACATGCACTGCTTTACCTTTATTTCACTATTTATGTTAATGTACAACGTCTATATGCTGGTTGGAGGTGGTTCAATGCAGATATAGATTCTACTATCTTCCATTGAGTCACCTGTGTGGTCCTTTCCAAACTGAGCGGGAGTCTGCCTTTTAAAAGCAACGAGTGGACTCTGCGCTCTGTTTCAAACTTTTGAAGTTGCACCCCCCTGTGATCTGTCCAACATCAGCCAATGTAAGCAAACAGACTGTTACTTCCTACATGTTCTTTCCCCGTTGACTTCACAGTTTACATTAATATAGTAAATGAAGGTTAAAGTCGATTCTAATGAGAGTTAATCCCTCACCCGGCCTAACAAAAGACGGATTTGGCGCTTGTGCGCTTTTGGCTGGAGGCCTATGAACTAACATGTTGCCATACAGGTCTTGAGCCTTGTCCTTATACATGTGGACATCCACGAATGTGAACAGTTTTGCATTACTCACAATGTCGGAACACGAACTTCTGGTTTGACCCGGTGTGTAGCCACTGCATCTATGAAATGTGTCGAGGTAAATCCGGTGGTCGATTCCCTTCACCACAAACCAATCCAGGACAAATGGCGCATGAATGTCCTCCCACAATAATGAGCTGCCATGTTACACAGAAACCTCTACTGCAAGAACCAAACATTGTTAGTTTATTTGCTTTAACTATATTCATTTCAAGTCTATGGTGACACTCTCTGCCTGGATATGTGCAGGAACTCACAGAATCATATTCGGCTCCACTTGCTTCGAACATTGCTTTAAAATGAGAGTCGCCCATCTCTTTGTACTGAATCCACCCTGCTCTGTTTTTGTTGCTCTTGTGAGTCACATACGCACGCAGCAGCAGCCGGTCCATTTTGCTGCTGCTTATAGCCTGACTGTCTCTAGTGCACCGTAAATAATGTTGATAAAGACGCAACCGAAAACGACTTTCACGCGTCCCCCGATTGATTTAACGTGACCTCCGTTTCCAAATGATATTGGAAGCCTATTTAAACAGATGAAGGCTTAAATTGTCTTTTCTTGTATGCGCATTAATCTCCCATTCATCATCATTACTGTGTGATTGGTCCGTCCACGCCTCCGCCAGCCCCCCTGCGTTACGACGAGGGCCTGTAAATTAGGATGTAATCCAATTTAAACAGCAGCAGCAGCCACACATCCATTTGCTGTTCTCTCGCTCTCTCTCTTTCTCTCTCTCTCTCGTCGTTTTCTTTCCCCCATCCTTGAATTTGCTGTCGCTGGACAGCTGCACTGCACCGCCCCATATCAAAATGCTTTGTGCCAGTTGTGGGAGCTGGAGAGCGCGCAGCCAATTCGCACTAATAGGGTTTTATAAGGCTGACGTAATTGCTGTTATGTGCGCAATCTATGAGCCCATCATATTTTGAGGCGCAGCCATACGCGATCTTCGTGCTATTAAATGGCATGTTGTTGCTGGATTAGGCCTCTGAGGATTCAGCTGCATGAAGGGACACGGAGACCCATGCTGGTTAAATGTGGTTGTAATTTGCCTCACTTGAATGTGTCGTTCTAGCACAGAGTGACGCGGGTTTAGAGGACGAGCATATCCAGCTACAGCTCCTGTGCAACCAAACGAGACTTTCCCCAGCCTGTTAGAAAAATAATCCGCCAAGAAGCCAGATATTTGGGAGACGTGCGTTCGCCTTTTGAATATTCATCTACCCCCGTTCGTTCGATCCGTCCATCTTTATTTTACGGCAGCGTTTTTATTACGCGCCAGCCGAAAGCCATTTTTCTGCGTGACCTGTGTCCCTACCAGGCTTAAAGACACCGCCTGATAGTTTACATAAATCTGCCTTGTGCTTTCGCCCCGACCCGCGCGGCTTAAACGGTGTATTATTCCAAACATATGCATTTTAATCAGCTCGGTCACACTTACAAGAACTCCAGTTAATAAGGCCATCAATCAAACCCTTGTACTGGAGGGAGGGAGGGAAGGAGGGAGGGAGGGGGGGGGGGGGGGGGGGGGGGCTCATCTGGTTTGTGTGTGTGCGACACTGTGATTAGGATGAATCTTTTACCTCAGATAGCGTCTAAGGATGATGAAAATCTACCGACTTTGTGGACACGTCTGATGTCTTTCCCATCTTTTCCATTTTGAAGAGGTAACTGTATATTGTTGTGGAAATTAATCGTCAGTTTACACGATGGAAGACGGCGCCTTACATAGTTTCGGGATTAAAATGGAAAAGTATCTCAGTGTTGCTTGTGTGATTGGCTCCAATTACGCATTTGGTCCTTAGGCCCCATGTACGCAAAATGCCAGATATTTGTTCCCATATTAGTGCAGTAACTTCTGATCTATCCCCACCCATATACCCTCCTTTAAAATGAAGTGTCTCATAATTCCATCTAAACTGTCCTATTTGTGCAGTGCTTCTTGGCGCTAGACTAGCACCATTTAGACATCTGCATTTATGTAATTACGAATATATACTCACAGCACGCAAAAGACATTTCTCCAAACATTATGGATATATAACTTCTGATCTATCATCACCCGAGGCCACCAAACTCATTTTTAAAAATACGTGTGCCGCAGTATAAATCATCTAATCTGTTTTATTCTTGCAGTGTTCACCGTCAGATTAGATCCAATTACGCATCCGGATTGGCCCATGCTCGCTGAATGCTAGACATTTCTCCAAACTTCATTAAAATCCTTTTCAGTCTGTCGTCATCCACGACCCCAGACCTCCCTTTTTATTAACATGTGTGTGTCTCTCAGTAATTAATCATCAATTTGTGTTTGCAAAGTTTCTTGTGGGTTTATAGCTCCAGTTACGCATCTGGACTTCAGGGCCCATGCAATTTAAATTTCAGACTTTTCTCCTAATTTTAGTGTAGTAACTTCATATGTATCACCCATCCTTCTTTTAAAAAATAAAAACAAACTGTGTGTCTCTTTATGGCTCCATTTATGCATTCAGGGCCCATGCACGCTTATCCAGACATTTCTCCGAACAGTATTCCAATAACATCTATCCTTATCTTAGTTTTTTTTTTTAAACGTGATGTCTGCGGGACACAATCAGTCCCATTACATTCGCGTAATTTGCGCAGCCCAGGTCAAATTTGGCCAATTAAGATCCCTTCTGATTGGTCGCGCCCACCCCCTCCCCCTCCCACTCCCTGAATCATCGATCTCTTCGCAGCTCTAATATCTTCAGACAAGTAATTCTGTCGTGTCTATTAAGCGGTCGCCGAGAAAATATGAGTGGCGTTAACGGAGCCCGGGGACCACTTAACTGTCACGGTCAATCTAGCGGTCCCATCAGGAGGGATGGAGGCCACTGGTGTTTTGACACCGGCCACTTGAGAAGAGAATTAGTGTTATTATTGGAGAGGAATGGTGAAGCTGCTGGATGGAAAATCCAGGCTCTGGTTTGGCCGAACGAAAATAAAACGAACTGGGGTCAAATGAAGGGGAGAGAAGTTGTTTGAATTCGTTTTTTTATTTTGTTTTCTCGGTTTAAAGTCACACAGAGATTTTCTGCATCCTGCTTTCCCCCCATGGAATGATAGAGGTGTTTATAAGACAGACTCCATTGCGCCATTGATTCTTTGACAGTGTTTATTGCAAATAAGACGTTGAGGACAAACCCAGCCAAAAAAAAGGAACAAAAAATAAAATATAAACAAAATAAAATGAAACATAATCAAGTCACTTGTTAGTCCGTTTTTCTCCATGAAATGAAATGCCACTAAACTGGTGCCACTGCAGCAGTGCAAAGCGAGAACAAATAGACTAAGAGGGCCTAAAGGCGTATAATGTAATCACATGTTCATCAGATTTAAGAACTGGCTCCGAAGAGGGAAGGTTTGAGGTTTTTGATAGCCCCCTTTTTAAATACAAAATTTCACTTTTCCAATTTGGATTGTCCTCCCTCTCTCCATCCTCTTCTGTGCACAGCTCTCCCTCCTCCCTCCTCTTCAATCCATGCGGGCTCTAGTAATCCGTTCCCTTGGCGCCTTGTTACCTTTTGGCAGCAACGATCCCTTCCTTTCTCCCTCCCTTCCTTCGTGGTATTACCATTAATTCAACACTCAAAATTCACCGGGTCGTACATATACATCACGGACTAATTTCACTTGCATCTGCACATTTCGGCTCGGTGCCGCCGTGGAGAGGGCCCCGGTGTGGAAAGCTGCTTATAATGAGACGGCCACAGTCTGTTAACAAATCCCCTTGTTAAAAGAAGAGGGATGGAAAGCATCCTTCCCCCAGTTTCTAACCGTACATGTAGGTCGATTTGGACGCGTAAAGAGACAAGTGATGATAAAAACCTTAACGCCATCCATCACGGAGATTTAAACGTTTCACACGATTCCCTCTCCTCTCGCACATCAAAATCTTCTAAAAATCAAATCTGGTTTTGTGTCCATGCCGCTATATTTCATCCCGCTGTCCTGGCTCTGCGGAGGGATTATTATTTTGTTTTACTAGTGGAAGATCTGTTGTGCGTCACGTCGCTGAAAATCTGGCTAATTTTCTTGCCCCAAGTTTGAGCTGGTTTTCACTGCTTACAGGCTACCTCTTCATGCTGTTTCATTCCTGATCATATAATATGTTAGGTTTAAAAAGCTCCTGGTAAAGGCGAATATAGAGCAAGAGTTTTGTTTGTTTTGGTCTTATCTGGTCAGGGACACTTCTTCCCTCTGGTCTAATGTCACAGATGAAGATTTGCTGAGCACTGAGGGCGTGAAAGTGACAAAAGCATCAGTCCGGCTGGTTGGGGAGCAGACGAAGTCCGAGCCAGGGGGCCTGGTCGAGATCCCGTTGGATTGACTGGAGTGACAGGCCAGGCAGGAGCATGGGGTTCCCCCGGGACCAAGGCCGTGGGGCGGCCCCGGGTACAGGGAGGGGTGTCTGAAGGCGCACAGGAGCTCCGGCCTCTGGTATGGGTGGGACAGCATCCGGAAGCTGTCGAGGGAGCGCAGTGGGTTGGAGAAATGAGTTGCGGCCGGGGCCGAGCCAGCACCGACACCCAGGTGGGAGTAGTAAGGCAGAGGCAGGTGGGATGGGAAGGGGTAGGGCAGGTTCCCGGTGGCGGCCGCGTGGCTCATCATGTATGTGTAGAAGGCCGGGTCGGCGGGGTGAGGCCACGTCATGGCCAGACGCTGGCGCTTGTCTTTCATCCTGCGGTTCTGAAACCACACCTGGTACAGAGACACAGCGGGTCAAATATTAACCACAACGACAGCCATTTGTAGAGAGGCAAACCCCAGTTAAAACAACAATAGGCATAGTTCCGCTTTTCCGTACGAATTTGTATTTGGGTGGTTTTTACATATTGGAGTACAAAGGAAAATAAACGAGATATATCGCTGTTTATATTTGCTTTTTAGTCAGTTGAGAAATTAAGTAAATATTTATAAAAAAATTATCCAGGCCTCTGCTGCATTGTACCCTCCGTCTGGAGGGTTTAGTCTTTTCTACTTGAGTTTGGACTTTTCTTTGTCTTTGGCTTATTGGTGTTTTCTCCCTTAGTTTTTTGTTCGTGACCGGTTAGCTATATAAACGCATAGCGGTTTGCACCTCTCCAGTTTTATCTTTAAAAATACAAGCTCACGTAATATGAGCACGTAATCAAGCCACAGAGGCCTACTGCTCCTCGGACCTCCCGTCGTCTTACCTTGATGGTGGTTTCAGGCAGATTTAATGCGGCCGCCAATTCGCATCTCCGCGGCCTGGACACGTAGTTCTCCCGGTAAAACTCCTTCTCCAGCCGCCCGATCTGCTCCCGGGTGAACGCCGTCCGGTACCGGCGAATCTGGTCTGCTGAGTAGGACAGAGAGCCCTGGCCTTGCATGTTCTTACCTGGGTCAACACCCAGGTCGCTCGGGTGCCCCGGAGAATCTCCATTTCTACCTGAATGGATATGCAGAAAAAATAATTCATTCATAATTAATATTGACTGCAAAAGACGGCTAGTGGAGTCATTTAAATGCGACAAACCCACACGGAGACGTTTCATTTCGTTCATTCGTTTCGTAATGAATATGCCGTTTTTTTTCCACAGTTGACATTTGAAGACTAATTTCATTATTTCCGCATTGATTTACTTTTAATATTAAAAGGCCTTGCTGACATTTAGCTCAGGGAGCTCAGCTCTTTATTTTTTGTCGAGATCCTGCTGATATTTTCATCGCCCAACAGAGTCTATTGATAAAACCAGAATTGTAGATCACAAAAAATGTGAATTATCAAGTTGCATTGTTTGTCATCCGCTGCACACTCTTGGTCTGAGGAAAACAGCAACTACACATTACTCAGATACATATATTAACATTCATAATTTTCTGAAATTATTTTAGCATGTGACACATCTGCTCAAATATTTACATTAATTTGAATAAATGGGCTCATGTCATTTTGGTGTATGATATTTGCTGCAAATTGTGTCTAGAAAATGCCAGAATGAAATCCTAGATAATTTCCATGTTTGGCCCTTTCTTCACATTTTAGCTTGTGGTATAAATACAATCCTGTCTCTTCTTCATGCCTGTAATAAACGCATGGTCAGATTTCCTGTGCGAGTGACTCTTTGTCAAAGTCAGAGAGGGAGAATGTCTGGTTAGACTGTGGGTGTCACCTCAGCATGTTTCCAGCCACATTGGTCACTTGACAGAACAGCTGTGCAGCTCAGCCTGCAGCTATACATGTGTTTTATTGTCATTGAGGATAAACGGTATATAATTGAGCATAGATTTACATTGTTTCTTTATTTTCATATGTTACTTTTCAAAAGCTCTGCATGCATGTGGCATTTTGTTTTTACAGTTACAGCCTCTGTTCAGCCGCTGGCATCCACCCACCTTCATTAACCAACACCATGCAATCACAGAAAACCTGCAGTGGCATGCAGCTCCCAAACATAGCCTCTATACGCACCTTTCGCTGTTGGGTAGTCCATGCTCTCAGGCGTGCAGCTCACATCGATTTCCTCGTAGAAGTCCGACTCTGTGTCCGAGCTGCTGCCGTCTTTTTGGGGGTGATGATTCCGGTGCCTCTCTCCGGTAGAGGACGTGCCAACTGGCCTCACGTCGGCGGCGCACATATTCCTCCGTGCGCTCTCCTCCTGCGCCGCCAGCTCGCTCCTGTCCCGGGAGTAGGGCGCCGCGCCGGGGCTCAGGCAGCTCCTGTGGCTCGGCTTTCCCTGCGGCTCTCGCCCGGAAAACCCGATGGCTTCCGACAAATTAGCAGAGCCGCTCTTGCCAAGCTGACCTCCCTCCGCCAGCATCACCATCTCCTCTCTGCTTTCCATCACAGGCACGACTTTTAGAAACCCCCGACTTTCGGAGAGCACAAGCCGTCAAAAACCAAGGCGATGGTTTTCAGGTTGGAGGGGTGTGTGCCTGCGTGCGTGTGTGTGTTAGTGGGTGGGGGGGTGAGTCCCAGGGAGAAGGAGAGGCTTCAGGAAAAGAAGGGGATTCAATCCGGTCTGACCCTGAGAGGAGAGCGCTTCAGAGTGCGGAGAGAGAGCTCTGGGAGGGATCACCATTTACCCTCTCTCTCTCTCTTTCTTCCCCCGGAGCTGTCATTCTTAATAGGCCAGTCGTCATGATGGGTCCCCCCCTGATGACGACACGCATTGATTGGATGTATGGGTAAACAGAAGGCGAAATGGCAGCCTCGAGATGGAGGTGGGGGGGGGGGGGGGAGCATCTGTCTGTGACCATCTAAAAACAGACCGCCATCAATTTATAAACGACAATAATATTCCAGCGGATTATTTTCAAGGTTTAACTTGATGCACTTTAAATGGAGCTTTGTTTTTTTGACCTTTGCACAAATTGACAATAATAAATGAGTTATTTGCTTCCATTTAGTGATCCTCTCCCCCTCCCCCCCTCCTCTCCTCATTCCTCTCTTATCCGTCGAGCCCCTCTTATTCTCACCTTAAGTGGAGTCAAGTTGAGTCCTCAGAGGTCAAGCCTAGTGGTCAGAGTTTAGATAAAAAGCCATTTGACATGAAGTCTTTAAAGTCAACAGAGCACGTATGAGAGGAGACAGCCAGGCACAAACCCCAATTCATCATGTCTGCCCTGTACAACTTATAAAGCCCGCCGTTACATGTCCGTAAAATACATCACATATATCAATTAAATAAATGGTTAACTGGCAAGAAATAAGAAATGTCTCCATTACGTATTAATTCAAGCAGTAAAAATGTAACCTTGATGTTTTGTTGCTGTGACAGAGCTTCAGCAATGCGCAGTGGATACGTTCAAGGTAGGGGCAGTTTCCCAGATCTAATAATGCCGTTTTGAAAATAAAAAAGGTCTAATAATTATTGGATACTTTCTTTATGAAATGCCTCGTGTTTGCTTTTGGTTGGAGCAGGTAATATAGGCCTGCTTATGCTCCATATTTCCTTCTGCTTGCAGAAAGCTCTAAATCGGGATTTAACGCAATTTGCAATAAATTGACTTCCATCACACGCTTGGTGTTGTTGAACCGTGGAGGATGCAGTTTGCACGATGTCCACATGCGGGATGCTGTCAGACGGTGACGCCTCTTAAACATGTGATTCATCCAGCTCAACTGTATTCCAAGTAGTCCTATATAACTGTGTGTTATAGGGTTAGCATGTTCTCATCGCTGAAGTCAGGAGCGAATTAGATTAGATAGAACTTTATTAATCCACACATAGGGGAAATTCACTTCTGACACTTTATTGATCCTGGTCAAAAATGAAGTTGTATTAGAATATATACAAAATACAGTGGGTTTTGGATCTTTTGATGAAGAAACAGGATATTATGGTCGCTTAGTGATCCCTTTATTAACCATTTGATCCGTCTTTAACATTTCGTGCCACTGTATTTATTCTGCGTCATCATGGTTGTAACTCAACCACACCTGACGCCTGAACTGAAAGACTTCAGTCCTTTTTAAAAGCTGATGTGGTATCTGCAGCTGCAGGGCATGGTGCGTGGCGGTTCCCTTCAGTTGCGAATGATAACTGTGTGTGGGGAGGTGGAGTCGTGTGGTCTCACGGGGGGACTTAAAGAGGGAATGGAGGCAGGCTGCAGAGGATGGAGCCTCCGCTGTCCTTGTGCGCCCTCGCCTGTCCGAAAGAGGAAAAGGCCCCGAGCGACGGCTGCCTCCGCCTCCCTCACCCGGCAGCACACAGCTCTGAGGGAAATTCCTTTGGCTTTCTCTCCCCCAACTCTCTCATCTGGCCTGCTGGAGGAAACAAAGTCTCTCTCTCTGACTACTTGATGTTTCTTCTCTGGCTTCTAAAAAAACCTGAACTTAAATAACTAGGCTAACCAAAGTTTACCATCTGATTCAAGTTGTATAACTTTTACCATCAGTAACTTTTCAAACAGTCAGTGCGAATGTGCCATTAATGGAAATGTACAAGATTTAAGGAGCTTCTCAGGCGAAACATAAATATCTTGTTCAGTCAGAGGAGAAAGGAAACTGGGATTTGTTTCGTTTTGGTATATTAGTCACAGTGGGCAAAGTCATGGACCTGGAGATCTTTATAGCCTGTAATGGGTTAATTAAAAAGATGTTAACTGATAAATTCGGGTTAATCTTGCACAATTTCTTATAGATCAATATTTTGGTCAGTATTTGTATGTTAAAGTGAATGGCCTCACTGCTGGAGATTATTCGACAAGAAAGTTTCTTGGTGTACTTTTAAATCTCAAGGAATTGGTTACCATGCAGTGTTTCGTTGAACCGCCCCAAGGTGGCACAGATCCCATTGTTTTCCTTCTAACCGGGGGTTGTGCAATGGGTCGTGGCCAGGGCAGATGGGATCTTGTGATCATCCGGAGATAACACCCAGAGAAGCTCTTGCGCAACACATGAATGACCTTGCGGCTTTACAGTAGTGTCACTTATATTGTGTGTGTTTTAGATAGCGAGGGACAGAAGATGGGTTTGGAGGGTTTGCTGATTGTGGAATCGCTTTCATATTCACGTGATGAAATGTGTACAGGGCAGTTGGATCTTGGAGGATTTTAGTCTGCAAGCTGCACATGTCTCTGAGGCAGAGGAACAGAAAACTGGACTGCAGCCTCGGCTCTGCCTCAGTGTCTCGGTTTTTGCGAGGAGAGATCAAAGAGGGGGGGAGCGCCCCCCGCGGCAGACACTGCAGAATGCGCCCCTCAGTTTTACTAGCCAGCCCAACTTGAACTTGACCATGGAGCGTGCGCAGTACGCATGTAATCCAATCCATGGCCCTGGCAGAGCAGACCTGCCAGGATTGCACACTTTTTAAAAGTGCAAAAAGTGTTTCAGTGTGTGTCAGATTATAGCGCGCGGATGGGTTGGGTGGACGCTCAGTCCGCCGCTGGCTGAGGCGCACCGCGTTCCACAGAAGCTGGAGGAGAATTAAAAATCCCGAGCCTCTCCTTCATTATCCCGACCCCTCCCGTCGCCACTGCTTCAACTTGGCCTTGAAACGGGATGACGCAGCTACCAGAGATTTAACTCGCTGACCTTGGATTGAAACAATGTCCTGATGACTATACAGCTGTAAGCGCTGTAAGACCCACTTTTATCGCTCAACTCTACTCCATCCTGCAAACAAGCCTCTCACGTGCTATTACAGGAAAGGCTCAGCTTAGCCTCTGAGATCAGGCCTGAATCCCCATTAAAGGGGAGAAACATCATGGGGGTATGGCTTACCGCCAGTCCAGCAGTAGCAGGGCAACACACCAGGTGCAAAGCCCTGACGTTTCACAAGAGTGCATGCAATTCTTTAGGCTGGTCTGTGCATCCCTGGCATCTTTGAGCAAGGTGATATTTACAAGTCTGTCTGGTTGCAAATGGGTATTTATTTTTAGACACTGTTGCTGGCATCAGTTCCACAACAAATGTCCCCATTACTGTTTTCTTTTTAGTTTTCTGTCACTTTGGCTGGTAATGGTTGACCATAGGGCTGGGGATGTATTTCGACATGTATTTTGGGAATATCCTCTATATATTCCAAGGTTCTGCTATCTCTGCAATTCGGGTGCTGATGTTGTGCGGGTGCATTTCAGCATTCAGGTGTCACCCAGCTGATGTGCATGTGCTTGAAGGGTGTGTTTGCACACGGAAATGAGCACAGCGTCTCTGAATCATTTCTTGCGAATCTGAGATGGAAATGTTGTTTTAGAATTAGTTGAGTAGTGCAAAACGACAGATTGGAGTTATTAGGGTGGACATGTGATTTTGAGTTTCAGTTAAACCGTGTTGGATTATTTTCCATGCGCTATAGTTCGAATTTGGATTAGGTTTGTAGTCCTGTAAAACCCACAAGTGTTTGTCAAACACTTTTCAATCCCTGCTCGTTCCTAGCAACCAGTTTCATGAATTAATGAAACGACAAATTTTCAATCAGAAATTATAAATCATACGTTTTATCAAGAATTTTCATATATTTTATAACTATATAATAGATTTTATGAAACTACTTGTGTTTTCAAAAGTAGAATATGCCTTTTTTAAAGGTAACCAAACTAAACACGAAACAACTTCACCTACGTTAATTTTAATTTCAACCAAATAAAAGAATCTCCGACATGAACTTTCAAAATAAAAGCAAATGTTTTCAGTTGACTGAACCTCTGTTTTCTATAAACATATTAGGATGAATTATCAATCAAGTTGGAAGAGCCGTTAATTCCGTTTTATTTTACTTGTTTGGAGCAAACAGAGAAACTAGCTTAATCCATTAAGTTACAGGCCGTTAGCTCACTATATTCACTACAGTATGTCATACCATATATTTTTCCCAACAAGGAAACGACAAAACAATAGAAATATCACATGTCTGTGGGATATTTGACGCACGAATTAGTCAATTTAAATGGAGCTCATATGAAGACTATTTGTTGCTGATCCTGGAGCTCGAATATAAATGTGTTTTAGGCCTCCTATTTAAAATGCAAATTGTACAAAGTTAAAGGCCAGAACAGGACCTTTAAGACTATACATGTAATATCTAAAATAATATTTAGAATGCGTCGATTACAACCATCGTGCCATTTTCTCCAGCGACTAAAGGAAATAAAGGTGCATGTTTTAGTGTTCGTATTAATCCAGAAGCCTCTCTGCATCCTGGTGGTTTGCAGGTAGACTATTTATACATGAGTGATGACATTTAAAAACCACTGTTTAAGTTCTCCATCATACCTTCCTGCGGCAACAATCAAATATCCAGCCCGCGCCGTGGAGCAGAGTACCGGCTGAACGCTCAGTGAAACAAACTGCAGACCTTAATACTCACTGGGATTCCGTGTATGCAAATAAATGATTTCATGTGCAGCTCACAGGCTGTAGCTCTAGCAGACTGTTAAGACTGGAACGCGGCGAAGTGTTTGCGCGTCAAAGAGCCCTGTGCACCACGCAGGGACCCTCACCTACATGTGGACCTATGGCTTACAGTGAAGGGGATATTTGTATTATTATTATTTTATATTCACCGTGGGCGACTTCCCAAGGGGGGGAAGAAAACTGGAGAAGTCAAGTGTGCGACCGCCCTGTGGTTCACTGCTCCGACCACAAAAACATACTGGCTCTTATGTTTTAAACAACTTTGTGACAGCTGTCTGCTTTCAACACGTGTCATCATCAACACTCATATTTGACTGCATGTACTTCGCCTTAGCAGCCCGTTTAATAAAACCATTTTCTTTACGCTATTAACGATGGCCATTTATAGCTGATCATAACTTTATATTGGAGCCTTCCACTGCTTTGCCCAGGCTGCAGGCCGGGGAATAAATGCACCCTTTCTTTCCCCGGCTGCGTAAAGCCAGTACAAACGGTGGGCTGAACAAGCTGCGCTGCCAGCTCCAAGAACTGCAGTCCTGGGCCCTCCGGTGATCCTTCAGATGGATCAGCGAGGTCCATATCCAAATCAAGGATAATTTTATGATTACATGGTGATCTCTGTAGGATCATGTTTCCCCCTTTGCCAATGCCATCAACTAGGTTCTCCCACACATTGTCTGATAGGAATTTAACACTGAATTAATAAATGCCTGTTCTCAATGGGATTACCTTTGGCACACAGTGTTTTAAGTTGAAGTTCATGGCGTCTTGTGTGTATGTTTCTGGCGGGACAGTTCGTGCGCCCCTTCCGTTGCTGTTGGGTTCATTGTGCTGTAAGGATGTCTCATGTCTGGAATGACCACATGTGCGCGCCGGCGGCCACCTTGGCGAGGACGCAGGGCTGTTGTGACTGCAAAACGTTACCAAATAGTCGAATGGCACAAGAAATATACGCATAGATAAATGATCCAGACTAGAACAACTCGCGGCAGCATAACTGACGAAGCACAAAAGAGCTATTGTGATGAAAATAATGTGGATTGATGTCAGATCTAACTTGACATCTAACATGACAGCAGCAGCATTCATTTATTTTGAAGTTCAGTTTGATTACATTGAATGAAACGCCGCAGGCCAGTGTGCGCTACAGGCCGGGCCTCGTACTCCATGAGTCATGCTTGTTGCAGCATGTTGCCACTGAGGGATTGCATGATTTACCCTTCCTCATATGAAGAACTTTTTATGTTTGATTTCGCCTCCTGAAATTGAGAACATACAGAAACTCCCACTCATCTTATTGAGGGTATTGCCCAGTGTTTGTCGCGCTCGGTGTATTGAGCCTACATGTGCATGTGTTCTCCTTCGAGGTCTTTTACAAGCATTGTTAATCAATCTAGGCTCTGTAATTCAAATTCACAGAGGACATTCTTAATATGAACCCAAACAACGAACAGCAAGTTCCAGCTATTAATCTTCCAATTGTCCATGATTATTGTTCACTTGTTTGCACATCACAATAAACGGCAAAGCCTGTTTTTAATGGTTATTAAAACATTAATATTTTAAATATATAAAATTAAATGGGTTGTTTATAATGATGCACATGCCCTCGTTGATTTTTTAGTTTTTGTTGATGTTGCCACACGCAATCTTTGTTCTTGAAAAATTTAACTAATTTTAATCCACCAAGGTTCCACTGTATCTTTTGGTTCAAGTTCTCGTGCTACAACACAAACCCAAAACATCTCAGATTATGTGTAGTAGATGTTAATTCAAAGTAGTTTGTAAAATAGTTTTTTTTATTATTATTTATGTCATTTAAAATATAAAATTTAAATGTGTCTTTAAACTGTGTGAATCATTTTATTACGTCGAAGTTTAGGTTTTATTTCATCAATGGAAGCAGATGAGAACAAAATCGTTTAGACTTGAACGTCTGAATCCGTGTTTTACGCACGCCACTGGCACCTTCTGTTTCTTTTGGTTAACAAAGAAGTGGATTATATATGTATGTACATTGATTTAATTTTTACATACAATACAAATGCCCCCCATTAGGCCACAGCTCATGTTGAAAGTCTGCTCACAAATCCAGTGAAAGCTGCATCACGTCCATTTCCTCCAACACAGAATAGACACAGAGCCATTGGTCGTAAACACACAGCAGCAGACCAGACACAAACACACTCACGTACATACACACACATACACACACACGCACACACAAACACACTCACGTACACACACACACACACACACACACACACACACACACACACACACACACACACACACACACACACACACACACACACATGCACGTCTATCCAGTCCTCTCTTTTCAGAGATCAACATCATTTTCACACGTATATGTCAAAACCCCCCCCAGAACATCTACAAACACACAAATCCAGAAAAACTCTAAACACTCCTTTTTATATTATCCAACGCCGGCTATAGACGCAGCCCCTCCGTGAAGCGGGTCCAGACTAAATCGTGAGACTGAAAACAAAATGATAGTAAAAGTTAATGTCCTCCAATAGCTTTTCATTGGGACAGGAATTCTCACCCCTCTTCCGCTCTTTTCAGGCGCTCAGACGGTGCCTTCAAAGCCTGAATGGCCCGACAGGCTGCATGGCGAGACGGCAACTTTCAACTTGACCTTGGCCTCCAGCCGCGTCTACCTCCTATGTTAGAAACCCGCTCGCATGCACAGCGGCGCGGACTCCAGAGCTGTTTTGTGTCTTTGCATATTGTTAACACGTGGAGGGCCTGTACTATTCGCCTATTTTTCTACATTTCCTTTAGTTTTGACCTGAAACCCACGAAGAGCTGGTTTCTACGAGGCCTTGTTATGAACGTGTTCAAAAGTCACTTGCATGCATAAGCGGAAATACCTGGAATCTGTGGAATACCTACACTCGTGAACAGTTCTTCTTTATCTCGTATGCAATGCACCATTTCTGCGGTGTGTTATGCGTCTCCGTGCGTATTCTGCACCGTGTATGTTGGGCATCAGCTGCAACACAGGCGTCTTATGCCTCGAGGAGCATTGAGCCGCGTTCTAACACTACTTCAACATTATATTTGACGAAAGGAAATCCCCTTTGTCGATTTGCTGTGTAATGATTTCCAGTTCGACGCAAACAAAGGCTGGTCAGTGTGCGTCAGTAAAGGGCCACAGGCAACACACATTAGTCATGTGTACACACTGAATAATTGCTGTCTGCGGAAATGCTCGACCACTATTGAGAAATCGGCTTAATTTTTAAGCTTTAAATATCCAAAGAGCAACCAAGTAAAGCCTAACAACACGTGGTTCTATTATTTATACGCGTTTATGATTAAATATAACCTCATATGATAAGACCACACTAATTTGGATCTGTTTAAAAAAAGAAGGCACAATATTCATCTCGTATGAAGCCCACACGACAAAAGCTGAATCCCTTGATAGATACGGTCATCTTACTTCGCCGCATTTTTCTCCATTTAATTATCTGCACTGGGTGATGTTTACCGTCCTCTTTGCATAGCCCCGTCACGTGACATCTTCTGGGCCAATGGCTGTGCAGCCTTCAACCGCTCTGGTGCGCGTCAGAGCGCCTTGACTCTCTGGGAACCAGTATCTCCTTTTTTCAGTCTGTGGTCTTTTTTAAAAAGAGCCAGAAGCTCTAATGTTGGATGCTGTGCTATGACAACGTCACTACTGCTCCGTCCGCGCTGGGTCGACCCGTCGGTGATGTTCCTCTACGACAACGGCGGAGGTTCCGATGAAGTGAGCAAGAACATGGAGGGTTTCCCCGGTGGCAACTTTGCTGCGAACCAGTGCAGGAATCTGATGGCGCACCCCGCGTCCCTGGCACCCAGCTCGGCGTACTCCTCCAGCGACGTGCCCACCTCCGGCATGGGCGAGCCAGTGAAGCAGTGCAGCCCCTGCTCTGCAGCCCAGAATTCCTCCAGCGCGTCCCTGCCGTATGGGTACTTCGGTAGCAGTTATTACCCGTGCAGAATGTCGCATCACAGCAGCATTAAACCGTGTGGCGCGCAGCCCCCCTCTGCGTACGGGGAGAAATACATGGACACATCTGCCTCGGGCGACGACTTCGCCTCTCGGGCAAAGGAATTCGCTTTTTATCCGACCTACCCCTCAGGCCCGTACCAACCTGTTCCCAGTTACCTGGACGTCCCGGTGCCAATCAGTGCGCCGTCAGAAGCCAGACACGAGTCCCTGCTGCCTATGGAGAGCTACCAACCGTGGACTCTCGCCACCAACGGGTGGAACGGCCAGGTTTACTGCGCCAAGGAGCAGCCCCAGCCCGGACACATGTGGAAGTCCTCCATACCAGGTAGGACAGATATTCCTCCAGCTTTTACAGGACAGAGCCGAAATATTCAGAATGAGGCGGACTAAATGTAATTTACTCTGTGGGATAATCTGTTTATATCAACCCTAGAGAACTAATATAGATTCACCCTTGAAATTAAGTTTTTCTTAACAATGTGATTTAAAACCGTCCTTACTGGTGTGATTCGTTTTTAGAATAAAATATCCTCACATATTTTCCATGCAAATATTATGGAATCATATGAATTGGAAATGTGTGGATCACTTCTTAAGACAATTTTATTTCTAAAAAGGACGACATCATTTTCTGAATGACTGTGTTTGAGCCACTTGTTGAGAGGCAGCTTATGACAGCTCTTTTTCCCCCCCTTTAAGACGCAGTGTCTCACACCGGTGGAGACTCTGGCTCGTATCGACGTGGACGAAAGAAACGCGTGCCATACACCAAGTTGCAACTGAAGGAACTCGAGCGCGAGTACAATGCCAATAAATTTATCACGAAGGACAAACGGAGGAGGATATCCGCGCAGACCAACCTGTCCGAGAGGCAGGTCACGATATGGTTTCAGAACAGACGCGTAAAGGAGAAGAAAGTTGTCCACAAATTGAAAACCATCAGCTAGTTCAATTTTTTCTTTTCTATTACGGACAACATCTGTGGGAGAAACTACTACTACAACACACACACACACACACACACACACACACACACACCGACACACTTGGACTTGTGAATTGGATTAACGCAACTCCTTCCTGACTGAACATGATTTATTTGTGTGTTGCCAAATGATTTCCCGGAGCTTCTGGAACTGCAAACAAATAATTCGCAGGCCCCTGAATGCTGGACATCTCCACTTCCTGCCACTTATTTGTATTTTATCTTTTATGAAAGTGGAAAAGAAAAGAGAAAATATAAAACTTGCAGTATTTGTGACTTCTTTTTGTCTTCCCACCCTGTGGCATGCTCAACTCTTTACGCAGGACCCCAGTTCAGAAAGGTGTGCGCCACCGAGCTACGCCTTTATCTTCAGCTTTAACTAGAGAAATGTTAGAGGCGAAGATTTCACAGGAAGTGACGGATTTGGACCTTGGGGATGTTAAATATTAATCTCTCCTAACTCTTCGTTAAACAGCTACTCACGTGCTTTGCTTGTATGAAGTTTAGTCTTATCATATGGACCCGTCATTATCCAATCCATGGTGCAGTTCCTATTGTAATGCTTAGATAATCATCCGGGAAATGTGTTTATATCGATCATAACTTTTTATAATGTGTGCGTTTCCATGTGGTTGTGTATATAAAGTAAATTCCGGCATGTTACCCAGGTTATTTGTGTGTGCGTCTAATATGTCGGTGTTTAAAGTCGTCAAATAAAATGTGGACCTGGTTGAATTATCTTTTTGAAAATGGTCCTGTATAGTTTCATAGTAGCTCAACTTTTTAATTTTAAGCTCAACCACGTTATCTTTTGAATGAAACGGCCTATCATTACAAAAAAAAATTCTTTAAGGCCCAGACTCATAAATTTGGTTTAAATATATTGAAGGTGTCGTGTTGTGGATTTTATTGGGTATGTAGCCCCCTAAATATTAATAAGCAGAAGTGTTTGGAAATTGAAATTTCGAAAATGTGTTGTAGTGCTGTGCTTGACTCTGGGAGAGGAGGGAACAGGTCTGTTGCAGCTGGTCTGTGCTGAAATATAGGCTGACATCGCCATCTAGCGACAACTTTGTGAAAATCTCAGATGGACATACTCTGAGTTAAAATAATAGAATTTATAAAAATAAGATTAAAATGTCAAACAATGAAGGTTGTAATAACTATTTCCTATGATAAAATACCATTACGTTGCATTATATCATAATAATTACCTACATTTTATGTGTGGATAGCTGCCGTAATAAACGGGTGCAAATTGTAGAATTGTCTAGACTAAACATAAACTATAAAAATCGATATTTTACTCCTCTTGATGTGACTGTACTATATATAAATATTTTAATTTCAAAATTATCCCAAGGACATTTGATCTTAAAGGGGACTGATACGAACTAATTATTTTCTCTCCAAATTGTCTTTTGTTTTTAAAGTATCCATATGTTCATTATAATTTTGACATACATTGAGCCATAGGATACGTTTTGATACGACTCACCCTTTTAGTAAATTGCTGTAATATTATGTTACCTTATTTACTGAGATGGAACATTTTACGCACAGAGCTGACGTATAGGACAAAGGGAAATGGACCATTACATTTGGCCATCACGACTGTCTAAATATCCCGTGTATACTTACATAGATATGTGGTTGGCTTTAAATAGCCTACCACTGGTTATCAAATTATTTTGTTATTTTGTTATTTATATGCCTGTTAAGTATTCTGCAGGGTTATAGTTCTAGCATTCTGTACGTTTTACGCAAATAAATGAAACAAAAAATAAATAAAATGCAATAAACACAACAGTGGCGTATATTTGCGGCTACAGGTGAAAATAATATCCAGTTCTTGTGATGAACAAAAAAGTTCCAAAGCGGAATTTAAATAAAAAATCCTCCAGTGCATTTTCTTCTGGCTTCATATAAATGTTTTCTCGTGTCCTATTTAAAGGGGAAATGTTGGGAAATGTATTTAATATTTCGAGATGGAGTCCAGTTTTAATACAAGAGATTTTAATTCGAATTGATTCTGCCTTAATTAAGATTGTTTTGAGGTGTAGTGCTTAGACGAGAAAACTATTTGCTCCTGCCTCAGATGATCGTATCCGTGTCCATATGTGTTATGGGAGTGAATATTTATGATCAAGTTCCTGCAGCAGTGTCAGGAGAGTTTTGTATTTGATCACAGATAACATGCCCCTTTATGTAATATCAAAACTATTCTGGTGGATTATTCCGTGTGTAATGTATTGAAAATATTTTGGATTACACTCCAATATTGCTTCAGGCAATTATTGCGGGTTACACAGTGAATGAATCTGTCATCCGTACAATACTGTTACCCGATCCCAGGAGTCGGTGTGACGATGATCCATTTCACTTTGGTCTAAAAAAGGATGAAGACTCGAGTTTTCCATTACATCTTTATTTTCCAAAGTATTCCATTCAAGAGAAATATGAAAACAAGACTAAATAATAACCGACTTACACATCCATGACAGCATTGGGTTTTCATTAGCAGCTAATCAACTTAAAATAACACACACAAAAATGCAGTTTTTAATTTTCTGTTCATCCACAGCATCACATGGAAATGTTGCAGCTCTCAAACGGTTGGTTGTTTAAAACGTTCCAGGACGTTTAGTTTACAAGTTTATATAATAATGGATATAAATAACTGGCTAAAAATAAATCGGATTGCTCATCATCGTGTGCATGTTTGTGAAGTGTGTGCTCTATCAGGCTGATCCGCAGGCCTCTCGTGTTTCAGCTGAGTTGATGATACGGGTTGACCCTTAAGGAACGAACAGTGGGGACAAGGCAGATAATCAAAAACGCTGTGACGCATTGTGTTATTACTGTGTTCACTATGTGTTGAATAGATATCAAA
Organism: Pleuronectes platessa; assembly: GCF_947347685.1. NCBI lineage: Eukaryota > Metazoa > Chordata > Actinopteri > Pleuronectiformes > Pleuronectidae > Pleuronectes > Pleuronectes platessa. Next base: position 10,525,356 of record NC_070643.1, read on the forward strand.
TAAACAGCAGCAACAGTAAACCCCTTCAACGGAACTGCAACAGGCCACTCTTAGATTTCAGACGTAAAAAGTACCATCATCATGTCACTCGTTGGTTTCCAGAATGTAACTCTTCCCTGATACACAATATTAAATTGTGGCTGCAACTTGATACTCACCCATTCTTCTTTTAATAACTCTGTTGCTTGTAATCCGTTAATCCCTTTGCCAAAACTATTTGGCTGCATGTGATGAATGACTCAGTCAAATGTCAGACGTCAAATCAAATCCAGTCAGAACTGCAGCATGACTCGCTCAGCTGTTCAATTAATTATGCCTTATTTATGGATTATCGTCTATACGTCTTCTCAGTAGTTTTGAGAATACACGTCACTAGTTTATCTCGCATTTGAAGCGTATAGTGCGTATATTCATATATATGCTGCATTTTAGCCTGCAGCCTATATGTTAATTTATGCATATGATAACATATACCATATGCCTATGTTGTTGTTTGCATAACGTGCTGGCGTGATGCGTAAATGTCACTAAAATATGATGTAGACCTTGTTTGAGTTTCTTTACCTCAAATATAGGTTATAATACAAAACTGATCCTTAACCTGGGGGCCACACAATAATAATAGTAATCATAATAATAGTAATTATACTGACAATAATTCGACAATATCTACGACAGTAATTTTATTTAGCTTTAGTGAATACTCTTGTCCATTTATAGTCTCTTTTCCTTCCCCTCCAGTTTTATTGGACTAGTATTGAAGCCTATTTTATCTTAATGATCCTTTGTTTCTCCACACGAGAGGTGCAGTAACCACAGGATTCGCCAAAGGCTGGATTGTGGAGTATTTCTAAATAGTGAGAAGTCGGATATGTTCTGCTTATGACACGCACGTGACCAGCTCGCTGTGGCCAGGATGTCCGCGCGCACGGAAAGCTGCGTTGTGTCGCGCCAACGTCCTCTGACGCACAGGCACCGAGGAGCGCGCACGCGTTAGCCCAGAGATGGGTGAAAAAGCGGCGATGTGTGACTGCTCGGCGCATCGCGGAGTCCAAAAAGAAAAAGAGGAGCGGAAGCGTTAGAGCGGAAGTTGACTGCAGTGACGTGAGGCGTGCGTCTCATTGGTTTGTGGACCAAAACAAGCGCGCAAGTCCCGCCTCCAGCCAGAGACGGAGTCACGTGATAGTCCAAAGCTCAGAGCGCAGTGCTCCGCCCTCCCCTCCCTCAGGAGCCGTCCGGGATGGCACAGCCCACAGCTCCAGCGAGACGCAACGAGGCTGGACTGGATCACTGTTCAAGAATTGAGTTCTGCTGCCACACTAAGGAAGAACGGTGAATTGCAGCTAATTTAGAGCTGAGAATATAGGATCAATTTGCCTTTATTAAATACTAAATGCGGGTATTTCTGTCCCGTGCTTAATTTGTATAATCACAACTTGGCGGAGAAAGCGAAGTCATATGGAAACATTTGTCTATTATCATTTGAGGAGCGCCTTGAAACGAAATATTTGAGGGCCACATTAATTAATGTGTTTAAAAACTGAAAATAGAAAACAATCCGGACACGGTTTATTTTAGTCCAATGAAATTAAAGGTTGGAGTATTTTGGTCTATGCTACATCCTCAAGGACTCACTATATAAAATCCAGGAAGAATCTTCATACATCTGAATAAACTGATGTATTGTGTGGCAATCGGATCAATAGAAATGGTCAAATAGAACCAATATGGAGTGCGTATTCTCCCCTGGTGCATATCTCTCCCCTGCTTTGTCAGACGTGGTTGAGGACAGACAGGACCAGCCCTCGTCTTTGCTCTTTACTTTGACCTTCGCTGTCTCCGTGCGTATAATTCGGCCGAGGCCTGCCTGCAACCTTCAGTCACTCAACAATATAGCTTTGGTCAGTCCTGAAAACACGACTTGGGCTCGGAAGTTAATCTTGTAATTCACCTCAAAGACCTGAGCAGACGCGAGTTTATCCAGCACCGTGACAGCGGTCAAATAGAAGCACTTGACCGAGATTACGTGGAAGCCTCCTCCGCGTCTCCGCCGGCGCCTAATTCCCCCACAGACGGACTTTCCCTGTCCTGATACACCCGTACATCATCTCATTTGGTTTCGAGTATAGATGCCACATAATTTACTGGATTCAATTATGAAGGCTCTGTAGTCTATGAATGTTTTAAGCGGGTGATACACAGCGAGTGTACGCGCCGGATGTGTGGCCTCGGTTTTCTTATACGCACTTTGAGGGAATTCTCTTTTCGGGCAATACACGTTTGACGTTAATTCAAGTTTAAAATGAGTATAAACTTGAAGAAAGTAACGTGTAATCGGGGTTAATTTGAACATTTAATAAATATGTTGCCTAGGCCTCCATGTTAAATGTTTTTCCTCACCGTTTGGTTGCATTGGAGGATAAAAAAATAAGGATCGCGGGAGAAAAAGGTATCTTAAAAAAGAGCTTTAAAACCTCTGCTAAATACGTCAAGTTCGCATCCTGTTCAGACAATAGACTGATAGGACAGGTTGACTGCTTTAATCCAAAACAAACTTACATTTAAAATTAAATGCTGTTAATTTAACGTCTCGGTTCTTTCGGATAGTATAACAGTTTTCGGGATGATGATTTCTCCATCCTCTATGTTCTTATAGATCCATTCTAGATTAATACAAATAAGAATATCCATTCATGAGTCGTTTACCATTGTTTTATCTAACAAACCAAATGCGAGACTAAACTGAATATAGATTCTCGTACGGTGTCCATGATGTGTTCATGAAAGGTGAGAGCGAGAAATGTGTTTCAGTGGCGATTCCGTTTGATTTCGTCCTTTTAATCGAATAAACCAGTTTCTCATAAATATACATATTACCAGCTGTAAATGCTGTGTAGCCGACCAAGTCTGTATGTGTTTTTAGGTTTTCACATGACAAATCCAGTGGCGGCAGATAAAACGCGCAGTCTCATCTTTTCCAAAAAAATAGTTTTTAAGCTTTGCGCGTTAGACCTTCTCCAAATGTCAAGCTAACATTTACGATTCCTCACAGAACACATCTTAAGACAAATGCAATGCGAAATGCTGAAAAACAGCCAAAGAAAACGATCTGTTACTATTCGCAAGGCCAAATACTATGTTTTTTTGTTAAATATATAGATTAATTTACTCTATATTTTCATGTAATTCTATGAGTGGGATTGATGTGGAAATTATAAATGTTCTATCTTCTGATTGTATATTTGCTTTGATCTGTTTACGCAATAGCCTGGTTTGCCTATCGAATTCCCCTTTTCCACTCAAACTGCAACCCTTTCTACATTTTAATCTCCTTATCTCTTTGTCATTCTCCTTTTGTTTCTGGCATTCCTGTTTCGATCTAATTTCATTGTATGTCCTTTTTGTTCAGGCCCGCTGTTCGTGACGCACAGTTTGCCCTGGACCCCTTCTAGTAAGCCTCCTCAACTGGTTTTTGTCAGAGGTGGCTCCCGTTGACCGTGGAGTTGGTCAGCTTCCCCCAGCAAATGGCCCATGTGTGGTCCGCCTGGCCTGGTCTGTCGTCGCCATCTCCGTCGGCCCCACATTTCTGTCACCTGTGGATAAATCAACACGTCGCTGGCTGAATCAGGTTCAACATTTTCCACTCGGATATTCCTGCTCGCTTATATTATATACGGTTAAAGTGCGAGATCAGATTGTTTCACGTCTCAGTCTGATGGTTTTACAATCCTGCCGCAACTGCAGCCTCGTATCAATGTAGCCAGCAATATAATAATGGTCGTGCCAAGACCTTGCACCATTCAAGTTCAAAACCACTTCTTTTTTTTAAATCTCACATATGAATATGCAATGGAAAAAAAACACATAGCATATTTTAAGCTAAATCTACACTGGCTATAAATAAGCCCTAATTAGCTCGGCCTAGTGTGGCCTACTTGCCCAGATTTTACGCATGTCTTTACGCATTCTCACCCCGCATTACAAAACGCCATTCACTGTAAAGTTGTATCTTGTGACCTTTGAATGCATGTATAGGAATTAGTGCAGATAAACGTCACAGATGTTAGGCCTTTACACTCCTTCCTCTTCTTCTAGTTATGTATACAGTCAAACTGCCTGTGCATCTTTGCGGTCGCTTTCCCTGCACACTGTAAACTATAAAGACACAGTTCATGTTGAGATCAAGAATAGATGCATTGAGGCGCAGGTGTGGTGGCTGTTTCTTTCCTACAATAAAATGAAAACAAATCAGCCCGTACTAAAACTCTTGTTTTTTCCCCCTAGATTCCACTTTAAGACTTAAACTACAGGAGGTGTCTTTGCAGGACACTGAATGCGCCTATTTAGCCTCCTTTACAGCCTATAGGGCCTACCTGACGTGGTGTTAAACTGTACTTTCAGATCCTCCCCAGGCTGGCTTGTTTACTTGTTGTCCAACAAGGTTTTATGGCACAAGGATGGGGCAATCTGGCCTATTTGTCGCGTTCTCTTCCTGATACAACCGCAGCGCGTCTGTGACTCTGTATTAGATTCTCCTCTCTGTTTTAAACTAAAACATACAGTGCTAATACATTTGACTTAGAATTATTGTAGGATTTGAGTGTTATATTTGATACAAAAACGTTAATGTGTGTGTCTGTGTCCGTGCGTAAAGGTACGATAATATATCAAGCCACCCTATAATGGCAGGGAAAACCTATCTTTGTGTAAATATACTGCTTTGTCCATTTCAAATCTCCGCCATTGACACATTGTCCCTTTTTTTTATAATTATCTCTGATGCCCGTGTTTCCTTTCCCCAAAAAAATGTTAATTTAAATTTTTTCCATCCAACTAATTTAAGGTTTGACAATGCTCCAATGGAACATCATGAGTGTGTAATTGACTGTTCAGAGTTAAATCCTGACCTACAGCAGAGTAAATCAAAGACCCTGGATCTCTTTTGATACGCGATTAATGCGAAGGTGGAGTTCATTTGACTTTTCCCTCAGTCTACAGTTACAGGCTCCACATTATCGACCAATCTTGTAACCCAAAGCCGTGCGTATAAAGCAACAGCAATTAAAAAGGAACTCCATCCGGGGCACAGTGTGGGCCCTTTGCTCTCAGTGAAGGACTCGCTCCCTCCCCCGAACTTGAAGTCGACCGTACACAGACAAAAAGCTTTGGCTTTGAGAGCTTTAACTCAGCACCAGACTGCAGTTATGATCAAGAAAGAAAAACCGCATGCACAAGAAGGATGGTCGGAGGATCAGCTGACTGACTTCCTCGAATACAAAACACATTTGACACTACGTAAACTCCCAATTTTAATTATAACGTCTATTTTTAGGACATTTAAAATAAAATAACAAGCAATTTAACAACAGAAATATGGTTAAAGATGGACTTATTTGTTTTGCCTTACCTTAGTTGTGAACAGACATTATCTATGTCTCTGTTGCTGGAGATTCCCAGCTGCTGACTTTGAGTCCGGTTAGGTGGCGACTTCCTATCACGCTTGGCCAGTTTTGTGGTGTCTGTCTGGCCGGGGAGGTAAAAGGGAGCAGCAGAATACTATAGCAGCTATAAAAACGCAGGTCTGTGTAGAGCTGGCTTTGGTTTTCCTGGGCATCCTGTGCTCAATTACAGCTTAAAAGCTTCAGCACAACTCCTAGAATTTGTCTGGATTGACTGAGAGGCGGAGCGTGTGGTCTCACGGACAGTGCAGTTACTTGTGTCTGTGCAATTTATCCAACTAAAGTGGACGGTGGAAACAGCCCCGAAAACTGCTTTTCCTGTTTTGATTCTCACAGGGCGTTAGTTGGTACTTGCACCAGCCTTATTGCGTGTGATATTTTAAGGTTGTGGTCCACATGTGCCATCAGGAGCCCCTTGGGCCCCAGTGTGCTCGTCGGGCCGTGGGGCAAGGCCAGCCGCGGCGGTCTTAATCCGCGATCAGGTCTTGCATTCACAGCACATTAGAGTCAGGTTGCAGCCTATCCAAAACGAGCTCCACGGTGGCCTCAGATCAGAGAGCCAGGGAATGTCCACTGACACATTTACAAAACCAAATAGGAGAAATATCTGCATTTCAAATGAGTCAGCGTGGCTTGGAAGGTAAACCTTTGGTCCACAACTCACTGCCTTTTCCACCGGTTCATGGCCTAGAAATTATGTACATTCACATTAAGGATTTCGAATAGGTTTCACGGAATAGTATATACTTTAAATGTATATACCTATTATACAACTATATATTTATATATATATATATATATATATATATATATATATATATATAATTACTTCTTGCGCAACACTATCCTTTTTTAACACAAGGTTTTACTCCTTCCTTTCTGTGCGTGTGGATGTAATTTACGCATGTATGTATATGTGTGTCAATTTAGGAAATAGAGTGAAGGGAATTAATGAAAATTATAGATAAGAGGACTTAAGAAATGTATAGAAACTGTCTCCTCACTGAACCACCTGCATTTGAATAAATATTCGCCCGAAAACGTTAAGCCATATCCGTGCGTAATGGTTGTTGCGTCTTTTGGGAGATGTTACTGCCGCCATTAAATGTTAATATGAGGAAAAAACAAAGCAATGAGGAGCATAATTTAAAAATAGCATACGTTTTTTTTCCGAAGAGCTTATAACATTTTACTACTAAGCAGACTGTTTTAACGATTGTTGGCGTTAGTTTAAACTCCATTCATGCGCTTTTTCTGCAATAAACCTGTTTTTCCCCCTTGAGATGTATCTGTCTGTTTTTCCTGTTGCTTTGACTGACGATGAAATGTTACAATACTATAAATGTCTCCAGGATCCTTAAATTAGGATGTTAAACATTTGTTTATTGGTGCAAATTAATAAAAACAACTAAAATTCCTTTTGCTGTTTTTATTTTTAAAGTTGCAATTCTGGTAACGATGAATTTGTTTTGTCTTTATTTGTCAAAATTGTGATTTTTTTATCTTTGCTACGCTGGCACTAAACAGAAGACTGAAGCCAGCTGAAACATTAGCCGCTACTTTGAACATGACCCTGATAACCAAATGCTCACTGGGCATTTGGTTATCTTGGTGAGCCATGTTGTAAAACCTCTAAATGATGAGGACTCAGACATTTCTAAAAGGGGACTTTGGAGACAAGGTGGTTGTTGCCTTCCTCCAGTTTAGAGCTTTAGCATTTGTACTCAGTTAATGTTTGTTTAGCTTATGTCATTGCAGAGTAGTTAGAATTCAGATTTTTTCAAGTTTGAATGCACTGAACAAATAACTTCCAAACAAGTAAAAAGCCTAAAATGCGCACAAATATATTTCAAGGACAAACCGAGAGAAGGAGCATCTGGAAAATTCTTATTGATACTTTGGCTAAAGCTTCGATTGAAATCCCTCCTCTCTATTTTTATCTGCCAACGTCCACATATAGTAATGTCTTCCCTCGACTTCGTTGCGTGTGAAGGAATTCGGTTTTAAGCCGACATGGCGATGAACCACCAATGTCAAGCTTTAGGACACACAGCAGTCATGCCTCTTACTTTCTTGCGCATACGCACACACGGACAGACAGGCGCGCGTGCGTAGACACACACACACACTCCCACACACCCACAGCCTGAAAATCTGTCAATTTCTGCCGCGTGGTCACGTGACCTCCTCCTCCGTGGAGTGGATGGAGATGGCTCTCCACGTCAGCCTACGTCTCCAAATTTCTGTTTAGCGAACCTGCTTGAAAGAGGCAAGAGGCACGGCGCTTCAGAGCCATGTTCAGGGCGGCTATAGAGGAATCAAACCTCAACATAGAGTTATAGTGGTGGGTGAACTACGATGATGGATTTTGACGAGCGAGTCCCCGTCGGATCGAACATGTATTTGCCCAGTTGCACTTATTATGTGTCGGCGGGGGCTGATTTCTCCGGTCTTCCCTCATTTTTGTCCCAGACCCAGTCCACTCGCCCCATGACATACTCTTACTCCTCTAACCTGCCGCAGGTCCAGCCCGTCAGAGAGGTGACATTCAGGGACTATGCAGCCATTGACCCGTCCGGTAAATGGTCGCACCGGGGGAACTTGCCCCAGTGCTACCCCAGCGCAGAGGACATGGTGCACCGGGACTGCCTGTCGGCGCAAAACGCCGTCGTAGGGGATATGTTCGGTAAAAACAGCCCCGCAGCCGCCGCTGCTGCCGCCGCGTACCACCACCACCACCACCACCACACGAGCGCCGGGTCCGCCGCGTCCAATTTCTACGGGAACGTGGGCAGGAATGGCGTGCTGCCACAAGCTTTCGATCAGTTTTACGAGACGGCGTACGGGAACGCGTCGGAGAGCTCCTCCACGAACGGCTACTCAGGGGACAAAACGGCGACCAAGCAGCCCAGCTCCGCGCCGGAAGACGCGCCTTCATGCCGGGACGCCGAAGAGAAGGAGACCCGGGAGGAGACGAGCAGCCCGGAGTTGTCTTCCGGCAACAATGAGGAGAAATCTAGCAGCAGCAGTACGTATTAAAGTCAGCGCCTAGGTTATGAGAGAAAGTTTGCAATCTTGCGCGCTGCTGTTAAATTTTTTATATGCTGTTTTATAAGCATATAAGGTTTATAGAGGGCCTGTAGACCCCCCACCCCCAACAAAACTTTGTTATAAACTGCAGGATCACGTGTTTGGAATTGAAATTGGCCGTGAAAGACAACAGGCCAGTGATTTTTCTGTAGCCTGGACGTCCCCAAAAAGCAACCCGATATGAATTCGAATTCCTATAGAGACCTGCTTTAATTCATGTAATATCAACGTGCTTGTTTCACGCTTTCTTGGCGTTAAATAGGCATTTGCATGTAATGAGGGTGGTGGCTCTAGTTTAAAGTTTAGCACACATGAGCTCTCGTGCTGAAGCTATCATGGAGTGTGTGTGTGGGTTCCCCGTTGCACATTAACTCCCCTGTGTCTTCTCTATAAACCAATATGTACATTTCCATATAAACTGTTTAGTGCAACACGTTCTCTTTTTTCCTGAAGCCAACTGCTTGCATTTGAAAGTGAGCTTGTTGTTTCCATTCGCTTGAAAAGGTCAAAGCCCAAGTGTATTGTCTGGTGAACCAGCTGCGAATGGTTTGGTAATCTTTCCAGTGTCATATGATATCAGTATATATGACAGTTGAAATGTTGAAATAGGAAATATGTTATTAATGCTTTATGTAGAGGAAATCCGCCCGTGCGCAATCTGGGTAACCTCCAGGACGTGTAAATCTTTTTGTAACATGGTCATGCCTTCCACGAAATGCTACTATTTTCTATAAACTCTACATTTTGTGTGTCTGTTTTCCAGATGGACAGAGGACCCGCAAGAAGAGGTGCCCTTACTCCAAATATCAGATCAGAGAACTTGAACGAGAATTCTTTTTCAGTGTGTACATAAACAAGGAGAAGCGCCTGCAACTGTCTCGGATGCTCAACCTCACCGACCGACAAGTGAAAATCTGGTTTCAGAATCGCCGCATGAAGGAGAAGAAACTGAACAGAGATAGATTACAGTATTACACGTCCAACCCTCTGCTTTAGGGGCCGAACACAGCATCCCGTCCCCCAGGCTCGAACAGTCCTCTGCTGTGGGGACTCCCTGCGTTTACAGACTGACTCTCCGGGGCTGTGACTCTCTCCCTGTGTACATTGTGTACCACAATGGCCGCTCCAGCAGCAGGAGCAGCAGCAGCAGCACTTCTCAACGGTTAATTTCAAGTTCGAGGACAACAGTATCCTGTGATCTGAGTAACCTAAAGAGTGAGCATGAATTAAGTTTGTGGACTTAATAGCGACTCTGATTTTGGGAGAAATGTAGAACCGGATTATTGTCCTCGCCAAGACTGTGCGTGCGAAGGCCCGATGTTATCGTAATTGCGACTCTCACACGCCTTCTTCTATTTTTCCCTTCACGCGGACAAACAGAGTCCCAGCAGTCTAATTGACTGATCCAGTGTATTTTGTAATCCAAAGATTTATTTTACCATTTTATTCCTCCTGTTTAAAAAATCAGAAAACTGCTGGGGTTTTCTGGGATGATGGCGAACATGTGACTTTAATAACTGAATCTATATTGGTGTGACCAAATAATGAGTCCGAACGGATGAGAATGTAATGTGTTTCTGTTTTGTCTGCTTATTTATTTTGTAGCCACTCGTTTACTATCTCGTTTCAACGCCACGGCTTGGAAAAAAAAAAGTCCATTATTACAGGCAGGCTGTGGGGATCGGTGTTGAGTCTGGGCTGACCTCAAAACAAGCTTCTGTCATCTTTCCTTTGAACCTGCAGAGTGAAGGCTGAATATTTATATTTTGGAGTATCTTTCAAGACCCAAATCCATATTTGTCCCTTTATTTGATTTTGTTTTTGTTGAGACTATCAGGCGAGTATTGATAATGCAGGCCAAACCAGAGAGATAAGCTTGTCCACTGGATCCGTGTGGAGTTGCACTGAGGTACACGCCCAACACATTCACACAGGTATACAGCCTATGCAGCGGGCCTCTTCGGTCTGGACCTGATGCGCATAACAGAATATTTTTTTCACGACTCCTGATCCTTTGGTACTTGCAGTCTGATCAAGGTTTAAAGAAAAACAAAAAATCTGCATTTTAAAGTGTGCCGCCAGGGCAAAGCTTGTCAGGGTCATCGCATTGAATCAACTGCTTGGTATGCCCCCAAAACTCTTGTGTATTATACTCTATTTCCAAATAAAAACAACAAATGAAATCATTATTAAAAAAAAAGAATTATAACTCCTGCGTGTTGTTTGACTTTTTTTTAAATAGATATACGTCATGGTCAAGAAAAATAAAAAAAACGCACATTGTATATTTTTCTCATTTCGTTTTACGCAAGCCAAATTAACACAGACACGCAGCAGAATTTCTCACATTTACGTGTCAGAGGAAACTATTACGAACCGAATGTGAAGAATAAATGAGAGCTCACGTGTAGGGCTTCTTTAGAGGCGCACACAAGCACTACCTCATGCAAATTAAACATGTGTTTATATTTATTTTATGGAAAAAGTGAATAAAGTAACTAATTAAAAAATATTGGGCATTTCTCGTTGAGCAATGATTTCTACACAACCATAAATGCGTAATGGTGAAAGTTTGGTCTTTAAATAGTAGATAAACAGAAATCTACAAGAGGTATAATTGCTCCCCTGCTGTAGTCTTGTGCTGCTACATTTTCCAATTATGTTTCGGCTTTGTTACAGTATTTTGAAACTACAGGAAATCTTTGTCATTGTCAACTCATGCGTCCACACTTTATCCAACTCAACATTAATTGTGGCCAAACATTCAGCCTTGCACCGGCTACATTTAGTTTTCTATGCGTTTCTCTCTCTATCCCCCCTCTCTCTTTGTAGTCTTTGTATGTGTTTGTGTGTGTGTGTGTGCGTGCACGCTGTCATTTCACTGATTGGCTTTGGAAACAGTGTCCCAACAGCCTTCTCCTTTGGCGAGGGTTGCCATATTTGCTGTTGTTATCACTGTGTTTATGGGAGCTAGCCGCAGCGCATTGGCGTTCATATATGACAGTCAAAAGGGCCATAAACGCGGGGAGAGAGGCTGAAGTTTATGGTTGCCTCTCTCTGCCATAGTCCGGCCTTGCCTTGCGCATCCTTTACTGCGCGCTGGAATTCCGTCCCTAATTACGGGACATCCTCCCCGTTGCCGCAGCAACGCGGCCATAAAAGCTGTCTGAGAGTCTGGAGCATTTGTACAATTGGAGTGCAGTGCAATAAACCGTCTGAGACCCAAGGTTATTAACTGTGTTACCAAGGAGGCGAGAGCAACGACAGGGAGAGGACGCACAGGAGAAGCCTCTGCTTGTTGGCTGCATCGACTCCATTTGAGAGGCTGTTCCCCCTCGTGCAGTTTATCCACCTCGAATCAGTGTAGTGGCGACGGCTGCACTCAAGGATCAGACGCTCCTCTGCCACCGGGCGGCGCTATTGGGACCAATGTCATGGCCGCGGATCCTTTCGTCTCAACGCTCACCTCGCATGCACACAGGTAAAACGCTGTTTGCAAACACAGCCCGGAGCTTCACTAGTTTGCTCTGGTGCAACAACAAACTTATTTCTGTTGTTCGCTAACACGCGAGGCCTGTTGGTTCTAGAAAGGCGCCGGTTTGTGTTCGGTTCCCACATTTTACGCTCTCGTGCTCAGTGGGCCGTGTGGTAGAGAAAGTCTTCCTGGGGGCCCTAATAAGGCAACACATCTGTGCCAAGCCTTCATGCTGCATGTGCTATTCATTTTGCTGAGCTTGGGCTTTTTAATGGGTGAAGTATAGCATGGCCGGCTTGTACCTGCAGAGATCCGCAACCCCGTCCAGTCTCACCACAAATGTTTTGGATTTTGGGGTGGGGGGAGTCTTGCCTTAATGATTTAAAGAATGGTTTACAGTTAGCATCTTAACGATACAACAGTAAGCAGTGGGAGCTGGGTACAAAACATTTTTTCCCAGCTGGCTCTCGGGCTAATGCAGCTCATCTTAAATCACAGCAGCTGGCTTTCTATATGCTCACATTCTCCTTTTTACCCCCGTCGTCCCTCTCCTCTTCAAAGAATCCACTAACAACATTTGACGCCCTTCCAAAACACATTATTGTCTGTACGTGCCAAGTGTATAAAGTCAGTTATTAGGGAGAGTCGATTTGATTGTGATAGGGCACCAATCGCTTCTCCCTTTTCCTTCCTGACCTGGACACAGATCCGCACGATAAGGCTATTCGGTGTCAGTCCAAGTGGCGAGCGACTATTCTGGACTTCCAAAGGCGTGCGCGCTGAGTCTCGTTCTCCTTTGTCTCTCGTGAAAAATAAATACTTCCGCTGGATGTAATAAAACGCCGCGTTATTGTTCATAACTGCACTCGGGACGAACATGATACGACTCAAACGGCCTCTTCGGCCACGATTATATGGGCCTGATCAAAGCCAGTGGTCAGAGTAAACTGTTTTGGGGACATTATAGCCAGGCAGCTGTGAAAATGAAGATTTAATAGCCACAATTAATAACTGTAACGCAAAGATATCGATAGGCCCTCCATGTCAGCGCAACACCACGAAGTGTGCAAGCCTACAACAATTTAATACTCTGCGCACATAATTAATTGATGTATTAAGTTTCCTAAGCAGCTCATGTGTCCCATAAGGAACAGGCCACTGTTGGGGAGAGTACACGGGCTTTGGAGTTATCGCTGTAAGTTTGTGCGTTTCTTAATGGCCCAACACTGGAGTGAATTATTTTATGGTTTTCGGGGAATTTGATAAACAGGCGCAAACGCTCTGCGCGCTGCATTTGTCTTTTTTTTTTAAACTCCGGCAATGCAGTATATGCTCTTTTGCTTAAAAAAAAATCCCTAATATATCATTTTGCTTTTTAAACGGGTTATTGTACTACAGTCGGACACACATAAATAACCATAGGCGCAAGCAGTCATTTAAGCCATTTGAAATATGTGCGTTTTTGAGCAGCAGGGATTGACAAATGTCCACCGTCGACGCGCTATGGTCTAAGCGAGTGTACATAAATGAGCTGTCAATGGTGGAACGTTTTAAAACCTAAATGGGCGCAATTTATGAATTTCTCCCAAATTTGCTCATTTCTGCTACAACCGGCTGCAAATACACCCGGGGGGCTCGTGGCCACCTGGGCCTGGTAATGGCAAAGCTGGCCAAGATTAACTTCAACCTGGAGAGAGCAATCGAGTGCACATGTCCAAGGACACTACGAGATGGAAGGAGAGTTTTATTGTGGCCCTTATTGCCCCAAATTGGACCGACAGGGTGACTTGTATGTGCAAGCTTTATGTCTGCTTAGCTGTGGCGCAGGGTGGCGGCTCAGCAACGGCCTGATCAATATTTCAGCAGTTTCCACCCAAAATGTAAATTGGCACACTGGACGCAGTTGCTATTATCTGATGTTTTATGTGGAATATAAATTAATGCAGCGGCAAAACGAAATTGTATTTTTGCTGTTAATCCAATTCGACCAAGGACTATGCAAGTTTGCCCTTGTTTTGATGTTGTGTGTAATGGCTTCGGCTGGGAATGGCCCGGATCAGGCACAGAAATGCCCACAAAATACACACATTACCAATACATAACTACTTTAATACAAAATCTTATTATGAACTGCAAAAATATGTATTATACCCTTGTTAATTCTCTTAATCAAAGATACATCTAGTGCGTAATACATGCTCCTAAAGAGCAATCGTTTTCTCTCAGGAAGTAAATTCAGGCTGCGTTTTAAGGAAGCAATAATTCCTCATATATTGAATTAATTATTTTTCTGTACAGCATAAAGGAATTTCCTTTAATCTAAATTGAATTGCTGTAACTTGTGACGAGGAAATGCTCTGTCTTTGTCTGCGCACGGGAATATCTTCGCTGTAGTCCGGGAATTTGATTTGATTCAACATTAGTCTAAATTAATAGTTTAATCACGTCTGTTTGACGCAATGTAATATTTTTGCTTGAAAAAAATAGTACAGGTAAAGCAAACTTGATATTATTAGCGATGACAGTGCCTGAGGAAAATAGGTGAATCAATATCGGAGGGTGAAAAAGTGGGAAACTGTGTCTTGGATGTCAGCCGCTACCTTCCTCCGGGCCGCCTTGGTCTCAACATATTTGTTTTTAGTGCGGAAGAAGTCACTGTCTTCAGGCTAAAAGGATGCACCGGTTTTTTCACCCAGTGATGTTGCCAAAGGCGAATTTCCTCTGCAGTTCAAAACACTTTATGGCCGCTAAGTCCGATGGCTTTGTTATTTGATGTCTTTGTTGGTGGGTTTCAGCAGCCCCTAAACTTTGAAACTTGATTTGCCACCTTAAGGCCACATCTACCTCATATGAAGCAGTGTGTGTACTGTGGCGAAAGGGAATTGTTGCTGTGTGTAGCTTTATGTTTACAAGTTAATGACAGCCACTCATACATCAGCACATGGGTTTTAGAAATGCGATGCTTCTTACTGTTACATCCACTATTGAGCTCTGTGGTATTGATTTGCACCTATAGGGACAATCACTGCTCCAGACATCATCCTGGCGTCTTGCGCAGCTGATATTTGTGTGCTGGTTTCGTTAAAGAATGCTTCCATGAATGGCAAAGTTTTCATTAAGATGTTTAGTTTCAAACTTAGCGACGTGTTAGACCCCCTGTCCCTCTGTATGTGCTAATGGTGGTGCATTAAAGCGAGGTGAGTGAAAATACTGATTGCTGCGCTGTCTCCTTTCTCTGCCTCAGCTCCATGATGGATATCGCTTCGGCTGCTACGTAGCCTCGGAGTGGGAGGGACTGCCCATCTTCCAGCGTTTCCATTGGTTTTACGGTCCGCACGGCGGAGAGGGGGGTGCCGCTAATCATATCCAACATGTTTTGTACAAGAAATGTCAGCCAGAAAGGGCTATCTTCTCCCTTCGCCAAAATACACCACAATAATGTCATGTTCGGACAGCCCGTCAGGAAATGCCTTTTTAGTAGATTCTCTGATCAGTGGCCGCACGGACAGCGGCGGAGGTCACTACACCGGGAGCGCGGTGTGCGTGCCTCATAGCACTGCTACAGAAGTGCCTTACGGACTACACAACTATGGATACTTCCCAGGTATGGGTAAGCGGAGCGAGCTGGGCGCCCAGAATATGGTTTCAGCCTCAGGTGCGTATATGTCCAGCATGGAGATGTGGATGGACGCGCAGAGGTCATGTCGAATGGATCAAGATCACCCGGTAGGTCCCCAGGTCGCGCCCTGCTCGTTCCCGCAGAACATTAAGGAAGAGAGCACCTACTGTCTGTACGAGCAGCCGAAGTGCCCTAAAGCCTCAACCGCCGAAGATCTGACCTATTCGAGATTGACTTCAGCCGGACTCGGCTCGAGTTCTTGTACAGTTACTGATGGCGGCGGCGGGGGCTCAGTGCCTGTGCCGGGCTACTTCCGCTTGTCTCAGACGCACGCACATTCTCATAAACTTTACAACACCAACGGCCCCCAACCGAACCCTTCCCATTCCCATTTTGGCTTACACCCCACTGCTACTGCTCGTTTCCACACGCCACCAACCTCGACTGCTGCCCCAGCCACGGCGCTGGAAGAACGGAGAACCGAGGAGCCCGTGTCCTCGGCGAAAGCAGACGTGCAGCCCCACGCTGCACCGGGGGCCGAGGAGACAAGAGAGTCCTCGGATGCAGAGGCGTCCTCAGCAGACGAGGCGGAGGTGAATGACAAAGAGAGACCAGCAAAGACCACTAAAGGTAATCCCATTTCATCATAGGTGTGGTCCTGCACTGGGGTTAGTTTGCATGCAGGTAGTGCAGGTAGACACTCTTTTTTAATTGTACCTGTCAAGTTGTATTCTACTGTTTAGGCTGCAGGAGTAAGACAGCTCCGAAAAATATAGATTTGTATAGATTATTCTGTCGTGCCTTCATAAATACAACTATCTGTGGTATCAATGCAATACATTTGTGCATTAAAACGCGCCAACATTTGATGCGTAACAACCTTAGCTTGAAAGCTGGACGTGGTTTGAGTTATTCCGTCGTACCGTGTCCTATGACAAAAATAGGTTATTTTTTAATTGTATTTAATGATATAGTACAATATTAAACATCATGAATCCAGTGTCTCTTGACCGCTGCGTAAAATACACAAAACAGGCTTACATGTTTTCGCGCAGGCCAACATAGTCTTTTTGTGCCATGTTTCCATAAGCTTACTTTTTTTTGTGAAATATATTGTTAATATTTAACTGGACAACCGATGTACAATGATGTATATGCAATGTTATATTTTGCAATTACAGTTGGTCCCGTTTTAATTAGAAGTCTAGTGTGTCTAACAAAGAGGGCATACTATACGCATAACACACACACCCACATGCACACAATTCCACACACAGACAGAATTCGTGGGTTACTGTAATATCTTCATAATATAAAGATAGACACACACATACACTCCCAGATGTTGAGAGGCTGCCTCTGTTTCCCCTCCACAATCACACACACACACACACACACACACACACACACACACACACACACACACACACACACACACACACACACACACACGCACACAGTCACACACACACGCATAGACAGAATCTACACACGCACACACACCATCACACGCCGCAGTGCCTCATGTTGCAGTGCGTAAAACCATGTATATATATCTGCCATTTTCTTTAGGAGACAAAAAAAGTGAAAACGTGGCCAACTGGCTGACGGCGAAGAGTGGCCGGAAGAAGCGCTGCCCATATACCAAGCACCAGACACTGGAGCTGGAGAAAGAGTTCCTCTTCAACATGTACCTGACCCGAGAGCGCCGCCTAGAGATCAGTAAAGGCGTCCACCTGACGGACAGACAGGTTAAAATCTGGTTCCAGAACCGCAGGATGAAACTGAAGAAAATGACGCGGGAGAACCGTATCCGGGAGCTCACCTCCAACTACGGATTTTCGTGATGAACCAAGAACGTGATCACAATGAAACAGAGGCAAGAATTGGTGAAATCCCAAAACAAAACAACCCCCCCCCCCCAAAAAAAAATCTCCACTTCTCCATCTCCCCTCACCACTTGTCCACATGACTCGTTTTGTACTGTGGGGTTACAACTTTCTTTTTTTTCCCCAGACACGCGTAATGTCAGTGCATCGTCCTCTGTGAGCTACTGAGAAAATACGAATGTTTAAAAAAAATGTATGAGGTACCATCTGATTGTTTTCTGATGTTGTGTTTTTTTGTATCGTCGACACGTATCTGTCACTTCTGTCGTATGTTTGGATTGTGTCGTCAGTGGAATTGAATCTATGCAGTTGAACCACACGCACACACACACACACACACACACACACACACACACACACACACACACACACACACACACACACACACACACACACACACACACACACACACACGCACACACACACACACAAGCACACACTGTGGAAGTGTTTGATTTGTCCACTTTCTCCCCCACCGCTGAACAATAACACTTTCCCCCAAATTTAGTCAAACAATTATGAATTTATTTTATTTCAATTGGAATTGCATGATATAAAGTTGCCTTATTATTTTGAGAATTTATTTTGAACCACTCTGGAATATAATACCCATGTATCACCCAGGAAAGAGTAATTCATCATGGCCATTAGATGTAGTCCACCATGATATAGAACTATTCTACGTATGAGCTAAATGTATAAACTGAATCTTTAATCACGTTGACGTTTACACACAAAAAACGGTGCGTAAAGTGAAGGAGAACTGTTTTTACTGTATATTTCTGTGTACATATGACATCGTGTTTTTGTGTAATGCTTAATAAATTATCAGCTCGCATTAAGGAGTAACTGATGCATTTTTCTAGCGTGGAGCGGGTTTCTATTTACAAGTTTTAAATGCTTTGTTTTGAAATTCAAATGTCAAAAAAGAATACGTACCCCAACACAGGGGATGGGAGTTGTTTTGTGAACCAGCTCAGACAGGTTCTCAGGGGCAAACGTAATGGCCATCGGAAATAATTAAGATATTAGGCTATAAGCCGTCTAGCTGCATGCCCAGCCGGCTATTGTAGAGTTTTATGACTGGCTGGTATATGAGGTTTCTCCCTCTCCTCTAAGAGCAGCTTCAGTCGTGGGAGAGCCTCTCAGACGGAGAGGAGGCCCGGCTCTCTGCTAGAAATCTTTACTGTACAGATGCGCAATGTGGATGGAACATTACCTTCTGCTTAATTCGGAATAGTAGGATTAACGCTTCTGGGAGATGGTAAGTGCATTCTTCATTGTGACAATTGTCTATTTGTGTGCCTTGTTACAGCGGCTTCCCTTTAGTGTTGTGCCACACACTTGCACTTTCTCAGCACAGACGCATTTGTGGACGCTCAATGACGGAACCGACGACCACGGTGCATTACCAATGGGATGATTGGGTTTCCACTTGAGGCCCGGATCGACTGTCGAGTGGTTTAGGTAGTTTCATGTTGTTGGGGTCCATTTCTAACTCTGCAACATGACACTGTCTTCACTGCCCCAGTTACATGCATCGAAACCAAGGGGGGAAGCAAACCGGGGACATAAAGATGATTGGGTTTGTGGAACATTGTGCAGAGGTGATTTGGAAGCATGTCGCAAACCTGCCCGGCTCATAAATCGGGGAGGGGTGGCTGGCTGTTGTGTATATTCTTTAACCTGTCTCCTGTTGTGTCCTCTATAGTTCTCCATGTGTTTTGTCGTTTTGAAGCGAGCCGAGCGGCCCATGTGTGCTGAATTTCAAACCTGATCAAAGCTGGGCTGCGGTATGCGTCGTGGACTTGGAATTAAAGGCTAAAGCCGTGAGTGTTTTCCGTGAGTAGTAGTGACGCAGACACGCCAGACAAGGCCTCGGTTACGACCACTGCAGTGGAGGGGAAGGGTAAGGTGAATGAGGCAACAGCGACCTCCGTGGGCAATGGGACCGGATGCTTCCGCTGCGCAATAGTGGCTCAGACAAAAGGAGGGGAAGGGCTTTATGGCGACATTTAGATCCGCCAGACAGGCTGTTATCTGCGGAGGCAAAAGAAGTAAATAGCCCCTGCGGTAAACCGAGTGAAAAAAACACACTGATTTAGGTTTACAGCCTAAGAGCCATTGGCACAGTGGCGTCTTTTCCTGCTCCAAAGGTGTTTGACTATTCTAAGTTTTAGTGCACGAATAGACGCACAGCCGTTCCTTTCCCCCCACGGCTTGTTTGATGTCTGCTGGACAAATAACGTGCAGGTAGTGAGGTGAGGAGCCTGCAATGCGAGTGCACATTTTGGACACCTTGTTTTGTTTTCCTTTGCTAAAATGCAATAGGAAGAGCTGCAGAGAAGAGAAAATTCCTGAGTGTTGAATTGCCTGTGGCCTTGTGGGGTGTTGGCCAAGCCCTTCGTTTATTTGCTGGTAATAAATAAAACACACAGGGTAACATGTGAGGAGATGCCGCTTTGCATATATTCAATGTGGGCTCATATAAGTTTAGGATATAATGCGCATTTACGCACAAAGCCACCCCCTTTGAAATCAGATGGTTATTGCAGTTTTTCTGAAACACACATTAAGTCTCCTTTAGTGTGAATATTATTGCTACCATTTAAAACACAATATGCATATTTGACAACATATTTTGGAGCCATTTGCGCGTTGGTTTAAAGTTAATGTTTATGTGTTTATATATTTTCTTTGAATGTAGTAGCGGGCATGTTTCATCCCGCTCCTTTGCGCATTTATTCCATTGATTGAGTAATCGCGCTCGTGTGTCTTGTTGTTTATCACCCCTCGCACCATTTAGCTCATTTTAACAGGAGCAAACCACAAACACCACATTACGCCTTCGCTGTATTTAGGTGTAACGTTACACCAAAGCACCGGCTGCTAGCGCGCATTACACTTCATTTGTTAATGGCAGTGACGATACCGACATAAAGGCCAAATGCAAGTGAAAACGGCGGTGCAAATATTCCGCGGCTTAAACCACGAAAAATGTGTCACGTCGAATACCTCTAATATATTTAAGAAATGTTTCTGCTCTGTGCGATTCAATTCAGCGGCTTTCTAAAATATAGACGTATTCACCGAATTTATTCAGTTTTATTTGCCTGTTTTAAAATGTAATATTCAATATCCTTTTATTTTCCATTGTTGTAGCTATTTTATATCACAAATGTTACTTTATATTTTATATTACGCACTTACAGGCTTTCCAGTAATTTATTTAATTAGAAAATATATGTTAACAAGTGTTTTAACACTAGTTGTAACCACGTTGTTATATGTATGTCGTTAAGTCAGAAACTGCAAATTGTAAATAAAATACTCCTCCTTTTTTCGTGTTAAAATCATGACAAATTCCAAATTAAAATCTTTTCCAATTCATAAAAACTAGTCCATGTTTGTTTATTTTCCAACTGTGGGATCACAGTCCTGCACCTTTGGATATAACATGAATGTGTGCTATAATGTGGATGTTTAGATCTTAGAGATGTATAGTTCTAGTTCATACAGTGATGTGCAATATCACTAAAAGAAATCACCAAATGCGGTTATTGTAGAAGAGTATGGCCACGTGATGAGAATGAAAGTGTTTGGCTTTTAACGCTTTTACGCTAAACTACCAAACTACCCAAAATATCCGCTGTAGGAAAATGTTGAAAAGTGAAAATAACTATTTTGGCAAAGGGTAAAATAAGAATTGTGGTGTTTTTCTCTATAAAGTAGGTTCGATATTTGAAGCGTAAAAGTACGGGCATTGAAGGATATCCGAAGAAGCCGAAACGCAGCAAAGTAAATAAAAATGTAATTTGTATGGACGTGGTTCGAGATCCAGACGCTGTTTGAGCTTCATGTTTTTAATACGGTGGCGTTTAAAATGTGTTTTTGGTGAGCAGCAGTGGTAGGGTGCTTACGTGGCCTATAAAATACCTCGTAAAATAAGCCTCCCAAAAACACGCACTGTATCATTTTGGATAGAGGAGATTTCACCAGGACCAAGTGGCTGAGAGGCTGAGAGATTTTTTCATTTTTTTTAATTTCTCGGTGATTCAAAATTGTACATCCCACAGATCCCAGTTCTCACTCATATCTGGATATTTCTTATCTTTAAAACTGGAGGTGGTTATAGGAGAGCGGGTGAGTATTTAATGGCCATAGGGATTGATTTATCCTTTATTGTTCAGCCTTTATGATCACGTGTGTGTGCTGCCCAATGGCGTGGCAGCCTGTCTCCCCATTACTAGCCCACTGTAGTTCTCTGTGGGGCCAAGTTGCTACTTGATTTCTCCACATTGTTATTTTGTGAGGCTGGGTTTACTGCGTGTGTATGTGTGTGCGGTGTGTGTGTGCGCGTTTTTTTTTTACTTTTGCATGTATCTGCTGAATGACTGCGTACATGTGAAAGTATAATTTCTCTGCCATGTCGACATCCGGAACGCTGACTAGTTACTACGTCGATTCCCTCATTCTGCCCGAGAGCGAGGAGGTCTCCGTGCCGAGGTACTCCTCCGGTCCTGGGCTCCAGCATGGCAGGCAGCCCGCCTCCATCGGCGACCACGGCGAGCTCGGGACTTGCACCTTCCCGTCCAAGCCTCCGGTGTTCGGGCCGCCGTGGAGCCACGTCCCGGCGCAGTTCCCGGGAACCTCTGTTTACCATCACCACTATGGGCACCCCCAGGGCCCGGTTGGCGCCGATTCGGACGGGCGATATCAGTCGTGGATGCTGGAGCCCATGTCCGGTTCCCTGCCCATGACCGGATTACCGACCACCCATCACTACGGAATCAAACCGGAGGGTCTGGGGACGCGGGCTGAGGGAGCGCTGCCGGGCTCCCACACCGCGCTGCTGCTCTCCGATTACGCGAACGGCACTCTGGCGACGACATCACCGGTGGAGAAGGACGCGCTCTCTGGCCAGACTGGGGACATGAGCGTGGAAGCGGTCGAAGAGAAACCCATCCTCGATCCAAGTAAGTCGCTGCACAGCCCTTTTTGTGCTCATAATATTTTTTAACAGCATAAAGAACAGAGGATGGGTGCGTGATGGGGGTGCGCGTCTGACTCTGAACGTGCCATTTCCTTATGGGGGCTGTTAATGGCCGAGGTCTCCCATTGCTATATTAACCTTTCGCAGCTTTTAAAGTGAACGTGGACAGAGAGAAATGAGGAGGAGCTTTTATTTGGATGTAGCTGCGTTTGTCTTGTCACTCTCCTCAACAGTATATTATTGGAATGATTATGTTCTCCTGCGCCAAATTATGAGTGATGTGTTTATTATTATTATTATTATTATTATTTGGACACGTAGTACTGGGCCCTCACACCCACTGTCGCACCCCACTCTTTCCAGATAACCCAGTGTCCAACTGGCTCCACGCGAGTGCCACGAGAAAAAAACGCTGTCCGTACTCCAAGCATCAGATCCTGGAGCTGGAGAAAGAGTTCCTCTTTAACACCTACCTGACCAGGGACCGTAGGTACGAGGTGGCGAGGCAGCTAAACCTCACCGAGAGACAGGTTAAAATCTGGTTCCAGAACCGCAGGATGAAGATGAAGAAGTTTAATAAAGACGGCCTACCGAAAGACGGGTGACTGAACCGTATAGACAGAAAAACAGTATTAAGGCTGATGAGCTTTTCTGTGTGGAAGCTCTTAACTCTGCTGGACCTTGTTTCTAAACATCATTGTCTTATTGTTCTATATAACAGAAGCTATTAGGCTTAAATGTCTTATTAAAAAAAGCATGTTGGGCTTCATTTTGCTGCGACTACCTTTATATTGCACAATTTTAACAGTGCCCACTCGTTTATTTTTTCATTTGTTCCTTTCTTATGTTGATATTTTTTTATTAATACCTCGTTAACGTGTATTAGATGGACTGGTCCCTGTGCTTGTTTGTGTATGGATGTTTCTAGCTGTGTGTTTGTAGCTATAGGCTATTTGTTGTCTATCTCTGAGTCACTTGAGCGTCTAGCTTGTAAAGAAACTGTGTTAATTTTATTGTTTCTCCCTTACTGCTATAGAACTATGACTGATGACCATGAATCTAACATTGGACCCGTAGAACAGCCAGACTCATCGCATTTTGAAGTATAGGTGCATCAACCTCACAAACCTCTTTGAAATGCTCATAGGTTAAAACATGATGTAGAAGCTAAATTACACGACAGTATATTGACTACCTATATGTCCTTCAACTACCTACAATACGTTTTCCCGACCGATGGTGGATTATAATAGATTTGCTTGCATTAGATACTGAACAATGTCAGAATTTCAGGGAGTAACATTTTGAAAGAACGTACTGTTAATGAGAGAAAAATGGAATAAAAACACTGTAGGCTACTTATTGAATACCTCACGGTCTGCTGACCGTCTGAATTTTGGTTCACAAATGTAATTTGTACTTTATTTATTAAATAAAACAAATTATATCTGCGAAAGCATGCACTTTACACTCTTATTTCATTCTGACCGCATATCGAAAAGGATTATAGTGGTGTACCTCAGGATTCACGAATGTTTGCTGCGCAGAAATAATCTATGGCTGCTAGTTTGCATTGCAAAAAATTATCAAGGTTAACGCTGTCAACACACACGCGAAAATTCGTAGTGCAAATTAAGGATATTTGGATACTTGAATATACAGTGCAAATTCACATTTTACTCATTTTAATAAGTATATGCAGGTATTTCAATTTGTAGGACACACTCACACTCACACACACACACACACACACACACACACACACACACACACACACACTCCCACACATACCCACCCCCCCACACACACACGAATCAAAATGCACACACGTGTAAGTGAAAATCCGTGTGTGTCTTTCTGGACAGGGGACAGAGCTGCGTCTTGGCAGAGGATGTTGTTAGCTGTATACAGCCATAAAAGACAATTACCGCTATAACCTTTTATGGGGTGCAAAGCGCTGCGAGGCGAGAGGACACAAAACAAAAAAAGACATCGAGGGCTTCGACAGCTGAAGCCCAAAATAATGCAGCCGATGTGCCTTTGCTCAGCTCACATATGACACAGGCTCTCAGCCTGAACCTAGAGCCACCTCCATAACCGGATCCAACAGTATGAACAAGCCCATTGTCAAAGAGTGTGATGGATTACACATTTAGGTTCATTTTTGTCTTGTTGAAAAGATTACATCAAATAGATAATCAAAGGGTTTTCAAGAAGAGCTCAATACGTCTAGTTTTAAAATATGGCCTCCCTGCGTAATGTTGCTTCAAGTCCCTGCATGTTGGGGGAAATATTTGGCACTAAGACATGTAACGTATATAGGTTACGAGAAGTGAGCAAATGTGGCGTCACCTGGAGCTGCAAAGTCACAGCTCTGTTCTTGTTCACATTAAAGGTCCCACCGAGACGGACGTAGACGCGTATATTGTTGTAGTTAGAATTTAAGTCGGACTTTGGCACAACTGAGGTGCTGTTGTGACGCGTTAGGAAACGCAGATGGACCCAAACTTCAAAGACTCGTCCAGAGACAGTGCAATAAAACGCCTGGTCTGCTGCACTGTCTGGCATTCCAGTTTTAATGGTTTTATTGCCATCCAGCCACAATTAGGCCGTTTCCAGAATGGCACCCATTTGTTTTCTTCTTCTCTTTCTGTGGGACTGCGCCGTGGACAAAAGGCCGAGCGGAAATGATCAGCTTTATTGGATTCTCCCCGACGGGGACGCGTAGGACTCACGGTCATTTGGAGAGATCCTTTGTTCCTATACCTGGGAACCTTCCGCCCTCTGCTCCTCTGCTGCTTGAGGAGAAGGAGCAATAAAGCCATGCAGCTAGATCCATACACAGTTAAAGGCTTAATATAGATGCTTCTATCAAAATATAGATGCATCAGTCTGTTAAGACACAATGCTTTGCATAAAATAACAACTGCAAAAAACAAGTCACGTATAACGACAATTTCCTTGCGTAAAATCTTGTATTTTCTGCCTGATTGCAGCAAATGACAAAAACATTTCTGCATCCCTACCATGTGTAGTTCCACCCAGTCACCAGGGAGTGGCGACACTGTTCCACAACAACACACACACCCATACACACAACCACATAAACACACAGACACACAGACACACAGACACACACACACACATACACACACACACACACACACACACACTACTTTGAACGCTGCTCTCAAATGAACCTGCCCTGGCGAACAAACTGTTGTAACATTTTAAGGGTCCAAATAATTTCACACATCTGCAGAGAAAGGAGACTGTAACAGGCGTTATGACGCTCACTCACTTTGTTCTCAAATAGTAGCTTCTCTCTTCACCGCGGTCTTTCTCTATGGGAGGTTTTACAATGGTTTTATAGACGTAAACAATCTTAAAACAAATGACCCTGTTTATTAAAATGGTTATAAATACTACCAAGTAATCTGGAGCATTTTCCCTCTGTGCATTTATTCCTGTTGAATACGTTGATATTTTACAGTCACAATGTTTACCAATAGTCTATATTAACAACTAGCGTTGCAAATGTATATTATATATTAATACAGGCAATAACAAAATTACAGTATTAACCTAGTTATGATAATAATAATAATAATAATCCTGACAGTAATAGTAATGGCAATAAATCATAAATACCAACAATAATAATAACGATCATGATGATTTTCTCTACGTAATTCTGGCTTTCTTTATTTTTATTCTGTGTATTGCAATTATATATTTTTTAACACTATAATTTATGACCCAGCATAATAATAGCAATACTACTAGTACTACAACTACTAATAAATTAGTTATAGCTCTTGTAGCAAAATAACCTTTTTATATGTCTGCAAAATGTTCACTGTTAAAATCGAAATATCTGGAAATTCAAATAATTGCAACCTATTACAAATACGCAGCGTGTTTTCTATATAGCATGAACTATTTGCGTTGTTAATATCGTGCATCAATAGTCAAAATGCAGTTTCATGCGTAAAGGCACGAGTACGTGTTTTTAAAAGCAACATAATCCAATCAAAATTGGAATTGTAAAAAGCTAATTTATTTATTCAATTTATAATAATGGATATTAGGACAAATTGTCAGTCAGTGTGTTATGTTTATCTTGAGTATTGTATTATAATAATGTCATTACAACTAAATTTAAAGCTTTTGTATTGTTGATTGGCTGTAAAGCGCCGTTGAGAAAGGTAAACTAAATCCAAGACCTTAAATAACGCAAATCACCTTTTGATCAGTGGGATTGTGTGAATTTCTCTCGTGTGTGTTTGTGTGTGAAGTGTTAATCCCATGCTGCAGTGCTGCGCCATCATGAAATCCGTCTCTGTCCGCTGATTGGCTGGGAGCTGGCCAGGCCTGGGTCACGTGGTGAGTTCTTTTGGTCCAGAGCAAAAATGGGGTTTGGTGTAAATCTAGTGTGTATTGCTGTCATATATCACGCTACCTCGTAAAAACGACACTGAGGATTCTGGGCCAACACATCAGAGAGGGAAAAAAATATGAGTTCTTATTATGTGGATGGTCTTCTTAGCGCGTATACGGCGGCGGCTCTGTTTCCGAACGCGGA
The DNA here is from genome assembly GCF_947347685.1 of Pleuronectes platessa. Taxonomy (NCBI): domain Eukaryota; kingdom Metazoa; phylum Chordata; class Actinopteri; order Pleuronectiformes; family Pleuronectidae; genus Pleuronectes; species Pleuronectes platessa. The sequence goes on from NC_070643.1 coordinate 10,552,466, forward strand.
ACGGGCTTCTTGTCGTGCTGGATCCAGTGGAGAGGACTATGGCTCTGCTCGAAGTGCTGCGGCCATTGCGCTCACACCGTCCCTGTCTGGAGTTTACAGCGTCAATAATGCAGTATACCAGGGCCGCCCCGTGTTTACCTCGGGCTACAGCCAGGTGCACGATGCGCACACACTGCACTGCAGCCCGTTTGACCAGAGCCGCATATTCACCGAGGGCGCCTGCAATCCGGGGCTGGGACCCCTCACCTCTCCGCCGGACAAACACTACCGGATGTACCCCTGGATGAGATCATCAGGTACGTCCTGATTCTGTCTAATGCGTGCCGTTTCTGAACCCTCGGGTCAATGCTTTCACAAAGCGTTGGGATACTTACACTGGCCGTTAGCGGTTCAATTAATTTCGTGAAGCCATTGGTGTTGCATGGAAAGAATCGTAAAACTTTTATTACGCAACTAATGAGTTCTGCAGCCATAAATTCATTTGGCCAGCGCTTCTGTGTGTTCAGTACGCAGAGACCTTGCCGCTGGGGGGTTTCTCTGCACTCCTATTACTCTTATAGCCTCTTCTCCCCTTTGTGGTTGTAAAAAAGACCGGCCTGTTGTGTAAATCAGTTCCCCCTGCACTCTGCAGCTCCTTTCTAATTGGGTCTGCACTGCAGAGGCTCGTGGTGTTTTCTGAAACTCGCTCGTACATTGCTGGATCAATATGCACCAGTACTATCGGCCACATAAAGAAGTCAGGTGGATTTAAAATGCGGTCCACTTTGAAACACAGACATTTGTTATGATTTTGAGGAGGTGTTGGGCTTGTAATCTAATTACTCATGGCTCCTTCGGTGTACACAACATTACTGGCTTTTAATTGGAAAGGCATGCAGAGTATCAAAGGAGGCATAAGCCAAACACCCCCAGCATGACTACTCTAAACAGATGCTGAGAAGCAGAAAATCCTCTCCCCTACTGATTAATGCGTGCGTAAAATATGAGCCACAATTAATTTCACAAATAATCACAAATTAACGAGACTCGATGTTTTTATTATCATTTAATACCACTTTATTTAACAATTTATTCATTGATAAAAAAAAAGTCACAGCTCATGCGTCTTATCTTGTTTTCCACAGACCCAACTCGTAAGCGTGGGCGACAGACCTATTCCCGGTACCAGACCCTGGAGCTGGAGAAGGAGTTCCACTTCAACCGCTACCTGACCCGCAGGCGGAGGATCGAGATAGCCCATGCCCTCTGTCTGTCAGAGAGACAGATCAAAATCTGGTTCCAGAACCGCAGGATGAAGTGGAAGAAGGACAACAAGGGCGAAGCGGTGCCAAACCCGGCGGAAAACGACAGCGACACCCAGGCTGTGTGCGAGGCCGGGGGGGGCGAAACCGAAGAGACCAGGGCCCCCGCGGGGCCGGAGTCAGAAACGGCTGCAAAGTAAAGAATGAGACAGAAATTAAAAAAAAATCCGAGCGTGAATGAAAGAAACACAGTGTTGAATATGAGTTAGGAACCGAACAGAGGCACCATTCATTCACTGCAGCTTCACAAGCTCATTAATTGAATGACAGCTTAGGGTCATTCTGTAATAAAATTTAACAGTAAACTGTGTAAGATCGGCATTTCATATTTACACCGAAAATGCTTTTAAAGAGACTCCGCATGAAAGAGCGACGTTAAACTACCTATTTAAACTCTATTTTTCTATGCGCAGTACGTGCGTAAAAATTAACATGATTATGCTACTGAATCAACATTCCTTCAACTAAATACTACCCAGTTTCTACCAGCTCGTAACAAAAACACTGAAGAATTCAAAACAATGTGGAAATGTATTGTAAATTAATCGAAGCTACCTACTCCAGTATTTTTTCCCTCTCTACTCGCGGTTCTGATTCTAAAGGGAACAAATACAATATTGTGCATAAATGTGCCTTACTTGGTAAATGTAATGTTATTTTTGTTGTTAAATGCCTCTAGCTGCAACTTAGATGTTTAGTATTGCTGTAATGTTATTTTCATGACCCCTTAATTCATTAGAATAGCAATATATACCTTGTCCTGGGCCACCACGGGCACACACGTGTTTATAGTGTCGGGTGACCTTAGTTTATGTAACCTACCTCACATTCCCACATGCTCATTACATTGTAAACACGAACACACTCATGTAAATGTTTTAAGGGTCTTAGCTGTGCACTGTGGAAATGCTGGCATCGGCCTTTTGCTCTTTTTCACGTTTTCGAATTTCACGCCCCACATGTCATACGTGTTTTGTGGAAATACCAACAGGATCAAACAACTACACACACTTTTTTTTATTTTGACAGCATTTTTCAGTATCAGGTTCGTTTCGTTTGACAGTGTAAAACGAGCAGGCGCCTCCACACAGCACTGTGCCAATACTGTGATATATTTCGAGTCAGTGAAAGGGGTTTGTTATGTCGTGAAGTGAAAAGTGAACATATGAAAAACCTTTGAGAATGTCTTAAATTTGTAAATGAGAATATGATGATGAAATAAAATAGATTGTATCTGCGGATTTGTTTACTGGGAATATGTGCGCACTGGTTCTGTAACCACCCGAGTTATGGTGGTAATAATTACGCGCCGGTCTGATGAGGTGATGGTGTGTCCATGTGTGAGGTTGCTCATAATGAAACATGTCACGCAGTCAGTGGGATGGCTGGGTAAACGCTGGCGCTGCACGGGAATGTGAGCTATGAGGATGCGAGATGGGGCAGGCTGCGTGATGAGGGGAAATTACTGTTGAACTCTGCGTTCCCTCTTCCCTATGTAAGATGGCGCCTGACGGTGACCTGCCCCCTTCTTTCCTTCGCTCTTCCTCTTACTCCCTCCCTCCCTTCCCTCGCAGGGCCATAAATCCGTTGTTGTTTATGAAAATTTACAACATGGCAATACAACTTTACGACGCGCCTCGGCATCCCATTGGCCGCTGCCTGGTCACGTGGCTGGGAGCCTTGAACATGAACTTTTTTATATATAATTTCCAATACCAGAATAGAGCAGCCTTTTCATTTAACGGTCTCCAGCCTCCACGCGGCTGTTTCCCCACCAGCGACCTTCTGCAGGTTTTATACCCCTCACACCTCCCTGCTTTTGGAGTTATATGGGAGATTGTTTTTGTCTGCGCACGGGAGCTTGTCTTATTAATAGGACTGGATCGTTTGGTTTCCGCGGCTCTGACGCGTTTTGGCACGATGAGTGGAAGGAGCCCCGGTGCGTTACTGACCCCGGCGGGAGCCCCGACGCGCGTCCCGGGACTCAGCTGGAGATTCTACCCCCCCCTAGTCACAGCACGTCTGCACCTGCCGGCTCCCTCCCCTTCACCTCTCCTGTTTACAAGCAGAAACCTCCGCAAGGTAAGATATGCTCAACTTACCAGTCTATTGCATGTTTGCTATTGTATCTATTTCCATAAAGCAGCGTATTATGCAACTGTTGCGCCTCATTTCGTTTCTGTCTAAATGGTGAAACCCTGTGGAGGAATTGGTTTCACGTTACACTCAATATTGCTGCGATAACAGCAGACGCTGCACCTACTATTCTGCGGTTACAAGATAAAAATAAAGATCCGGTTTTGTGCACGGGTAGTATCCTGTTGTAGCACCATCCCCTGGCCCATGCATGACATTTAATCCTTATTTGTTTGTTGTTGGATTTGAATGGGGATGCGCTATCGGCTGCCAGAACCATCGGGTGAATGGTGGGGAAACGTGCTCTTTAACGCCCTCCCGTGGAGACAATGGGGGAATAGTGGTGGCAGCTCTGTCCGTTTTGCTGCAAATGTCTGTGGGAAGTCTGTGGTGCAGACTGGATATCGGACATATTTACAGCCTTGGTTTGAACACGATTGTCCGGGCACTTTGCCTTTCTGATTCATATACATAATAATTAGGGTCCTTTCTCACTAAACAGGAAAATGGCCAGAGAGGAAAATAAGGTCATTTTATGCGTTTGTCTGACCTTTAATGAAAGCGTGTGTGTGTGTGTTGTTAAGTCAACACATCCGCAGGAATGTCCCTGCAAGCGGAATTTAACATTTCTGCATTGTTGTGTTTGTGTCACCTTGCGAGGCCATATTGTGACACTGCGGTGATTTGTTTGGTGCAATAAATTATTCGTGCGACAAGCAAACTCGTTCTGCGAGGAGCTGAAATTCAAAATATGAGCTGCTTTCATTTTTGCGCGATAGAAATGGTGCATAATTGAACGTATGATAAATGCATCCAACATGATTCAATTCTCCATTTTCCATTCCTGCTTATAACATTTGTTTTTTTATTTCCTTTGTCGTGAGATAACCCACCAACATGCCTCATCTGGTGTTGCGCTAAATTATCCTTTTCTTTGTGTTGAGACATGTGGTGTTGGCTGTTGTTGTTATTGCTCTGCTGAGTCTGCTCGTTGTGTTTAATACAATGTCATAATTATCCAGAATGTGTGCGCTGACACTTGCAGTCGTGCCGCAGCCGTGCACAATGACGCTTGGGCAGAGGATTGAAATCAGATTTTATGGGATTTCATCTGTGTGCTCTTAGACTCGGTGGTGCTAGTGTGCGCGGGAGCCTGCAGAGTGCACTGCCCTCCTTTCTCCTGCAGCGGTGACCCCTCGGCTCTGCCCCTCAGACTAAATCAGACAGCAGTGCGCACTCACTTCTTTCCTCCCCTTTCTTTAGCCGCTTCTTTAGTTCCTGGGTGTGTCCCTGCCCTCGGCGCTGGGAAATAATTTTCGTGGGAACTTTGTTGCCATTGGCCAGCCATAAATCAGCTGGGGAGAGCGTGACTTTTAAACCAACAGGCACATTGTGTATAGGTCTCTAACTCTTACCGTGGGCCCTGCAATGTAGAGGGAGCCCCGGTATTTCTCCCTTCCTCTCACGCGCCGTGCCTTCTGGGGCTCTGTGGCCGCAAAGGGCGCACATACCTGTAACAGAATAAATAATCTGCAGCTCGCTGTTTTTGTCAGTAACACAGGATTGGGCTTGCGTTTGAGGTTGGGGGAAAGGTGCGGCTCTGGGGGAATTGCATGTGGGGGAGAAACAGACGACACGGCGCTGCCTGCGAGAGACGAAAGGTGCCATAAAAATTCCACAAGAAGAAAAGCAAACGGAGAGCGCTGGAGGAGGCGTCTTAAGATCTGCTTTTCTGCTCACATACGGAGATTCTGACACGGGAAAGGCTGATTTACACCTTCCAATAACTGTAGACCAGAACTGTACACATTTACGCAAAGTTGGGCGGATGTCTGTTGGCGTTTTGAAACTATTATTTTGACTTTTTTTTGTAAAATGTATTTTTACTTTTTTTAATGTTTACCGTGCAGAAATGTAAATTTGAGATTATATCATTATTTTATTGTTATACTTCAACAAAACATTTAGTACATTTTCATTCTATTTTTTAAAATGGAAACGGGGGAATGGACAAACAAAGGGAAGCGTGTTCTTTGCAATGTGAAATACACAACGCAAATGGCAAAATACAATAAATATACAGGTGTAAAGCTACTTAAACCCTTTTTTAAACGGACTGTATGTTTAATGGTTTTCACCGTAGACTTTCAAATGTTGGGTTTATCTTAACCGGTAATATTTCCCTTCTAAAATATATATTTATCTTAGTTTTTCTTTTGTCTTTTTTTTTTCTTTTAATTCCAAAGTTACATTAAATGCTCCTTGCTATTCAAAGGTCTATAAAAAGAAATCACTTGTTATTCATGGTCTTGAGATGGTTTCTCATAAAAGTACACAAAACAAGAGCTGCAACGCATAATAGTGACTGTATAAAAGTCACCATGACAAAAGATTCGCCATTAAATCAGACCGAAATGGCGGCGGGTTACGAGCAGAAGACGTGCAATATCCCTAAATGTCTGGTATTCGGCATCGTTAGATTGTCACCATGTTGTGTAGACAGTCAGATGTGTTGTTTTTTAATATATAGCTTATATTCAACGATATTCGTTTTTAATAGTGGCACAGAGGACAGGCCTCAATCGTCTCTGTGGCGTCGTTCGATTATGTGAAGTCTAGCTTATATATTTCTCCAAAACGTTTTCTTCGTTACTCTCATATGTGTGTTTGTTCGTTTGTTTTATGATTATAAGAAAGAAATGGTGAAAGCGCTGCGCACTTTCGAATGGGCCTTTATTCTATTAACTGTACAAACTGTGAGCAACTATCGCCCATCATAACATGCAGAACAGATCCTGATCGAGTTATTCCTGCACACTGTCCTCGCAGAGATTGCACTCTCAGCATGTCACTTGTTGTATTGTTTAGGAGCCCGTTGGTTTTTGCCGCAATGGTCGTTAACCTCTGGATGACCCCGTGCGGAGCCTACGCCTCGGAGAGCGCCGCAGACCGGCAGTGCACCAGTTGGGCCAGAGGATGGCGCACCACGACTATTCAAGACACCCGAGCCCCGGCTGTGTGCCTGCCCTAGCCACGAGCGCACGGAGGCGCGCCTACTCCACATCCCACCCAGTATTTCCTGCGTGCACGAGTTTACCTCTCGAGGTCACCAAGCAGGATTTACGACTGGTCAACAAAAGCACGTGATACTCTGCCGTACCCCATATTTGGGTGCCTACGTAAGAGAGAATCAAGTCCATGTCCCACTCATTTCCATAATTCATCATAAATTGTGCAAGGGTGCTATAGGACGCGCTAAACCATACGAGCCACAAATCAAGCACACAGGTTTATGCTATTTTACCCGCAAATAATAAAACAACAACCGCAAATCCTGCAACGAGCAAACGGTGGAATTGTCAACAAATGAGCTCCTATTTTGTGAACTCATTCTGCGGTCGCTATCCCAATGGCGCGGACTTCCAGTTACATAATTATGGAGACCATAGTACGGGAAACGAGCAATACAGGGACTCCACAGCCATGCACTCCAGCAGGTACGGCTATGGCTACAACGGGATGGACCTAACAGTCGGACGCGCCGGTGACGGACACTTTGTAGGCGACGAGCGCACACAGGGCTACTCCCCGAGTCACTCAGCGGCGACGACAGCCTCCGTGGAGCCGGTCAGGTACACCCAGTCCACCGGCAGCACCGGGACCTCGTCTCTGTCTCCCCCACCTGACCCACTTCCGTGCTCCTCGGTCGCCACCTCGTCTCCCGCCACCGAGACGCATTCTCAACAGAGAGCCGTGAAAAACTCCATAACAACCCCGTGCTCGAGCTCGAACGCGGGCACGCTGCTGCACGGCCGGGACTGTGCGTCCAAAGCTTCCCCCCTGGACGACGAGAAGCCCGCGGGGAGCGCACCGACAGCTCCTCAGAATGTCACCGACTCGTCCCAGCCGCAGATTTATCCGTGGATGAGGAAACTACACATAAATCACGGTAAACTGCTTTTTATGAAACGACCTTACATTGATTCCAGAGACCTGGCGCTGGGTTAATGTTTAGAAAAACAGGATTCATGTTGGAATGTTATTCTGGTCCTTTCTACCAAACACGATTAACCGGATCATTTAAAGATAGCATCAATAAATGCACTTTGTTATTAGGAGGAAGTTGCGCCATATATGCGATTCTCACCTGTTTTTGTATGATCACTACAGTCAACACAGCTACGGGACTGTTTTGTAACATAACTTGACACCAAAATGAGTTGAATGTATTGGATATGTGCAGAATGCACTCATTTGTTTGTTACATTTTAATTGCCAAAATACCAAATTTGTCCGCCTTGTACTGAGCTAATTCCTTTACGCGAGGTGCAATTGTAAATGTGTGTGTATTACACATTGCTATTTAACCATTGAAATAAGTTTGGATAGTGTTAAACACCTTTTTTAACTTTATTGTGTGCCAACTTGTAATCCTTTTCCGTATTGGCCAATATTTTTTTTTTAAAGTGTAAAAATTGCGAAATAACCAAAGAAAAAGTTGTTTCTCTCTGTAATCATCTATTTTTATAACACTGTTGTTTTTTCCACTTTCTTCTTCCACAAGATTTGGCAGGACCCGAGGGGAAGAGAGCCCGGACTGCATACACTCGCTATCAGACCCTGGAGCTGGAGAAGGAGTTCCACTTCAACCGCTACCTGACCCGCAGGCGGAGGATCGAGATAGCCCATGCCCTCTGCCTCTCAGAGAGACAGATCAAAATCTGGTTTCAGAACCGCAGGATGAAGTGGAAGAAGGACAACAAGCTGAAGAGCATGAGCATGGCGGCGGCGGGCGGGGGAGGCTACAGGCCCTGATATCCAGTTCCTGCAGCCCTGATAAAGAGCACTAAGAAAAAAAGAATTAAAAAATAACTAAGATTGTCATGTCAAAAAAAAGTGCAGAGACTTGTTGACGGGCAGACTGCGGGACAGGGGACACCCCACACAGCCCCACTGTATGTCCAACACCAGTCCCATTATATTCCTTAATATTATTTCCCCTTTTTATTCCCACCGTGGTAATGCTTATGTGCGAAAAGAAAAAAAATGCATTATGTACAGTTCTGTCTAGATTTAGAAAGGAAAAAAAGCAACAATAAATGTTTGTTTAAATTATTTCTTGTTTGTTCAGACTGAAAAAATCAAAAAAAATACAAAAAAAGCCTGATATCCTACCTACCAACCTACCTAGCGCAAAGAAATCCAGTCAAAGTTGTGTGAGCAATCAGAGCAACAACAGCCTCTAATAAAAAAAAGAGTGATAAGGGTTGAGCTGCCTTTGTGTTTAGCCTTCGATTTCTATGTATGTACTGTATATGTATGTATTTATTTGTTCGATGTGTTGTCCCTTCTTGTCTGACAAACTTGCTTCCAAACGTAGAGCCAGCAGAGTACGTATATAAGCCTTGTGTGGTCATTGTGTGCGTTGTGAAACACATGTATGGACAGAGGCGCAGACTCAGTCTTGTGTGTACAGTAGCCGTGCCTTCTATCTTTTATTTTGTTTTTTTTATTTTTTCGTTTTGCAAGAGCTGCTGTTTGCGTTGTTCACCTGGGCGCAACATCTTAGTAAAAAAAGAAAAAGTGTTAAGTCTTTGTTTGGTAGCAGTTTTTTATGTGGAGGGTCCCACGGTAAATTCCATTGCCTATGTGTATAACTCCATCGTGATAAAGCTTTTTTGTAAATGTTTTTCAAAGACTGGAAGTCAAGAATATACTATAATAATAAAGATGATGATGATGATGATGATGATGGTCATTATAATAAACTTTCTACTGGAACGGCAACATCACAGTGAGTCCAGGTTTTTGTAAAAAAAGAAAAAAGTTTGAGAGCTGTTTGCGCATTGCCACGACGGGAGAGAGAAGAGCTCCAACTTTTGTCCAAAAGTCCTGCTGGCCACTTTTGTGATATGTCAGAAATTGTCCCTCAAGTTAATTCTTACTCGAGCTCAACAGGTCCCCTCCTTGAATGAAAAGCTTCTAGTTTTACTCACCTTTCTGTGGAGCTGGGGGGCTTTTTCAGGGGGTCCTTGGCCACTGACTGGCTCCAGGGGCCCGGGCGTCCCCTTTGTGCACGGACTGGGCTGTTCCAGGGGAATCAGCTCGACTTTTCACGCTGTAAACTTTATTAGGGCCGATTCTGGCTCTCTGACATTTGGGTGCTAAATGAATGGGGGGTTTTGTCTATGAATTAGATCGTAAAAATCATCCAGAGCGCGGCCAGATAGGCTCACTGGCCATAAACGGTCACGTGGTGGCCATTAAAGTAAGTTTTATGGTTTTGGGGAGTTGACAGTATATTGCACATAACATATAATCGCAGTGACGGCGAGGCTTCGTCTGACTCTCTCTTTGCAGGCTGTAAGTGTTACTTGACCGATACAGACCTTCTCATTTGCTCAGTATGGACCGGACGCTGCCCAGGATGAGCGCCACGTCTCTGGGTAAGTTTCTGTGGACTATCCGGTAGCTTGAGAACAGCCAGCCTGCGTTAAACAGCCGTATTATTGTATTCGCTCCCTCTATCCGTCCCTATTAGTCCATTACACTAATTTGTCAGTTGTGCAGTGCTGAATACTGGTCTCGGCAGATGTTGCGCAGGGTTGGGTCCGGCTCATGGCTATTTAATTGCTTCCTTCCCCGTGTAACTTGTTTCCCTCCATCTGTGGTGTAACTCATAATCCATTTTTACATGTTGGATAATTATCTCTGTGTCCATTTCCACCCCCACAAACTTCGAGTTGTTGTCGTTTTATTACGTTGGAGTATTCGCAGACCGTGAGCCAGAAAGTTTCCAGGAGGGGTTTGTGTGTGCGGAGTGTGTAGCTTCTCCTTGATCAAGTTAAATGCCAGTGCAGGCCTTGCAAATTTACAGTTAGATCCGCGTGATTGGCTTCTGTGATGACTTTTTTTGGGAAGTTGCGGGTCCATCCCTGGAAAAAAACTGCAAGTTGCAGTTGTTGTCTCTGCTGCAGCGCCTGATGCCTGCGCCCCACATGTTGGCACCACGTATGGCTTTAGGAAAGGCTGTAAACAGTGTCATGTAAACACAACACTGGAACAAACAACAGCAGGGAGACGTCTGAAAAGGAATTCCGTTTTGTGTCCGCCGAGTCGTTTTGTGTTTGGGGTTGAAAAGTTCAAATGACCCCCTCAGAAAGAAGTCACTCTCGCTTTGTGCTGACCTCTTGTCCCGATCAGAGCCAGGTTGAGAGCGGTCACCTCCTCCAGCGGTTAATGGTTCCAAAATAGTACAAAAAGGACGAGAAGTCGAAAACTTGGACTTTTCTTTCGACCCTTTATGGATTTATCATTTTTTTGTTTTTCTTGGCCTTTTGCGTCTGCTTTTATGGGAAGGATGTGACTCATTGCGCGTGTTTTTTATCAGAGCATTTCAGACTAAATATGCTCCAAGATAACCAAATCATCTGGGAAGGGATGGAGATGTTTTGCAGCCAAATATCAAGAAAACAGCCACTCGGATTTGGAAACATTTTACGCAGCCTTACTGCCATTTAACCTAAATCTAAACATTAACCCTTGGTGTAAAGGTCCACATCAAAAAAAAAAAATATTTCTAACAAATTTCAGTGTTCACTTTTAACTGCAGAACAAACTGAACCCATAACTTGTAATGACTTCTGACTCTTTTTCGCACTAAAGCTGGAGAGAAGCTCTATTTGAAATTGAACCACTTTCAGAAGAAATGCAGGAAACCAATGCAGAATCTTCCTTGAAACAAACTCATTGAAAATCAATGGTTTCATTGTTAGTAAATTCGATCCATCCAAACGACACTGCTGAAAGTCCTCGGTCATATTGCTTAAACAAACGTTGTGCATTGCTATGTAAAGAGGTCACCAGCCTAACAAAATATGGATTTATATTCTTCCCAGAGAGAATGCGGCTATTTGGAAATTAAAACCTTCGCCAATCTTTCAAAGGCAGAAATTTGGACAGGGCCCCATGTGCGGCGCGCTGCCAGGCGGGGAGAGGGAGGGAGAGGGAGAGGAGCGCTGTGTAGGTTCATCTGGAGGTCAGCCACAGCACCAAGATAAATCTGCATCCTCTCAGAGCCACCAGCAGAGCTCGCTTTAGGCCAAGTTCACTGTCACCCTGCTGTATGGAGAGAGGAGAAACCACTCACACATCCACTGCACCGCGCGCACACACGCCTTCACGCTAATGACAAGTTTGCTTGGCGTTGCCTATAAGCATAATGCGTAAAAATGAATTCACCAAAGGCCCGAGCGCCTGTGGTAACGCGCAACACTGGAGGAGAGAGGCTGAGCGGGGAACAGAGAGGAGGGAGTCTAACTTCGAGTGTTGCCTCCAACAAAGACTTTTGGCTGCTTTGCTTTGCTCTATAACGCTAATGAATGATTTGCATATTTTACGGCCCTATTAGTCTTAAGTGGGAGCCCATCGGATTGATCATTCCACTGCCTCCTTGGAAACATCACAAAGTCACAATTGCATTTCAGGTCTTGTGCTGGCACCTTCCCACTAATTATGAAATTCGTGCAAGTGATGGCGTCGATGGCGAAAAGGTGTACACATTGTTGAAATGAATTTCATCATTTGTTGAAATGAATTTTTCATTTCAACAGATCCACAGATCTCTCTGGGCTGGGACTGATGAGAGCGAGATAGCTGCGGGAGAGGTGGAAAAATTGGGGTCAAAAGTTTACGCGCTGAACAAGTCTCCGTCATCTGTTCACTCGGAGCTTGATGCCAGCCTTATAATAGCGATCTTGACTCTCCACACAAAAGAGAGAATAGCTTTGAATTACATATGTGGCACGTTGCACTCCAGGTGAACCCTGGAAGCGCAGTGACCTCGCGTTTGGAACCGGGGGAGGGGGACCCCCTCCGCCCGTCCCCGGCAACAAGATTGAGTGGCTGGCGTTTTATTAGGGCGGTTGATTGGTGAATTTCTTTTGAATAAATTGCATTTGATATGTTTAGGGACGAGGGCAACATTTGCATTTCGAGGATTGATACTCTCGACCCGGTCACAGGGTAATGGGAAGGCCCTGAGCCCCCAAACTGTGCCCCCGGACCCCTTAAAAAACATTTAGAGCCTCTCTTCCTGATAAGCTGAATAGAAGCCCTTTAAGAGAACTGAAATGGCACAGATGTTTTTTGACCCATAGAGAGAAAGCTGGTTTTTCAAATATTTATATATATTTGTGCCAATATGTTTCATATGCATTGTATTGTTTAATAGGCCTATGAAACGCCATTGGAAAAATTCACTTTTTATTTTATTTTAGCTCTATAAAATATAGAACGTTTGGTCGTAGTCGTAACGGAAGAATAAAAAAACACACAAAAGATGGCTCGTAACAGAAAATGTTTTTATTTCCTTTATTTCTGCTTTAAAAACTCAATCTTAAAACCGTCTCCTCAATCCCAAAACGTATTAAGTTCAACTAAACACAGATTCCTAGAAAGAAAGACAAAAGAGTGAATAGCAAAACATGGCAACAATTTTGCTAATCAAAAAAGGCAAATTAAACCAGATTTTTTATAACCAGGTTATTTCCACCTTCGATTTTAGCTTTTTTAAATCGTCGTGTTAACATGAAATTGTTGGAAAATAAGCATCTCCCCCATATCTCCAAAAGTTTATTTGTAAAAATTCAACACATTAAAAGAATGTCAGTATTGTTCATGTGGCGTCCACACAGAACGTTTGTCTGAGCTTTGAAAATGGAACATATTTGACTTAAAATAGTAAATGTAAATTAAATCAATTTACAAGTCACAAAATTGTTAGTTAAATTCAAAATAAAAAAGGTCGTTATGTAAGATAACAAGGCAACAAAACATGATGCCTAATAGTTTTGACTAAAGTCACAGATCGTAATTTTTCCTATTTTCTATCTTTTTTTTGATAGATAACCAATATTTCACATATTTTCTCTTTGAATAATATTGATATTCATAGTGATCTGGTTGCATAAAGTCTCTTAAAACGCACAGTTTATCTTATTTAAACGTTTGCCCACAGTTTCCGCAGCAGCACAGACGCACAGATTTCATTTTTATTTTTTTTGGAAACATGAGTTTTTATAAAAAATAAGACTCGGTGCTTTCAGCTGCAGGAGCCTCCATCCTCAGAGGAGGTTGTCCGTATACGCTATACGCTGCATGCGTAAATAATGGAGATGCTGTGGTTCACCTCTCCACTGTTCAGTTATAGCCTTGAAGTTTCTCTATATTATATATCTAATCAAAGTTAGCAGCTGTATGAAAACCCAGTGTCCAGTCCTGCATGCTCCACTTCTCCGTGTGCGTATTTGCCGTACAGCGATAAATAACAGATGTAAAACGAAAGCTCACACGTGACACTCTGTAAAAAAGGAAAAATATTTGATTACCAGTGTTTACCTTTATCATAAATATTTCCATAAAGATAGGAAAGGTGTTCTCTAGGCCGAATCCTTGGCTCATCTGGGACGCAGGGAGGATTTTTTATGCCGGCCCGTCACGCAGCGGCTGCACACACAGACAGGAGACCTTGTGAGAGCCACATGCAATCTGTCACCATCGTCGCAGCACTTCTCTGATAAACTAAATTTACAGTAAACTGTCAGCATGATGTATTTATCTTAAATAGACCTTCACTGCACAGTGCCTGCTCTGAGAGGGAGCACCGCATCTGGAGTTGTTAACTTATTTTCTCCTCTAATAACAATAATTGAAATGATCCAACACGAGCCTGTAACGGATTCTGTTGAGGAAAACGTGTGTTAAAACTTTGTGAAAATTATGACCATTGCTTCCAGATGCTGCCTTTTAGTCCAAGGGTCAATTGGATTGTTATTATCCTATTACATTTTCGAAATAAGCTGCAGTGTTTGAGAGATTTGCAGATGCTTTAATGCGTCTTTACGCACAGCACAGCAGCACGTTGCAGGCCTATGTGAGATAACATAGGTGTTAGGCTTCTTATCTAAAGTGCTTATTTTGTAGCGCTGAATAGCGTGTTTATGATGATGTTTTACTAAAGTAAAATTAAAGAGAAAAAAGATATGTAGGCCACAGCAACAAGTATAGAGAGCAGAACTATTCACGCAAGGCTAAGTTACTGTAAGTGGATAATAGCCTGAATGACCTGGCCCATATTTATACAGGAACTATAATAGAATGGCAGCAGACTGTAAATTTAGATATCATGTGAAGACATCTTACCGCTGACATTATGTTGACATATTGCCTCTCAGGTGGTCTCTCAGCCATACGGATACACTGGATATATGGTAGAAAGTACATCATCTGCCATTTACAATGAGTTACGTTGGCTGTAAGATACACAAGACAGCGGCAGCAGCAGCTCTGCCTCACAGCAACACTGTGCTCACATGGAAAAAGAAAATCATTTTTTAGCAGAGCAAAATGGGGCCCTTCCTTTGGCTGCTGCTTGAAATAAGATTCCACCTGTTTTTAGACTTCAGCATCAGCACATCCAAAAAATAGAAATTCTGAGAATGTAAAAGAAAAAAAAAGAGAAATGTGTTGAATGTTAAATATGTGAGTTGCCTGTTCCTGTTTAGAAGACAACCACTCTCCATTTCCCCCTCGTAACTCGAAGTGGGATTCTTTCTTTATAGTTGTTGGTCTTTTTGCGCATTTTAAAATTCCTCTGGGGACCATCCTGGGTGCTGACCCCTCGCTAAGTGCTCCCCAACAGACCCCGCAGAACTGAAGTCCAAGTCCGGGGTGAATCCCAGGTCACCGCGTCTAACAGATATGAAAATGTCGCCTCTTTGGAAAAGAGGGGGCACGCCTTGTTGTTTAACAAAGACTGTCAATGGGCAAGATTAATCAGAAACAAAATGGAAACGGTGTCACTTTGGGGTCAGGCAGAAGTTATCTCTGTTTAGAGGAGCGAATAGAATAGGGGAGGACCAGGAGGCCAAGAGAGAAGGGAAAAAAAGAACTGGTGAAAAGAAAAAAGAAAGCTTTCAATATTTCCGAAGTTTGGCCTCTTGTTTCTCCATGCAGGGGCCTTGTTGACGTGGACAGTGTGGATCAGCTGCCGCATCTTCGAGGGACGCACATACAGTGTGACACCTCGGCCATGGACACGAAACATCAGGACCTGGACGTGAGGGCAGATGGCGCAGAGCACGGTCAGACACTTTTACATTTATTTTTCTCCTCTTTGTAAACATGTACTCACAAAAACTCTGAAAATTGGAATTTTTAAAATTATGTTTAGATATATAGGAGGAAAATGAATTTTTCAGGGGCATTTTACCATAAAGTAATATTTAATAATAACATAATTTTGACTATGAGGGACTATTACTATAGAGCGTCTGTTTTTACTGCTATGGCACATGACAGTTTGCATGATGTTTACAGTAAAGTTTTGCTGCAGGAGATTCTCGTATCCAAAATGTTGCAAGATTTGTGTGGACATGCTGAGAAAAGTTGTTGGAAAATGTTTCTAGTATACTTTTGATTATATTCAGATGTAGATAATTTAATTATATATGGAGGTGTGTGCTGTGTGTGTGTGTCTGTGTGTGTGTGTTGGGGGGGTGGGGTGGTTGTGGCTCGCATCTCTTTTTATAAATGCTCTGCTCGTTGGTTTAAAATAAAACCCCACGGTTTGTTTGGGCTTCTGGCTTTTTACGCAGGATCCATGTCTGCGATGTGTTTGTCCAGTGTTTGCATGAGCTTGTCAATTGTAGTGAACACAGCACAAGTGATTAACACGGCCGTGCGCTCTGTGTCAGATGAGTTCAGTGCGGTGTTCGAAGACCAAACAGAGGCCAAAGATGGTTCGGAATTGTTGCCACGACCTGGTTAATTAGAAAATCTGTCTTTTCATTCTTTGAAATCAGCTGTTCTTACATTTATGAACATGATGGGAGCTGGAAATGTTCCTTGTTCCTTGTTCACGAGCACAGCCGTGCGTCTTGTGGTTCTGTTGTTCATGAGCGAGACATAACCAGGTTTTACTGATGCACAGGTCATGTGTTTTATATGCAGGCTCGAATGTCCGCAGAGCAGCGGCTCGTATAGGAAGCTTGTGCACTCACTGTTCTCCTCGATACATCATTTGGATATTCTTATATTGTGCATTTCCACTTTTTGTTGTTGCATAAGCCTATTTTTTTTGTATTCGTGTCTTCTATCTTTTCTATTGGGATGCGTCACATTTGACACTAAAAACCACAGGTTAGTGTCACAGATTGTCAGAAACAGTCTTTTGTTTGTAAAATATGTATTTTCTCCGAGCTGCATTTTCATGTTCACCTTCGTTTTCCGAGGAGGAGGATTTTTTTTCTTCCACATGCAGGAAAGCCTCACCCACATAAGTTTGGCCTCATGCAGTAAACAGGCTAGTTGATTGGTTTTGCTTTATATACTGTGATTTAATAAGGAAAACACCAACGTAAGCCAGTCCGACCAGCGCTGGTGGTACCAATGCCATGCTTTCCATTGGTTCCTGTTTACATGATGCCCACAGGACACGCTGTGATTGGTGGCGCCTCACACGTGACCAGGCAACTTTGTACATTTGACAGGGAGTAGGAGGGTTTTGTGGAGATCAGAAAAACGACAGCGCGATAAAAATTAGTATTGTTGCACTTCACAAATTAATGACCATGAGTTCCTACTTGATAAACTCCAACTATATCGAGCCGTCCTTTCCTCCATGCGACGAATACCAGCAGAGCGGATACATCCCCAATCCCGGTGATTACTACGAGCGGCCAAAGGATACGGGCTTCCCCCATCACGACGAGCCATCCTATCCGAGGTCAAACTACACGGAATCGGGATACGACTACGCGAACGTCCCCGCCACCGGACTCGATGATTTCGGCGACGGGCACCACGCACCGCAGCAGCCGCAGCCGGTTCCACAGAGCCACGGTCCTCGCCTCGCCGCGGCCCCAGACGGTGGCGCAGGAGCAAATGCCAGCAAAGACTGCAGCCTTGCCACTGAGGTATATCCCGGCGTAGCGAAGGGCAAGGAGCCGGTGGTCTATCCCTGGATGAAAAAGGTCCACGTTAACAACGGTGAGTTATCGTCATGTTTAAACAGCAGAACCACTGCGAAACAACCACTGGAACACGCGCCAGCCCATTGAGGCAGCACTAGTAGCAGCCCATACAGCAATTTACGACTATCGAGCAGCAGGGTCGGTAATTAAGGACCCTCGTAAATTTTATTGCCTATGTTCGTCTGTCGGGGCCATGTGCCTTTGTTGCTTTTTAACCCAAACTACCTCCGCCATTGGAGCCGAGCCAAACTGTAATATCCAACCCCGCTGTTTTGTTAATCATTTCTACGCTTAATCTGTCCCTGGATGCGGATGCTTGTGCACTCGGCATCTCCACATTTAAGGTCATGTTCGTAAACTGAAACAGGACCGAATAAAACAAACAGAGCGGCTGCTATTGCACACTGAATCCACAGATATTTTATTTTTTTCCACCTCTTTATGCGTCCAGTGGAGGAACTATATTGGTTTGGATTAAACGCCAGCATATAACACCTGCTTGCTTGCCTATGTGTGGCTGTTTTTTCCCCCTCCAGTCAATCCCAATTACACTGGAGGAGTGCCCAAGAGGTCCCGCACTGCCTACACCCGCCAGCAGGCTCTGGAGCTGGAGAAGGAGTTCCATTTCAACCGGTACCTGACCCGGCGCAGGCGGGTGGAGATTGCGCACACTATGTGTCTGTCTGAGCGCCAGGTCAAGATCTGGTTTCAGAACCGGAGGATGAAGTGGAAGAAGGAGCACAAGCTCCCCAACACCAAGATCCGCTCCTCCACCTCGGCCTCAGCCTCGGGGCCCCAGCAACAGCAGCAGCAGCAGATCAAAACAGGCCAGCAGCTTGTCCCCACGCCGTGCACCGCAGGTCTATAGTGCATGAACGAACCCCACCCCACAAAAACCCAATCCAGACTGAGATGGCAAATAACACAAGTGGGATTTGTTGGACCAATTCTCAGTATTTTACACACATGGTGTTCTCTCTTTCACCTTGCCTCTGCCATTGGGCCCCTGTCACGTCCTTTGTACCCTTTCCCTCTCCGCTCGTCCTCGCCCTCTTCATATAAGCTTGAAATTCACCTTTAAATGCCACGGTGGCAACTGAAGTGTTTATATATTTGTGTATTATTATGAAAGAAGGATTACGCACACTCAGACATAGGACTTGGATCAAAAATGTACCGTTACAGTTAAAATTGAGTGAGGTAAAAGTACGTTCGAGCTCATTTTTATATGTTCCTTTTTTGAATATTGTTTTTTTTTCAGTTTTGTATTATTGCTCATGGAAAGTTCTAATATACTTGAAAGATATTTAGCGAGAATCTATAGATGCCTGTTTAGAAAACCAGGCGGCTGTTTTAGAGGTATGGCATCCGCCAGAGTAACAGTGTAGTTTGTGTGTCTGAGTGGATTGGTTTACTGTTGAATGTAGTCCAGGTGACTTTCACATTTAATGTACATAGACAAATCATAATGAAGGCACAATAAGAAAAGCATTTCGTCGACTAGAATTCCGTTCGTTGGTGTCGTGAAGTGTAGTTTTATTTGTGCTAGTGCGTCCCATGTTGTGTTGTTGTTCTAAACTGTGAATATTTGTATGTGTTGTCTCAGTAATGACCGTTGTGATGTAGGTTAGTGTAGGATCAAATTGTCCTTGTGAAATAAATATGTACTTCACATATAAAGCTGACGTGACTTTGATATATTTTGTCACTGCCTGTACTGGTTTGATTCGGGCGAAACATGCTTTGTTAAAGCCGTGCGTAAAAATCTAACATTTGTGATTATCTTTTTGATGTTCTCCCAATTTTTGGAATAGCAATCTCACAAAAAACAAATATTATTTTCATGCTGTTTATTATCCTTTACGGACTGACTTTTAAAATCGTATTTGAAACGCGATTTGAGCATTTAAATCACTTGTCCAGTGTTTGGAGATGCGTGTGTAAAACTAATGGCGTGTCTGAACATTGGATAATTTACTGAGCTACACTTCTATGGAGAGAATTCACCATAAATCTTTTTTGACGCCATCTGTAATAAAAGACAATAAGAGTTTATGGTATTTGCGGAGAAGATTAATTTGGTAATCCAGCCGCAAGGTTGCACAGTTTCTTCTAAACACACATTTGTACTCAGAGAAAAAAACCTTAATATATTCAGGTTATGAGTATGTGCCGTCTTTTCAGAATTACTTGAATTACAGAATTTTTCTGTCCGGCTCTTCGAAGTAATGTATGCCTTTGGGTATAATACATCCCATAAAAAGTACTCATCCACCATATTTTTTTATTTCAATGCTCATATGGCTGGAAACCGTAAAATGTGCACCGTTCTCATGCGCATTTTCATGGATGCAAACTAAGTAGGAATATCATGTATCAACTGTTGGATCCTCGTGTTGCAGGCTTTGCTAATGTCACGAATATTAAAGAAAACCCCAAATGTGAAATGTATCCGGACACACGTATTGTTCTTATGCGGCCATTATGGAGATCTCAGCTAACCTCAGTGCACCAGAGTGTGAGTGTTGGTCACTACCTGCTACATCCAAACAATAGAGAGTTCAACCAGGGGACACAGCCAGCTCTGGCCAATCACCGGCCCGGAGCACTTCTTCTGACCCCTGACCTCTCGACACACACAATGTTCAGACCATACATCAGCACCGAGACGTCCGCGAGCCTTTTTTTCTTCTCATTTCAGATTTTGCCCAGAGACAGCACGGAAACAAAAACGGTGTTTAGCTGTGAATGCGAGCCATGAATTTCCCCAAAATTATTCTTAGAGACAGCTCTTCTGCAATCCATCACAGAAACACCCCTGTCAGGCCGCGCACAGAGGGCAGATATGAGCACAGACATGCTGGTATTGTGCATGTAATCTACTAAGGCTCTTAGTCTGCTGTTGCATGATGGTGTCTTAATAACAATTACATCAGTTATTGGGTAACACATGGGCCGACTATATATTGGTAAATATGATAAAATGTACATTCACCAGAATACGCAATGTAAAATCCAAGTATTCACATAATCTGCTTCTTCTTTTGGGGGATTTTTTAATGTATAGCACTCAGTTGTTCAACATACACCTCTGTAGAGCCTGAATAAAACGAGGATGACTAGATTTCCGGCATAAATGTTCCAGCACGCTTCTGCAAAACCTCGTCGGCTCTGTGCAGCCCTGCCTGCAGCCATGGAAGCTCTGAAGAAGATGGCGTTGAAGCTGATTGGCACTGCAGACTCCGAGAAGTCCCAACTAGCTAAATCACAGATTTGGAGTCATTTGATTCGCGAATAGAGGTCACTTCCAAAGTACTGAAATTTTAATTCGCCCGTCCACGTGACTTGCTGAATAATGAATACCCCGGGGGGTCAGAAATAGATCAGAAAATCTGCCTTATTTTCATTTGAAGTGATCCTCTGCAGGGTGCGAGTCAGAGCTCTTCTCCCCTGACACCACTCTATCTGCTGGGCACGCACCACCATGGCTTGTGAGTAGATCTGAAAGATTTGTCTTTGCCATTAGTTTTGTGATCTTATAAAATATAAAATCTCCCGGAAGTTAAGTTGTTTCATTATCTTTCATATCACCTTTGTATTGTTTATGTCAATTGCAAAATGTATTTTAAGATGATATGTTATTTGTATTTTCTAAGGTCGTTTAAATGATGATTTTCCCATATCTGATTATCACAGTTTATTTCCAAACATTTAAGACATTACAATGTGGTCATATTGGTGTTAAACTGTATCATATTGAGTATTTTAGAAACTATGATGCATGATAGCAGGTTCAATTTCTCAAAAGTTATTAATCCTTTGAATCATAGCAACAAGTAAGATCCTAAAACTATTTAAAAAACTAAATGTGCAAATTAATACATTTAAATCCAAAAGAAGAGATATGTCAACAGTAAATGTGTCCGCAGTGTTAAAATGTGGTATGGTCCTATAGAAATAAGTCTGCATTCGTGTTGGCATGGTTGATTATTTTCAGGGATGTAACAAAAAGCTTAAGAACTGTCTCCCTGAATTTTGACTGTGAGTGTTCATCACTTTTTATTTTCATAAATGGTAGAAAAGGTGCTTAAACGACGGTGACAATGCAAAGGGCTGATCTGTTGCTTCTAAAAGTTGTCAGGACAACACAGCATGAAAGAGCCTTTCATTAGAGTCCACACAATGGTCAATTTAGACACAGGTTAAACATTAACAAAGCTCTGAGGGTGAGTAAAATCTGTAGGCTATCATTATAAATATTAGTATTAGTATTATTTTTGACCTGTTTTGCACTTACCTCCAAAATTGAATAGGCAGCTATTGCACCAAAAACTTGTATAGGCTATATTATCAGGACACATTTTCAGTTAGAATGAGCCTGTGACTTCAACATGAAAATCAAATAGCTTTATTAAAACCACCTATATAAGCACAGTTCTCCAGTCCCATAATCCGCCCCAGTGCTGCTCTGCGTCCATGAGAGATGGCTGCTATCTGCTTAAGGCGTTGAATTTCGCATTAGCCTTGATGTTGGCCGGTGTAAACCTTGCAGAAAGAGTTATCTTCTGCTGAGTGTATCGGTAACCCAAGCCTGGCTGTTAAGAGCTCCGAGTGTCAACATTGTGGGAAGATATGGACCGCCGACTGGCCGACATCCAGAGGTCTGCGCCTCGTACTCCTCTGCGCTGACAGTGATAAGGAGCCTTGATTTGTGTGAATACCTCTGAAACATTTGTTTAATGCTAAAATAGATTAGATTTAAAACATGATCAATCAACTTCTACATTTGTGCAAAAAGCAATTCTGTAAAAAAAAAAAAAAGTTAAGCAAGATGTGAAAAAGTTAGTCTGAGGGCCTCTGGTTTAGATCATCCACTCGACTGTGTGTGCCTCCACCCGAGTCAGGGGGGAGTTCAGGTGCGGTGGCGAAAGGCAAGGTTGGATGAGGCTCCAGTGCACGGTCAGGTCGAGCCGAGTAATCCCAGTGACAGCCTCCACCTGTGGGAGGACAGAGAGGGAACAAAATAACGTATTTTATAAACATGCATTCTCTTTCGCAAACGAGAAACAATCTTCTTTTCATAACCGTCATGCGTAAAAAAGCTGTGCGTAAAAGTTCACTTTTAATCCTCAACATTTTACATTCCTCCTCTTCGGTTTGGTCAGTGTTAAAGGTGAATTAATGAGAGCTGGTGCTGCTTCTGTTCCCGTCTTTAAAAGTTTACCGCTCAAGTTGTAGTTTGAGAGGACAAAGGCTGATGTGGGAGTGGGATGCCGTCCATGTCCGCCCCGAATGATTAATAGTTGTGTTGGGATTTTTCCACGCCCGCTGCTCGGCGTTGACGGAAAACAAGCGCCAAACGGTGCCGAAAAACAGAGGAGCTCTTCCGGGGGCTCTGACTTTTGGCAAAACCTAAAAAGGTTGCAGCCAGATTTATTCCACGACGCGCGCGTGGCACACTCTTTGGATAAGACGTTTGTTTAAAATTATCGTGGCCAAGATAGTGGTTTAGTCGGCACTTTTGCCACCCGATCCTGCTCCTCCCATAGGCAAAAACTGCAAAACTCTTCCATCGCGTAAACCTGTGATTTCTACCATCACTCAGTTGGTCATAGGAAACGCTTAAGTGCATGTAGGTCTAATGGGGGTCCCTGTTCTGATCAGCGGGGTCGAGCAGCCACTCTTTGGTTACCTCACCTCCACTTTCCGCCCACTGCTGACTGACACGCACCCCTCACGACCACCGGGACTCCCAGCCTCCTTATGTTGGACAGGTAAACGTGTGACGTTTTGTTCCACTTTAGCCAGCAGCATGCAGGCTTGTGCTGATGGAGAGGCAGGCGCTGACTAAGTGATACTACAGCCCAAGTCTGACCATGAGAGCGGGGGGCGATATTGAGTTGAGCAGTGTGTAATGCACTCTGCAACCCCGGCTGTGCAATAGTGAGAAATGAGAGAGGGAGAGCTTTATTGGTGTGATGAGTAATCACGATGCCATCCTCAAATGGTGTTTTGTAGGGAAAGCCTCCTCGTTCTCACATAGTGCGAATTGTCACGCTGCAGTGCAAAACACTTTGGTTGTAGCCCGGCTCCGAGCCGCGGCTGCACTTGAAACCGAGCATAATACAGCAGGATTAGCTCTTTCAGCCGCTAACAGGCTCCAAATATATGGCACTTAAACCCTGACAGAGCAGTCCTTCCCTCTGAATGGGCGACACGTGGAAAAAGCTGCTTCTCTGCGAGAGCCGCGCTCCTCTGCCAGATACATCGCACTGTCACACAGCCCCTCTTTTTTTCTCCCTCCAAACTGATCCGCTTCTCCTCGGGGGCAACGACTGCCTCCATTAATGATTCACGGGCTCAAATAAAGGGATTTAAGTTGACGTTGCGTCACGTGAGCGCGGCGCATAATACTGCGCGGTGTTATGGCACGGGGAAGAAAACCGGAGCCCCGGTCTGGCCATATGATGCTGATTATATGCGGGTTACCCCCACTTTCCGTGAGGAGAGTCCGGGCCGTGTAGTTTGTTTGTCGAGGGGGAGAAAAAAGAAAAGAGGAGGCAGACTGAAAAGACAGAGGATCCCCGGGTTTGTGGATGTATTATACTGCTGTCACGGACGGATATGTTTTTCCACGCGGACAGAGTCAGAGCCCGAGCTTTGGGAGGATGGATTTTATTTTGAGGTATTTCCGCCGATTGTTCATTACTGTCGTGAGTTATTGCCGCGAGAGGCAGAGGTCAGTAAAAAGGGTCCAGGGGTTTCTTGCAGGGCTACAAAATAGACAGGTAGCAAAAAGCTACCCATGTAAAAGACACGGGGATTTGTTCCATTTTTAATTAAAATAAATCACCTATTAGCTCAATATTTTTGTTCTGAGATCTTTAATATAACGAGCTGCCATTAGGGATAAACGGGCCCGTGTAACCGTTTGTAAATAAAGCGGCCATTTAAATATCAGCTTCCAAGGAAAACCCAAACAAAGCACGCGGCCGCTCCAAGGTGTAACCTGTCCTATAAAAAACAACATCTTGTGTCTTTTACGCGTGTATTTTCTTTTTTTCGTGTGTAAAATGGTACATCAAGATGAGCTCCATGAAACGTAGGGGAAAGCGGTGGGGTTGTGTCGCTCCGCCGGGGAAACGAGGATATAATGGAAGACAGAGTGCCATCCAGGACCGCGCGGCCGCGCTGGGGTCACGGCGCTCCAGCTTGATTTATGGGCACGGGGACTTGGGGAAGATGGTGCGCGAGAGCTAATGACTATTCGATCAGTTTGTGGGGAAAATGCTCAGCAGCCAGCAGGGAAACAACAAACTCGTTATTTGCATAGACCCATTTTTATGTTTTAGTGATAGTGCTGCAATGCTTGGCCGAGATGTTGTTCTTGTCCAAGACTAGTCTTCATATAAGGCTTTAATTCATGCGTTTTGTTCATTAGTATTTCATAATCTTGTATTTCTTATGGATAGAATTAATCTGGGTGATATTTGAGGAATTTAGGTATTACGGTTTCAATAAGCTGCAAATGTTTTTATTACAAACATGCAGCGTATTGTTAAACAGAAAATTTGATCAAATTACAATGCAGTTTTAATAATGCATGCAACGAATTTAATCAGATTTAGCTCTGGTGTCTTTGTGCACCATTTAAACACATGCAGGGCCCAAACATTTACGCACAATAACATCAGCTTCACTATTTATATCTACAACGTATACCTCGGCATATACAAGGATCGCTTACTTGAAAATAATATTCACAATGATATAATTTACAAAATACGTTTAAAAAAATGATGTTTTCTTTTACTCCTCATTGCAGAAATCCAGCCGAGTGAATTCAGGCCATCGCAAGGTCTCCGAGACACCTTGAGCCGCCTTCGGTAAGTCCATATATCTTTATTGATTTGTGTTATGAATGCTCAATGGTGATATCCTTATTCAATTTCTAATAAGTACCACACACGCCCACAGCAGCTCTCAGAGAGGCAGCGCGTGGCTTGTAACGTTTCCTTGCAGCAGCGATATGACCAGGCCGTGCGCAATAATTCCTTCTCCTCCACTTGTCTTTGTGGTGTAATTTGTCACTATAAAAGTGACGAGGGGAATCGCAGCTCTTGGAGCGCTGCCTCGCTCCCTTCAAAAACTACTTTCTGTGAAAGCCATCTGCTTGTGGCCGCTAGTTTACTCCACTGAAGTTTAGAAAATGTTTGTGTCTTTCATCGGCATTTCAGATTCCTTTTTTTCCCACGTCGTTTTTTTTTTTGTATTATTACGCACAGCAGATGCAGCAACAAACCACCAACTCACTGACATTTAACCTCCTGCTCAGGGCCAAATTAAAGAGAGAGGCGAATCAGCATATTAGGAAGACACAAAGAAGTAAATAATTATACAATGTTGACTGCTCTGGTTGGGAAAAGAAAAAGCCGAGTTGGCTAAAAAAAAATCCTCACGCGTGGATTTTTGTCCCACTCACCCTCCCACGCCGTCCGTGCATGTGTTCTACCTTGTTTTAAATTGTGCCTTGAAAGCAGCCGAGAAGCTGCAGCTCTGGACTTGTTTACAGCCTCAGGAAGCTGAGAGGACATAAATCTAATTTTTTTCCTTCTTTGATTTTTTCCCCTTTTGGCTGTTAAAGGCCGCCTCGCCATGCAGAGGGATTCCCTCTGCTGTCGGCTCTCTTCTCCCCTGCTCCTGGCTGCATGTCCCCCGCTTTGCCTCTTGGTGATGAAACTTCTTCCCATTTCTCACACCCTGCTCCTCGTGGGGGTTTTCCCTTGATATACTTCGAACACGGACATGATCTGAGGTTGTTGTGCTTTCTCATATGTAAAAAGATATATACAGATAAAAGTTGTAATCTCCACACGAGAAGCCATGCAGACAGTGGGACACAGGGCGCCGGGATGAACACTACGAGAGCGTCCTATAGCTTGTGCAAAAGGATTTGAGGAATAAATGCTAAATCTGCGGGTTAATGATTAAGCTGTTGATAGAAGCCCTTTATGCTCCATGCAAATGAAAATGCAGCACGGTCAGCGCCTGCTTATTCCTTTGTATTCTCGCGTCTCTCCAACGTCTCATCCACTGGGCTCATAATTCCAGCTGCAGGACGCGGGGTAAATAATAAGAAAAACAGATTTAAAACACTTTGGGGACGGACTTTCATGCTATAAGTACCGATATGTTTTTTCTTGACACACTACCTCATTTGGTTGGGGGAGGAGGAGAGGCAGCCACTTGATTTGAACTGGCTTTCCAAGGCGCTACTTCATTTGCATAATTTTTCTTGTCTATGGTGACGCTCTGGTTCGGGGCAGTTCACTGGTGTCTGCATGGTACTGGTGAAGGATCACATAGCCCAGCACAGCCCCGGCTGCCTTTAATATTGGTATGAAGCCCTGGCCATTGCTCTATAGCATGACGATAAATTCAATCCTGGGGCCAGACAACTCTTATCTCGCTGACCCGACTGCTCACGCCTGCTTTCGTAATCTCGGTTTACCCATCCACGTCGAGTAAGGAGAGGAAAAAAAGAAAAGGAAAAAGAGGAAAGGGGTTTCTCTCTGCTCTTCCCTTTTTTTGTTGTGGCTGCTAATGCCTGGTGCATGGCAGGGCGCAGTCTGCTGCTGCTGCTTCACCCAGCCAGCCCCTGCCTTTTAAACTTTTTCCCCTGGATTACTGCTTTGATCGATTTCGTCGCTGAATGAGAAAGTATTGCTCGCTGCTGTGCATTCGTCGTCAGAGGATAAGGTAAGCAGGCCAGAAATAGGCTCCCTCGGTTGTAAATGGCGGAGTTTGTGTGTCGTGCGGTGATTTATCACCGTATGACTTAGATCTCGGTTCAGGAAGAGTTCACACACACAGTCAGGCAGCCAGATTTCTCCAGCGTGGAGCAGAGAGCTGCGCGCACACAGCTCAAGTCTGTCTTTTGTCTCTCTTTCTCTTTGCATTTTATGACTATCGCCACGGCGCGTCTGGAGATATTCACCGCAGAGCTTTCTGATATCTTTTCCAGGTCGTGGGACGGTGGAGACACCTTCTTTCATTCTGCGGTTTAGCTGCGCCCAGGGCTCATTTTTCTACTGATTTGCTTCTTGTTTTGCTCCCATGCAAAACCCCAGTGGTTTTCGACGGTTTCCTATGACTTCTTTGAGCTCAGTTTATGAAAATGCCCTCACAGTCCATATGTATATAGAAGATTATTCTCACATACACTTGGACTGTGAAATAAAATAGAAGTTATAGTTTTATATCATCCTACAGACAAACGTCGTTAATGTTGTGCTCAGATTTTTACTATCAGACTCAACAGCAGGGCCTTTTAGTTTCAGCAGCTAAAAAAATGAAGTTTATTTAATCCGTTGCAATAAGTTTGGATTTTGTTTAATAGTTTATATAGCTTTATATAACAGCAAATTTATGTTTTTTATACTGTAAATTTTGACTTTCTTTCGTAATTTTGCACATTATTATTGTTGTTATTATCATTACCATTATTTTATTCTAATGACGCCTTGTATTTGACTATTTTTAAATGTAGTAAACATTAACTATTCTCATATTTCATTAGTAACGTCACATTATTTAGAAAGTAACCTGCTGCGTCGACTGTAGTTTAAAGTATCTCCAATAATCTG
This sequence comes from Pleuronectes platessa, assembly GCF_947347685.1. NCBI lineage: Eukaryota > Metazoa > Chordata > Actinopteri > Pleuronectiformes > Pleuronectidae > Pleuronectes > Pleuronectes platessa. Next base: position 10,580,582 of record NC_070643.1, read on the forward strand.
TCTGAGGCGGATCCCCGTGGTTACCTGCGTGAGTTACGGTGCTTCAGCAGCAGACTCTGGGTGTGCCGTCCTCGCGTCTCCATGCGCCTTGGAACCGGTGGCCTGGTCTCTCCCCCCGAGCAGAGCCGTGCCGTGCCGGCTCACTGACCCCCCCATATATCACCGCGACTAGCCGCTGCCCAGGCGGCACCGACAGCAGCCATTACTACCGGGCCTGCGAGGAAAAAGTTCACAGTCTGGTCATGGAGATGCACGGATACCCGCCCGGTTTTTCAGGTTTCCTCGTGGCCCTTTCCATTTATGTTGCACCACGCAAAGGGAGACAGAACAAGAAAGAAAGGAAAACAAAAGAAAAAAGAGAAGGAGAGAATGCGGTTGTTTTTGGTTTGTGCCAGGTGGCTGTTCACTGAAGGAGGCTATTTTTTAACTCATGGTGAAACAAACTCAAATGCGCTGAAACGTTTGCGGGACACGGGGGATGTTTTCAGCTGCTACAAGGAAACTAGATCCACTGTTGACAGCCCTGTTGGTAGAATAACAATGTAACAGAAATATTATTTTCCTGTGTGGTAACCCACTAACAAGCTTTCCCTGCAGGCCCCCCTTTTTGCACTTAAAGCCCTTTTCTCCATGCTGTAACTCTTTTATTCTTAATAGTATCATAGGTTTAAAATGTCAAGCAGTTTCTTGTTAGATCCTTACATTGATTTAGCAATATGAAATTCTTTTGAAAAGGTTTTTGTTTTAATGTTGTTCGGCACAGATGGTAATGCAAGGTTAGTTCGTGCCTTTGTGCCCCGTGTAAGCCATAAGGTAAACGGTAATAGTCTACAGGACTGTTGGCCCTATCTTGCCTCCATAGTCTCCCGTGTCAGCCTTGTATTGAAAAGTAAGATGGATCGCCACCATTTCTTCCTCTCACAGTGCTTCTTGTAACCCTAGGTTCACCCGAGGAGGCCATTGGCGGAGAGGCGTCACGTGACCACGGGGTGCCAATGTTATTCTACACGGGTGTCAAGACCCTGTCAGTTTCTGAAATAAATATTGGGAAACGGCGAGATGCAAAAGGCAACCTACTACGACAGCTCCGCAATTTACAGTGGCTACCCATATCAAAGCGCAAATGGCTTCAGTTATGATGCCAATCAGATCCAATATCCCCGGGCCTCTCATGTGGAAAGTGAGTACCATCGACCTGCCTGCTCCCTGCAGTCTCCTGACGGCTCCGTGGCGCTGCAGAAGCCGGGGGAGATGGCGGAGGGCTGCGACAGGACCACAGCCATTCAGGCGGCGCAGTCCCAGGTCCATCCCGAAAGCAATCAACCGCAGGTGCCGGTGTCAGGTCCGCCCCCTCCCTCCCAATCCCCCGGTGCCATCAGCCAAAACGCGAGCAACGGGTCCAGCCAGCCCGGTGCCAAGAGCGACTCACCGACCACCAACGCGCGAGGCAAACAGATCTTCCCTTGGATGAAGGAGTCCCGTCAGAACACCAAGCAGAAACCCAGCGGTAGCACCAGTTCAGGTACCTGGAACCTAAACACTGCTGCTACTGACACACACACACACACACACACACACACACACACACACACACACACACACACACACACACACACACACACACACACACACACAACTTGATAGCCTCTGACCGCAAAGTTACAAAAATGTTGTTGATGGAGCACACGTTACATAGAGTGTGGGTGGCTGAACAGGTGAGGGGTTCGGAGGGAGGGGTGGGCAAATCCCTACAGGACATCAGCAGGTTATTTCATTTCTGTGCCAGAGTCAGAGAGGTCTTTGTTTCACTATATTGCATTTATACAATCTGTATTAATTCTGTGGGCAACTAAATTATTCAGAAGAAAAGGCCCACAGAGTGTAATCAGGCCCTCATATCACATACAAGTGTTGACTCTATTGTATTCACATCCACTTTGTTTAAAGTTTTTTTTTTTTCTTTCTTCAAATCTTATATATTCTTATTAACTCACCTTATATCTTATTCTGCAAAGTGACAGCACAGACTTTAAATTGACTCCAAGGTTGAATCACGTGCCTCCACTTTGGAAGTAGTTTCCAGCGCTTGTTGTCTGCGTGCCCTGCATCTGACCTGTCCCTACTGTAAACACGCATCTCCACTGATCACATAATGTTCCCGGAGAGACGACAAACAAACACGCACAACAGTTGTTCGGTTTGTCCTGCTGTTTTATTAGTGGGAGGCTCTGTGGGTCAGAGGGTGGCGGGTTGTTGGGGGTGTGTTTATTTACACAGAACCGAGATAAGAAATTAGAGGTGCTTATGACCTTTTTTTCATAAATCTTGAGGATAACAGTTAAATTAAGGAAGTAATTGTAGGCTACGTGAGATATGTAATGCACAGTAGCACTGAAGTGGCGTGTCTTCATTTTGATTTATGTTGGGAAAGGCGTTTTCATTAGTTTTTAACAACCGGTAAAAGTGCTAACATTTATGGAAAGCACTTTACGCACGTTTGAAGCTCGTTTATGCAAGCCACATGCTGCTGTTTTGACGAGAGGTAAATTTGGTGGGTCAGGGTGGGGAGTTTGTGTTGTGATGATCTCTACCGAAACAGACCACATTTTAATTTCCAATTTGTATTTTTCGTTCCAAATGCAAAGCAGAGTGGCACATTTTCAATTTTTCCCAATCCAAGGCTCCCCTTTTGGGAAGGTATGTGATTAGGTTTTGACATCACAGTGATGTGCAGACATGCGTAAAAGCTCCTTTGGGCACATTTGCGTTTCCTATTCGGGTCAGGATGGAGCTAACCTAAGATTCAGAGATGCTAATTACCATATTACATGTATATTGACACAATATGGCGCTTTTTATTATGGAATGTTGTTTTCATACATTTTTACGATTCGAAAAGTGCTCACTTCATGTTTTACGCGCGCATACACAAACACGATCCTGCTGTTTGGATAACTTCGTAAACGTCAGGAGCGGGGGGGGTATTTATTTCTGGTTATCTACATACAACCAACAGATTCAGAGACACTCACTTCTTATGGTAACTTACAGATGCTTCTCTACAGTCATGATGGATGCAAAGCAGTGTTGGTGTGATTTATGTCTGGGAAAGTGTTTTTATTAGTTTTAACAACACGTTGGGGTGCTGACATTTATGGAAAGCAACAATAATCGTGCACTTAGTACACATCAGCCTCTCTTATAAATTATAGCTATAGCCTTTAAATTCAGATTTTATTGCAATAATCACTGTCGTTAGCAGTGATAGCCCTACGCACGGTACATGGGAATCCCTAATGCCACGTGCTGACTCCTTTATCTCTGTAACATGAGGTCAGGATGTGTCTGCTGCATTCCTCTTGCTCCATGACTTGGCGACAGGTAGGGAAATTTATTAAGTGTTGGCCGTCTGCCACGGCGATAAGTAGACCAACACCTTGCTATTCTGCAGCCAAGCTCCAGCCCTCTTGGAAGGAGAGGCTTATCAGCGAGGGCAAGGCGAGCTGCTTCATACACCCCGAGGAATTCATAATGCTTGTGTTTGCATTACGCGTGTGCTCGCTGTGCGACTACGGGGGAAGATGGGGGTCAAAATGTTTTAGTTAGGAAATCTGAGGATACCTGGCATCAGAACCAGCCCTGACTCACTACCCTTTACTTTTTGTGCTTTGCTGTAACTGTAGGTGACGTGTGCATGCATTGATTGTTAATTGTCTCATGGAGCCCTGATGATAAACCTTAGTGCTTAGCAGGGGGGGTTAGATTTGTCAGAATGTTGTGATGTATTTCAGGCGCGCGTACACACATGCGCAGTACTGGAACACATATTTATCTAGTAGTGTTCCCCACCCCTCTTGATGGTGGAGAGGTTTGTTATCAGCTGTGTGCGTGTTGTCACACGATATTGCTTTCACTCTCACTCTCCTGTCTCTACCTCTGTACCTCTCTCTCTCTCTCTCTCTCTCTCTCTCTGTGTAATGGATTACTGAATGACACCCTCCTCTCCTCCTCCCTGACAGTGGAGAGTTGCCCCGGAGACAAGAGTCCCCCAGGGTCAGCGGCGTCGAAGAGGGCCCGGACAGCTTACACCAGCGCCCAGCTAGTGGAGCTGGAGAAGGAGTTCCACTTCAACCGGTACCTCTGCAGACCCCGGAGGGTGGAGATGGCGAACCTGCTCAACCTCACCGAGAGACAGATCAAAATCTGGTTCCAGAACCGCAGGATGAAATACAAGAAGGATCAGAAGGGCGTGGGTATGATGCCTTCCCCTGGCGGACAGTCCCCGCGGAGCCCCGTGGGCCCGGCCTCCGGCGGCGGAGGATACCTCAACTCTATGCATTCTCTTGTAAACAGTGTTCCTTATGAATCCCAGTCGCCGACGTCTTACAATAAACCGCACCAGAACGCGTACGGTATGGCCACGTCATACCCCCCTCCTTTGAACAGCTCCCTCAGCAACTGCCCGCCCTCCCAGAAGAGGTATCCCGGGACCGACTCGGCCACGCCTGAGTATGACGCGCATCCTCTCCAAGGCAATGGCAACTACGGGACGCACATGCAGGGCAGCCCCGTTTATGTCGGCGGAGGCTACATCGAGTCTATGCCCAACTCCGGGGCCTCCGTTTTCGGTCTGACCCACCTCTCGCACCCGCCGTCCACAAACATGGACTACAATGGAGCAATCACAATGGGCAACAGTCAGCACCACGGAGTGTGTGATCCGACACCGACGTACACAGACCTAACGCCGCACTACTCTCAGGGAAGAATCCAGGAAGCGCCCAAGCTGACGCATCTGTAGCGGTGGCGCAGCTCGGATCACTCCGCCCATTGTCTTACCCACCTACAGACACATTACCGCTTTGTTTCTGCGCCTCCATCACGGCTTCCGCCTCCTCTCCGCTTTTGTTTATGTTTTCTATAGTTTTGATGTGTGAAGTAGCGTAGGATGAATAATCACGACTTGCTTGGATTTTTTCCTCTATTTGCTCGTGTCATTGTCTTTCAAAGACCTTTATCTGGGCTGTAGGAGTCTAGAGCGGGAGGGAGGGGGGCACAGTATATGCATAGGCCTATTTAATCTTTTTTTTTTTTTTTTTTACATCTTATGTTTAAAGCTGAAACGCAAACAGGGTATTATGAACGTATGTTATTCATTTTTAATGTGAATTTGTCCGTGTTTTTTTATTTATCCGCAGTTGAAGAATTGTGTTTTGCATTTTGTTGCACTTGTGAAAGGATCCTTCAGGAGCCACGAGCTCGGATTATGAGGGAAACACATTTTCAAAAAAAAAAAAAAAATCAAGGGTCATGAGCTTAAACGCAGCCCCCTTGCTTTTGTTTAGTTCTGTTGGACTTTTTCTAATGTTATTTATTTTGTTTGGTGTTAAGATAAGAGTCCTTTAGTATTATTTGCCCCCCCTGCAATCTTTGTGGGGAGAAGGTTGATGGATATTAGCGTGTCGGCCCTCTACATGTAGTCTGCAGCTCCCCAGCAGCAGCAGCAGCAGCAGCACCATGTTGGTATTATAGCCTATGTTTCCATTTTTCTTTTCTTCGAGGAGGTATTTTGTTTTCTCCACCAATGTAAAATCAATCAGTCATGCAATAAGTGTGGATGGAGAAGGGACACACGTTAGCAGTTTCTTTATTGAAGAAAAAAAGGAACAGACCATCATCAATTTTCTTTTCGATGTCATACATTCCATGCTGCTCCAGTTCGAAGAAATGAATAAAAAGAATTGAAATATAATTGTAGCATATCCTTCAGTTTTAAGTCCAAACGCATCACATCACAAAATCAAAAACAAAGCAGGGTCTCGAAAAAATAAATCAGGAATACAACTCTTCTTTTGACATCATTACGTTTTATTATTGTTAAGAATTTCATCCTGGTATAAAAGATGAGAACAGAAAAGCAAAAATACATTTAGGATAATAATGATAATAATTATAATAATAAATTAAATACGACAATTTATGTTTATTTACTATTTATGCACACAAAATAAGGATTGGACTTATTTGCCATAATTAACATTCGATATTCTACAATAAAAACAAATAGCTGCCGAGAAAAACTACTCAAATGTTTTTTTTTCTATCCTCTTGATTCGACGTGGAGAAAAACTCGGGTGGCCCTCTCCCCTCCTCTCATCTGCGTGGGCACATCCATAATAATAAAAGAAAAATGTCGGCCGGGTCCTTCTGGAGATCCTGCAAGAAGACAACAAGCTAAATGAGAAGTCGTTCGAAAAATAATTCCCTGATATGTGCAGTCAGTCAAATGCGGGCATGGCGATAATCAGGCTGGACTGGAATCATGGCGGGTGTTATTGGTCTCATTACTCCACAGATTTACAGATGACAACGTTAAAAAAAAAGAATCCAGAATGGTTACAGCAAAGGAAACTGGTGGAAAAATAAAAACCTCTACGATATATTCATTTGTGCAATTTAATGAAATGAAAAGGCTATGTAGAAATTGCCATCAATTTATAGAATGTAGACTTATTTTTATGATATGCAGCCATTTCATAGTATTTATGAATTCCCCAGTCCAGACCCACTTGGAGACAAAAATCTTCTATTGTTGTTGTAATATCATTTAGATTTGCTGGGGAATTTAATTTGTGTGGTTTTACGCAGGGGTTTCTGCCATTCTTCTCAAATGAGCTAAAAAACCTTTTGTGTCATGTTCAGTTTTAATGACTACAAAATGTATTTATGTGTGCAGTATTATTTGTTCTCACTGATTTTTCACCAAGAACCAATTTCCAGCTCAGGTCTGATTGATATAAGAGGACATGGACACACTAACCCTGACATATGGTTAGCAGGGAAACCTAGAACAATTGAACCATGGTGTGTCAAAGCAGGAAAAAAAAAAACTGATGCCCTGAGTATTTCTGCATCCATCACACTCACACACACACTGAGGAATACACGCACACGCACACACACGCATTCACAGCAAGGCACTGATTTGACCCATATGCGCCATTTACGCAGGTAGGGCAGACACACCGCGTTTTAACCAAAGCAAGTATATGTTTTTCTTTCATTGCATTTCTATCCGTGGGAAAGTGCTCCTAAATCACTCCTGCTGTAAAAGACAAGTGTATAGGACAGGCTGGGGTCCACTAAAAGCCGCCACCCACTCCTCTCCTTTCACACAAAGCCTGTGCGTAATTCCAAAAAAAGCCATCCATCTCTCCCCCTAGCAGCTCTGTCCCTCAGCACGCCGTCTGCTCCGTGCACAAACCTGCACGTCCACCGAAACGACGAATAATATATTGTGTAAATACCAACTCACAATTCAAAGATAAAAGCCAGGTGGAGAAGCGTCACCCTGTACTCACCGATGGCGCATTATCACCTCCCCCCAAAAAAGAAAATGGTCGCATCTTGTGGAGCTTATTTATCTATTAAAACATCCCTCCAGCGACAGCCCCGGCTTTAACTGCGAACAGAAACTGGTTCTAATCTGAGTGGCCAGTGTTTCTCGCCGCTTCCTGGCTGCATTTGATCCGGGGGAGAGTTAGAAGCCTTAAATGTGTTGTGAGGGCACCGAGCTGTCAGACCTTTTGGCGAGTAAGATTGATCGCGCACAGGCTTCCAGGACTCTTTGTTTGGTATATAAGCAACAAACTGAGAGAGAGGCCTACCACTTCTCCTCTTCCTCTCTCCTCTTACTTACCAAGCCATGTATTTTTGTTAATGCTTTATGAAAATACAACATGTGCTGCTTGACGAATAACATCCCAAATATGGCTTTCACAGATTATTCGGGAAGAGCTATAAAAACAAACGCTGCGGGGAAGAGCCATTCAATAACAATTCCATTTAACACTGTAAATGTACTCGTTGTGCACGGTCGATCATAAACGTGTTGGTGTTTGCTTATAGTTGCAATTCCAGGTGTAGAGCAGATACTGGTAATACAGTAGGAAGCCTCACTCTCTGTATTGCAGCCGCTGTGGTTCCAGAAAACACCTCTGCTGTTACCTTTGGATTTTTCCCTTTCAAGGCGAAAATGCAACAATTAAAAAAATATTAGGATGATGTTAAAAAGAAATAAATAATGATGACATCTTGCTTGTGGAGAAACCTTGCAACTATTGCAATCACAAAACAAAGAGTTCCTGTGTGTTTGATCCTAGCCTTTTGGGGAATGTGCGCAAACAAGGGCGCGCATGACCTCCTTTTAAAAATTCGAGCTCATGTGGAGTAAACGAAAAAACACCTATGTTTTAATATTACATCTTAACAACCGAGATAGAAAAACCCCAGCCTGTGATAAAACAACAGTGATTATTAAAGCCAATGTTATCATGAGTGTGTATCTGCTGCTAAGTTCCCCTGCACTGTTTGTAAACGTTGAACTGCTGTCAGGGGATGAAATGGCCTGAACGTTGTCATATCCGTCAGTATTAACTTAATGGATGGGCGTTTTATTGCAACACATGTCGATGGATGCGCAGCATATTTCATTATAATGCACCTCTAAAGAATCACAGCTATGGTGGAGACCACACTCACTGAGCAGGAGCTGGGTTGTTTGGGGTTTGTTTCTGTCGAGAAGTCTCAATATCAGTTTTTTGGGGTTTGTTGCTTTTTCACCCCTGGAGCCTGCCTCTTGCCTATATGAATAGCTACTGGCGTGAACTGTGTGTGTGTTAGTGTGTCTGTGTGTGTGTGAGTGTGGTGGGGGCGTTCTCCACTGACATCCTCAAACAATACGAGAAAGAGGAGTGCACGAATCCGCGCACCCTAGGCTGGGCTCCTTCCCTGTAATAGTGAGCGTCAGCCATTCTTAAAAACACACATTTTGTCGCTTAGTGGACTGGACTGGAGGGGCAGAGAGGAGGATAAACTGAGCGGACAAAGATGTAAATAAAAACAGTCGTCTCCCAGCTGAGCGAGGCGGTCTTCATCCGAGCTTTTGGATCAATCAGGCAGACACTGGCTTCTTTTGATTAAACCCCAAATTGTCATTGGGCAGAGGTAATCATGTGACAGGCAATTCGGTCCAATTTCAACCTTGTCTCCATGAATTCAATAGTTTAATAGTAGCTCGGTCCCCATACGGCCGTAATCAGTGATATAGAAAAAAGAACCACCACGAGATTTTTTAATGATTTTTTCTTCCGCGTCCTCGCTGAGCCGCAACATTTATAAAAATACGCGTGCAAACTTTCCTCGGCTCTCAGGGAGCGGAGATGAATTACGAATTCGAGCGAGAGAGCGGTTTTATCAATAGTCAGCCGTCGCTTGCTGAGTGCCTGACATCTTTCCCCCCTGTCGCTGATTCATTTCAAAGTTCATCAATCAAGAGCTCGACGCTTTCACGCCCGACACTGATTCCTCCTCCCTTTGAGCAGACCATTCCCAGCCTGAACCCGGGCAGCCATCCGCGGCACGGCCGGCCCAGACACAGCCCCGACGGATGCAGCCAGCTGCCCACCGCCTCCTTAACCCCGGAGTACCCCTGGATGCGGGAGAAGAAAGCCTCCAAGAGGAACCACCTGCCCACCTCCACCGCGACCACCCTTTCCAATGGACCCGTGTGCTTTTCCCCAAAAGGTGGGTGATTTCTGCAGCACTTTCTACTTTACTGTTTACTATCTGTTGCTACGTTTTAGCCCCTAGGCCCTTTCTTAAAAACACAACAACAAATACAGCTAGAATCGTTCCGTTTTGAAAGATTTATGGCCATTGTGGAATTGTGGATGAATGGAGAAAAAAAGTTTTTGGTAAAGTTTGGATGATGCCAGATGATTTATTCCCCGAGTCGTAGCAGAGTTTTGATGTGTGACAGTAATGAAGAGTGATGGAGTGCCGTTGCCGAGGAGGGCAGCTGGAGCATTCATTAGTATCCCACACCAGCCTGGACCTCACTGCTTTTATATCGCACCGTGTTTGCTTCACGCTGAACATTATTTTATGCGTAAAACTATCTGATGGGTATCTCTCTACGCAGGGGTGATTTTTAGATAAAGGGTGAACAGGTTTATGAGATTGGGTCAGTAGCTCCAGCGGCCATTTTGCTGCAGCATAGTGCATGAGACACACTCTCTCTCGTGGTTTTCAGACAGCCTCGGTGCTCGATTCACGGCCGCTGGCGGGGGTTATGCAACTGTTGTGACCTGCGTATTAATCCCTTGCTATCATGGTGCTTGTTTTGCAGGCTCGCCTGAGATCGTTGAGAGCGCCGGGGGAGGAGGGGGCTCTCGTCGGCTGAGGACGGCGTACACCAACACCCAGCTGCTGGAGCTGGAGAAGGAGTTCCATTTCAACAAGTATCTTTGCCGGCCGAGGAGGGTGGAGATAGCGGCGCTGCTGGACCTGACCGAGAGACAGGTTAAAGTCTGGTTCCAGAACCGGCGCATGAAGCACAAGCGGCAGACCCAGAGCAAGGAGAACCACAACGGGGAGGGGAAAGGGCCGGGAGCCGAGGATGGCATCCACAGCGACGAGGAGGACGAGGCCCCCCTGTACGAGCGGAGCGGGGCCCTGCTGGAGAGAGATACCTGCTCCTTTCAGAACAACTCCCTCGGCTCCGCGCAACAGCTCCACAATGGAGAGGCCATGGGCTTTGCTGCTGCGTCGCTGAACAGCAATGACAAAAATCTGAAACATTTTCCCAACCCGTCACCCACTGTTCCGGGCTGTATGTCAACAATGGGCCCCGGCTCTGCATCTGGCCCGGACAATGGCGACAGTCCCCCGGCCCTGGATGTTTCTATACACGACTTTCAGCCTTTCTCCTCGGATTCCTGCCTGCAGCTCTCCGACGCGGCCTCGCCGAGCCTGTCAGAGTCTCTGGACAGCCCCGTGGACATTTCAACGGACAGCTTCTATTTTTTCTCGGAGTCCCTAACTACAATCGACCTGCAGCATCTGAACTATTAAACCAATCACAATAACTTTTATTTTCCTTTCTCTTGGGACATTAAATATCAGGCTACGATGGTATAAACTCTGATGTTATTTGTATATGCGGCACATTTATTCTGTTGATATTTGACTGGCGATTAATTCAAGGTAAGGATGAAATTGAATCACTGAAGTAGCTCTACTCCAATGTGGCTTGTAATTACCATATCAAAATGATCTCTTTGAATGGAATTTATGAGTGTATGTGAATAATATTACAATATTAGGCCTATGGAACCTGCTCATTTTTATTTTTGTATAGCTTCCAACGTCTTGGCTATTTTTGTTAGAATACAATTAACTTGCTACGATCCTTTTCTCTCTCTGGTGTTTTCTGAGTCATTTCTTTTTCTATTCACAGGCTGAATACTTGTCGACTATTTGAATTATTCATGTGGAAAAAAACATAATAATATGCAAAATAAAAGAAGTAGGGCACAGGAAGATAGAGACGATATGCAAATTCTAACAACAGGTTGGCAATGAATATAAATAGCCGGGCGCCGCACTGAGTTGTGAAGACACACTCGTCTGAATTGTACCTTTATTGTATAATTTAATTTCCAGTTATATTAATTTTGTTAAGTGATAGATAGAATACCCTTCCTCTTCATGAAAGAACAACAAAGAGTATATGTTCTTATTTGAAACTTCCGAGGTGAACTTTTTTGATTGATTATCAGTGCAATTACTATAAAATATCTGCAAATTAACTGTTAATTCTGTCACTATTAATGCTAATAATTGGTTAAAAAGTGAAACTACTTTTGAAACGATTTTTCCATTTTTTAAAACAGTTAAGTAAACTTTAGTCCGTTTATTAGGAAACTGATACAAATTATTTCCCTGTTAACCCTCAAACCTTAGGAATAAAAAAATGCATATAACGCCAGCACGGATCTTCAGCATGACAGGGCTCTTAACATTGTGTGCATGTTGCAGGCGAATACCGGAGCCATGTTTGCCTTCAGGAGCTCATAAATCACTCCGTGGCATGAATGAGGCGGACATTAAGGAGACCAATTGTGGCGTAATGTGCACAAATAAAACCCCACTTACATTTTCATATGGGACTCCCCAATTCCTGCGCTAAAAGGGGCCGAGTCTCTGCGTGCGTTTGGTAATAATTCATTTTTATAGCTTGTTTAAACACGGCTCCTGGCTCGGCGACAGCGGCACCAGTAGCAGCACCGCTCGGGTTATGAGGCTGCAACTCTTTAGCCCGTGCGTAAAACTATACCCGAGTCAAAATGGACTAGATGAGATTCACTAAGAATAGTTCAATTAACTGGAGTGAGGATCATTACTTTTGGCTTATACTTTATCTAAGGAGATTCCATTTCTTTAGGGGACTTACCAACACTATTGGAGCCTCAGTTAGTGTTAAGTTATGTTAGAGTTCAATATAGGATTATGATTACTCTTGCCGTATTGTATTGCGCTTGAGTTGACTTATTGGAATCAGTTAATAGCCCATGCACAGTTTTACTTAATAGTTTTTGTCCACTCTTTGAGTGTGTGTGAGAGAGAGAACAAGAAAAACCACCGGTTGCGACACATGGCCTGCATGCACCGATCGATTTACAAACTCATCCATACGTGCGCAAATTCATAAACTCCCTGCGTCCAGCGGTTTATTGAATAATCTAGAAGCCATAAACAGACCATCGACTGGCTGAACGTTAGTCTATATTGCATGGGCAAGTGGAGTGTGTGGGTCCAGGCAGCTGTGTATGTGTGTCTAAGGAGTGGGGTATAGGGGTAAAAAGAGGGGGCTGCTCCTGCACCATGCACTGCTTGACTACAACCACAAGGGCCGGCATAACCTAATCATTCCGAGACAGCGCGCCTATTCTGCGCCCATGTGCTCACACAAAGAGCCAAGAGAGCTCCATGGCAAGGCCCTGGCGAAGTTTGCACACAGAGACAAGCGGGACAGTGGGTCCTCTGCGCCCACTCGGCCTCAGAGGCAGCTGGGAAGACAGGGGAGGAGGGGGGAAGGAGAAGGGAGGAGGTGTGTGTGTGAGGGGAAAGGGGGGGGGGGGGTGTATTGACCCCTCTGCGCCTTTTTTTTAAACTGGTGGGAACTTTGCTCTTCACTTTCTGTGTATGCAAAGATGAAAACTTCAACTTTTCCATCTATTTAAACATACGAGAATTAGCCTATTTATTGATCCACATGGGGAGTACACAATGAATAAAAATAATAGAGTAAAAATATAATACTTGTATAATCAAATTGAATCATATCTATCTATCTATCTATCTATCTATCTATCTATCTATCTATCTATCTATCTATCCATCTATCTATCTATCTATCTATCTATCTAATCATATAATGATATAATATCAACAAAATTGAATATTTTGTGTTTGACCACATGCCACCAGAGGGGGCGCTCATCTCTCCACCAGACCCTTATTTCCTCCCTCCCTCCCTCCTTCCCTCCTTCTCCCTCCCCGCTCTTTTCCTTCCTCCGTGAGAGGTTGGACTCGCTGCTGCATGTCTCCCTCCCACACACTCTCTCTCCCCTTCCCTTCTCTCTCCCTTCTCTCCCTCTCTCTCTGCTGAGCGCTCGCCTTTCGTGGCCATCCATTTCTCTAACAGCTTGATTTGATGAACTTAACAGGATAATCAGCCCACACTTGCACCTCCGGCTATATAGGAGCGCATTATAGCTCCACGACGCATTATCGGATCATTTGATCATTATATACATGCATAATGAATACACGTGGGGGCAACATCAGTGTATAGCCCATGATAGCAGACCTCGTGACCCCGGCTGAGGCAAAAATTAATACCCCATCATCTTAATGTCCAATATCTTGTCTTGTCGTTACATCACCTGCGACCCCCCCAGCAAGAGCAGTGCCGAACATCTCTAATGCGACCCTGATGAGGGAGGAGCACACAGTTATAAAAGAGCTGAAAGACTTTTCTGTCAGGAGTGAAACCTCCCGGCCTCTCCCTCACTGTCAAACTGGGGAAATATTTGCTGAGCTAATCCCTCACAGTGTTAAAGCGTGAAACAGAGGAATGGGACACTGATAGCCCACAGATAGCCTGTGGCAATGATACACACACACACACACACACACACACACACGCACACACCCACACACAGACACTGAGCCATCCATCCATCCATCGAGAGAGAATGACACTATTATGCATATGGCAGCATGGGCGAATACAGATACGCACGGGGCACGCGCATGCACACAGGCACAGTCACAGACACACACACACACACACACACACACACACACACACACACACACACACACACACACACACACACACACCTATTCTCCTATAGTCCAAAATAAGCGTACCTGAGGTCAGGTGAGGTCGTCCACTTGGAGAGAGGTTGCAGAGGGCGTTTAGCGTTAATCTTTCCCCGGGCTGCAGAGCGTACAGCATGGGGTAAGAAGACGCCGTGTGTGCCGTTCCCCCGCTCTTCATGCGACCCCGGAGCTGTCCGCCGCCGTTTGCCTCCCAGCTCATTGTTTGCTCGGCCAATACATTAGTGGCGACGCGCGTCACCTTGATCGACGAGCGCCTGGAATTTAAATAGCCACTCAAACACCAATCTGTCACCGGCTACGGGGATAAGGACAAGTGTCTCACTGGCTGACCCGGGCCCACGTGACAGTAGCCGTTCATTGATATCGGCCTGTGCGCGCCCCCCTCCTTCCCCTGATAAGGACAGAGTATAGGTAAAGGTTGGCACGGTCACTCAGGGTAAGAGGGGAGAGAAGAAGACATCAGAGGGTGTCTGTAGAGACGGACTGTCCCTCGGTCCCGGTAGGACAATGCTACAATGAGCAGCTTCCTTGACTACACAGTGATGAGCGGCGAAGGTGGCTCATGCTCTGTCAGGGCTTTCCACTCGGACCACGGGATAACAACTTTCCAGTCCTGCGCGGTCACAGTTAACAACTGCGGCGCTGATGACCGCTTCATGGCGAGCAGGGCTTCCCCTGACGGCATTCCCCACCAGCCGGGGTCATACCAGTCTACTGCGGGCTCCCTGGGTCTCGCCTATGGGGCCCACCCGGCCTGCAGCTCCAGTTATGGACCCCAAAGTTTCTGTGCTACGTACAACCCTTACGCGCTAAACCAGGAAGTAGACACCACAGCTGGATTTCCTCAGTGCGGCCCACTGATGTACTCGGGTAACATTTCCTCCCCAATGGTCTCTCAGCATCGCCAAGGTTACAGTGCCGCCCCCCTGGGCCAGCTGCAGTATGCCCATGCTGCCTACGGCGGCGGGCACGAGCAAGCCACCCCTTTTCCCGGGTGCTCCAACCCACTGTCACCTCTGCACGCTGCACACCTGGAGGCATGTTGCTCACCTCTGTCTGAGGCTGCGTCTTCTGCACAGACCTTCGACTGGATGAAAGTCAAGAGGAACCCACCGAAAACAGGTAGGTGCCAAGTGGTGCCAATGTCACTGTAATATCTGAAAACATCACCCGTTTAAAAGTGACCCAAACTCTAATTGGTGCGAGAGTGCAACCAGTCCAAGTGGTTGAATTCGAACGTGACACTTCTTAACTGCTTGTGCCAACTTCATAATTTGTTGTGCTGTGTTATGTGAAAACGCTGAAATGTTGAAAGTACATCACATTGCGCCAAGAGGCAAAGTGGCAGCAGATATCATATAATATAAACATTCATATATTACATCGTGCTTCAAACTGTCATTGTCACTGCTGCGTAAAAGTTGCTCCATGAGTTGTTGATGTGTTCTGCGCAGAGAACATGCAGGGCAGCTTTCTCTTTTCTTGGAGTTTCACAGTGATGTTTTCTCTGTCTGCAGGCAGGTCCGGGGAGTACGGCTTTGGGGGTCAACCGAACACGGTCCGGACCAACTTCACCACCAAGCAGCTAACGGAGTTGGAGAAGGAGTTCCACTTCAACAAGTACCTGACGCGGGCACGGCGCGTGGAGATCGCTGCTGCGCTGCAGCTGAACGAGACTCAGGTGAAAATCTGGTTCCAGAACCGGAGGATGAAGCAGAAGAAGCGGGAGAAGGAGGGGCTTCTGCCGGCCAAAGCGTCAGCCTCCGTGCCGGGAGAGGGCAATCAAGAGAAAACGGACGATGCTACATCTGAAAAGTCTATCTCATCCCCGTCCACTCCTTCTCCCACATCCTCCACGCTGTCATCCACGGGGGCCGATCCTTACTCTTCCAATTAACAACTGCCTCTTTACCACTTTGGGCCACAAGCGGCCTGTACATACCAAAGCTCGTGTCCAGTGTATCAAAGCCAAAGTTCAGCTTGATGGATAACTTATATGTACCTCCAGAATAAGTTACTGCACTATTTGGAACTTTGGACAATGATATGAACAATTCCTTGGTCCTAGATTTGTTTTATATTGTATATTTGGTTCGGCTTCAAGGAAAATTGCTGTCCAAGCAAATGTAGCTTTCAAATGTGTCCACTTACTTTTGAAATTAAACATTGCGCTAAGACTATGGCGGTGCCAATATATATCCAGCACCTTCCATTCACTGGCCTCTGACTGGTGCTGCTGAATGGACCGATGTTAAGTCACAAAGACGCACACACAAACAAATACCTCATATGTGCCAAAGTTGTGCGTCATGGCCACGGCCAGGCTGATTGCACTGGATGTCGTCAATTAGGCATCACACAATCAACGAGATGACCTCGTTAATTAATCGTTATAGAGTGCATTGTTATCGTAGCTCCTTAATCACTGTCACTTCTGTGTTCCAGGCCTGTGAGTCTGCGTGTCGCGACTGTCTGAATGTCTAATTGTGTGAGATTTGCATGATGCGTAATGCTTTCATGTATTATTAGCGGGACGCTGAGTTTTATCAGTCGGTGGAATCGGGCATTGCGGCCATGCATGTCCCAGGCTTGTATCTGTTGTCTATTTAATCCAGTGGATCACATGCCAAGTGGTTTGTCCAGAGAGACGTTTACGGGTCAATCATGAGTATTAAAGTGCGTTTACCTCTAAAAACTCTTCTTGTGTCGTTGCTGAGGGGAACTGTCTTTGGAGAGACAGATGCAGGCAGACTTTTCACATTAATTTGACGCACCTCCTCCACTTATATCCCCCCATTGCAGGGCTCTCTCCGTGGCTTCACCGCTCCAGGAGCAGCACGTTGTCTCAGGCATCTCAGAGTCTCTCAATGTATGCGGCCACGCGCGCTCACGTCCCTGGGGTGAAGCGTTATTGGCATAAAAAACAGCATGTTTATCCACGGAGGAGATGAGGGCGCGTCATTTGAGATGACAACCTCATCGAGCCCTCGGCTTATTGAAGGGACAAAAAAGATTATCGTATTGATTAAACATCGAGGTTAGGCTATCGACAAGGATGGGGCCCACTGGCCCTGTCAGCGTAAACTCCTCAGTTCCCTCAAGTTACATGTAGGTGTCCTCACCAACCCCTGATGACATGAAGAACAGTGAAAAGTTGCAGCGCCGCCTGTCACAGCTACACTAACCAACACCTTAATAAGAGCAGTTATTTCAAGAAACCTGGTTTGTGAATTTGTCTCTAAAGATATAAGTTTTTATATAGATGCAATTTCATAAAATCTAACAATTGTGCCTATAAGCCAGACTCTGAAATTGAAATACTATCTTGTCCTCCAATTTCAACTTTACCTGCATCCCTCTGATGTTTCAAACCAAAGAAAAAGCTGTTTCCTGCTTCTGTTGCTATTTTAATTCCTGGCGTGCAGGATGCGAGGCCATCCCGCCATAAAAGGGCAGAAAGACGCGTGATTAATGAGCGACGTTCACCTTTTACCTGGCATCTACCTGCAGGAGCTGCTGTGTTGGAGCTGCGGAGCCACGGAGCTGCACCGCTCTGTGTAATTCACTGCAGGGAGAGCAATGAGTGTAAGTTTAAATGGAAAGATTTTTTTTGTTTGTATTAATCATATTTCTGGTCACTTTCGACACTGTTAACGTGGCGTACCACGTGTTTTTCTGCTTTCAGGACAAAGGCCGCACCTCTAACGAGGTTGGTGGTGAAGCAGCACAGACCCTCATTGTGTTGTTTCGGTGTAAATAGAGAAGGATGAGACGTTGTGCAGGAGCCTGAATGTGTTAGTCAGGAAAATCTGAATGAGAATGAGGTGATAGAAAATCTCTCATTCACAGAGAAAGATAAAATAATGATGAATATTTCTTCTATCTGTACAAAAGCCGAAGTATATGATTTTTGTAATGAAATTAGGTCTATTCTGATCTTGGTTTTAAACACAATGTTGGTCATGTTGGTTTAAAGCGTTGTTAATGTAAGCTATTAAATGGAATTGTAACTATTTTACAAGAGCGTTGTAAAAACTTGTTTTATGTGTTTTAAGGCCAACAAAAAAAATATTAGTTAGCACTCGATTAAGTCAGCATTCCAGCTTTTTATAAAATAATTTAACATATTTTAAAATTATTACCGTAGAATTACTGATGAAGTTTAAACTGATAGATTGAGGATTTACTGACGATATAGCACAACTGAATACAAATAACTAAACTAATTCTAAACTAACACTATTTTGAATCGAAGAAAATATAATTTAAATGGCTGTTGTAATGTGACTGATTTATAAATCAGACAAAGGGTTTCAGAATATTTTACAAAAATGTTTACAACTTGTAGTTTTTTTTAGTTTTGTGACTAATTAGTTTTCACCGAACCTCAAAAAATATCAAAGCGGGGCTGGACATGATTCACTTTATAGACTACATATTTATATGGGATATTTATATCATATAAATAACCTTTTCACGAGTTGGATTACTGACGAAATGTCAATTGGCAACCAAATTGAAATATGTCCACAGCTGTCCCTCTAAATCAACACATCTGGTGTGCCACTATTTTGCCTGTAATTACAAATT
Organism: Pleuronectes platessa; assembly: GCF_947347685.1. NCBI lineage: Eukaryota > Metazoa > Chordata > Actinopteri > Pleuronectiformes > Pleuronectidae > Pleuronectes > Pleuronectes platessa. The sequence goes on from NC_070643.1 coordinate 10,599,425, forward strand.
CCTCTCTGTGCAACAAGGACTGACGAAAGTTTGGCCCCCAATTCGAGAATAAAAATGTTTATGTGTTTAATCTGGACAATATTGTAGATGTTAAATATTATCACGGTGAACAATATTTCCCCCTCCTTACGTATTTCATTAAAACGTTAGTTACACGGTGTGTATGATTGGATAAACTAGATTCTAATACATTGAAAGCTTGTTCTCCACAGTCCCCTCTCAGGCCCCTGTGCGCTTCGCAGTGGCCACACACTGGAATTCGAAACGCAGCTGATCCTCAAAAGAAAAAGCCCGGGGTCACCCTTCGGTCACACTTGGAGTTTGTTGTCCCAGCACCACCCAAACCTGATCGCCAGTTTACAGACCCGCTCTGGACAAACAAGCAGCCACAGAGTCGAGCCCCATGAGGACGGTTTGATCAAGACACGTCCACACTCGGCGCTGAACGCTGGAATGACCTCAGCCTTGTGAAATTTGGACGCGGTTTCTTGTCCCTGTACCGAGAGTCTGGCCCTGCGTGCGCGGCTGATGGTTCCCATTAAGACCCTCAAATAAACACACGGACGATGACAGATGTTTGACACAAACCATTAGGGATTTGTGAAAAGAAGGACGGACGGTTAAAGCTCTCGACTTTAAGAAGGTGAAGCAGAAATGAGGATTTCATCTGTGCGTCCTTGATGCGCCTGGTGCCAACCACACATTTGTGCCATGGGGATTGGAACAGGCCTGGCACACATGGAGTAAACTATTTTTCGACACCGATCCCCTTAATTCTAATCTATCAAATAGAAAGCGAAATAGTTGTTACACTTTTCATCAGAAACGAAGGTAAAAGGTGAATGTATATTTTAAATACATCAACTTGTAATTTAAGTTGAATATTACCCTTCATAACGGAAGGAGTATCGAACAACTTTTAAATTGTTACGCATGTTTACTTAAAATTTTTACTTGCTTAAAATGATTTACCAAACTGATAATTGGATACATTTTAACACACACACCCCCACACACACATATATATATAATTTTATAACTAATTTTTTTTATCTAAGTTTTGTTATTGTTTGTATTTCTTTGCATATTTATAATTTTAGACGTGGTTTCATTCTAAATAATAGGTTTTTAATTTTTCAAGCATTAAAAAATTATAATAGTTATGCTAACAATCTTACGAGATAATAAACTTAAATCTAAATTAACTTATCTTAACATTTATCATTTCTAAATTATAATAAAGTGTTAATATTAATAATATTAACAAATGAAACAAAGCTTTTAAAATGTGTTTATTCTAACAGTAATATGATGTTTATGACCATTTCATCTCTTCAGATATTTTTGCTCTCAAACTTCATAAAGGAGAAGAACAACATGCTTCAAATGGTTAAATAAAGAGTTTTCTGTCTGGGCTAAATCACAAAAAACTTTGGGAATCCTCAGAAGATGTAAAATGATACATGGGCTCCTCGAGACTGAATATAAGGATAATAAACAAATAAGCAGCTCGCAAAATAAAACATAATGTGTCACATCTTCTCCAACAGCATGAGGGGCTGCAGCGAGATGATTTGTGAGACAGGAAGAGGAAACGGGGATGACACCGTGATTCACAGGCCACCAGCTGAAAAGGTACAGGTATCTGGAATCCACATATACACACACTTTCACACAGATGCAGTGCTTGGGGATACTATAAGGTCAGAGGAGAGTTTGTACATGTATGCAGTGGCTCACAGTGCAGTGAGAGAAACAGAGAGGAAATAGATTTCAGAACTTGTCAGCGCGGTGGTGTCACGCCGAGGTCTCATCCTCTGAATTCTCACCTATATGTTTTATGTTTTCATTTTTTCCCCTGAGGCTTATTTGTGTGTATGTGTGTGTGCAAAGACAAAGGGAAGGACTATAAACCCCCGACAGAATTATTAAGTAAGAAGAAAATGGAGGAAGCACACAAGCTCAGAAGGCAATTTCACTGCACCACCCATGGTAAATATCCATTTGGCAATTCCATCAAACCTTATTGACCAAAGCTTTTACGGTTCAGCCTCATTTCTCCATTGTAATAGAGAAATCCTGGGACATTATGCAAATGGGAGGTGCAGAGATAGGAACTAAAATATCAGTGGAGGCCTCCGCAGGGACACGTGCATTGATCCAACTACGTCCTTACACACACATCCCAGTAGTGGTTTGTTTATGATCAGCTATGGTTCTTCCTGATTGGAACAAGAGAGTGAGGAAAACCGTCTCTTCTCTGAGTCCGACTGAGTCTCAGCAGCAGACTGAAAGTTCTGGCAGCCTCGAGAGGCAGACGGACAGAAGTCACTCATCAGGGTCGTTGAGGTATTGGCACGTCTGCGCTCATTGACCACTGGCCTGGTGTGATTGGCAGCCAAAATGAATTCCTGCATGGACAGATGTGCATCTCCATGTGCCGATAAAGGGACGGTGCCGATGGAGGGGATTGACAGTATGATGGAGGAAGAGAAGGAGGGGAAGGAGAGGAGAGGTGACATCATGTGGTCAGTGGCGGTCTGTCCTGCTGCTTCTGCGTATGTCTGTGATGCTGGTTAGATGATGGTAGCTGGGATGTGAGATAGGTGAGAAGAAGAGGGGGTTAAGTGGTGGAGGCTAGAGCCTGACTGGAGAGTGGTTCGTCCACGACTACGCAACAGAACTCACCTCAGAGAGTGGTCTGCAGTTTTCTTTGAGCTCCATGTTTGTCGGCTGAAGCAGTCCCATACTCGGCCGAGTGGAGCAAGCACAAAGAGATGTGAGGAGAGGAGGGGAGAGCACAGCCGGGACGCTTTAGCAGCTCTGAGGCCCAGAGGAGGAGAGACGACTGCATGGGAGAACGGCCGTGGTCTAGAGACAGAGATCCATCCATCAAACACGTCCTGACCTCAGCCTGACCCTAGCATGGCAGCCAATGAGGCGCCCTCACCCCCTAAAGAAAGAAGCCCCCCCACCACACACACACACACATACACACCCACAGACACCCACACACACTTATCTACCCACACACACACGGAGAAGAGATCGGGTGACACTGAGTGGAGTCTGGATGCTCTTTGTGTTGGCCATTGTCACTTCCCAGAATCCTTTGTTTTTTACGTGACTAATGTGAGTACCAACACCTGACAGACAGGCTGTTCATCCTCTCTCTTTCTCTCTCTCTCTCTCTCTCTGGCACACACACAGGAACACACTCATACCCAAACACACACACACACACACACACACACACACACACACACACACACACACACACACAGAAACACACACATACACAACCCTGACAGGAAAAACCACCATGGAACCTCTGGCAGGTTCAAACCGTATGTGTTAGAAGAGTTTTGCATGAGTAAATGACAGGGAGCACGAACAGAGACACAGAGAAGAAAATCTGAATATGTCAATTTGTATTCATCATAATCATCAACAAGAATGATTTATAAAAATGTTTAAATAAGTGAAATGAAAAATGTATTATAAAATAGTTGCAACTCAATGTTGAAGTTGTGCAAAAGACAAATTCAAGTTTGCTTAACCCTGTGTTTTGTCTCAATCAGGCATTAGGAAGTCTTTGAGTGTTATGTCTTTATCATCAGAAAGTATATTTGTCTTTAATTATAAATTCCATGTTTTCCTTCTCTTTATCTGGATAAAATGAATCTCCATTAACATCAAACACATTCTTAAATACTATAATCAAGACAAATTGCAGTGCTCATGGCTTTTTAATAATTCTTGCATTTGAGACCTCATACACTCGATCTTCCCTGATCTCAGGATCCTCAATCCTGATAAGATCAATTGTTTTTTGGAATAATGTCTTTTTTAAAATGCACCATGTGATTAATCCTACTCATATGTGTGGCCTATCTCCAGCTGTGTTGGGCAAGTTTGACAGCGTGGCTGATTTTCTTCTTACCTTGTGTGTCTGTGTGTGATTATGTGTTTGTCCACAATAGTGGGAACTGCCTCTGGCAGGGATCTGAGTATTGTCTGTCTGTCTGATTGTTGCCTTTTGTTGTCACAGCAATAGCATCACTACTGTCTAAGAGTTGGGAAACTTTCCAGGTGTGTAGTTGAGTTCCAAGATGCAACACTAACATGTGGCTGGTGGGATTTTCAGATTGCAGTTGGACAGTTTTGACCAGTAAGTTGTCATTAATATGTGATCTTTAACTCCCATAATCAAACTCAGCCTTTATCTAGATCTCCTCTATCTCACAACTGTACAATATATAACTTTATCGCTGTGACACATCTGTTCACACCAGGACAGACAGACAGACAGACAGACAGGCAGACAGGAAGGCAGACAGACAGACAGACAGACAGACATGCAGACAGACAGACAGACGAACAGACAGACAGACAGACAGACAGACAGGCAGACAGACAGACAGACAGACAGACAGACAGACAGACAGACGGACGGACGGACAGACAGACAGACAGACAGACAGACAGACAGACAGACCGGCCTCAAAATCACGTGGTTCCATCCTTGTTGTTGTGGCCAGTAATTACTCATAGCTCTCTACAACCACGAATATGAATCTTGAACACTTCCACCCACATTCACATTATCCGTATTTAACTAGAAGAAATACACAAGGGATTATTAAAAAGCAGGATTTCCTAGAACATGTGTTACTGACTGCATGTAGCTGTCCAGGGATGTCCTGTCCTCAACTGAATGCTTCCCTAAATGTAGCATCAAGCTATGTGTCATCCTGCATTATCTGTCCTGTGGGTGCATTGAGAAAAAAAGAAGAAAGAACCCTATACCATAACCCACTAGACAGCAGACAATTAGATCCTGCAATTATAGTAACAAAGCATTGCTTGGATAGGTAACTGTAATCTAATCCCATACAGTATATTCTGGTAGCCTGCAAATGGCTGGTTTGTCCTGATGCATGTCAACATGTTATGTCACTAATAGAATAATTGAGTAAAATAACTTGAAGATGTAAAATGACTTTAGCGATCTTTGGCAAACAAAGTGTAAACAATGGTTATCTACCTACAGAAAATAATATATATACATTGTCCTTGTCTTGTGAGCCAGTGTTACTTAGATGTTAGATTATGACTCAAAGCCAACACATAATCCCAAACACTTAACAGCACGGCCAGCAGCTCACCCAACAGCCATATTCCTGAGTGCTTGTCAATAAGGGCCTGAGCCAAACCTTTGATACCAAAGACCTGAGCGTTTGGTCTCATAAGTAACTAGACAGGTGAAGTAGCAAGTGTTAAAATGGCCCCGGGGAGATAACTGCTTACATATCACAAAAAAGAAACACAGGACCACAGTTCTGACTTTTACACACAGATGTCTACACCCACAGCCGCGGGGCAGAAGAAGGGGTTTCTGCACCTTAGATTAAACGCTTCCACGTCCAAGAAGAGTCAGGAGATGTGTGAGCGCTGGATTCTGCCCGGGGGCGACGTACAGCGTTTGTCGGTGTGCTTGAGCTCACCTGTCGCCATTTTTACCTGTCAGTGCTCCCCAGAAGAATGAGCAATGGTGCTCACGTGCGTTGTGTCAGGAGACCGAACTGAAACACAATCTGGGAGGGATCAGGGAAGCAATTTGTGCGGTAACTGATACAAAATTGAGCGCTCGACCTCTTTGAAGGCTGCTGACGTGTGTTCACTGACCAGGGCAGATCAGGGAGTTCAGATAGTTTGACACACGATTGTGGCACTTTTCTAGATTTCCTCTTGTTAAAGTAGCTCAACTGAAGTGTTAGAAACATTTCTGATGTCAAGTAGCGTTTATTTCAATGCACAAATTTCAACATTTGTGAGCCCGGCCTTCTCTGAGGCGACGTCAATTTCACCGATGACAAACACTCAACTGCATAAGTGCATTTTAAATACGACAAAATACACAAACAGCTGCACAGCCAGCGTGGACGTTAAAACAGACAGTGTTAATACAGCAGCTTGTTATTGTAAAGAATGACAGAGATGTTTCAGTGACAGATATGAGGCTTAGTGTAACTCTAAGCCTCTCGTTTGTTTGCGCCCTGAAGCGGATCACACTGTGGGAGTCGGAGAGGCAGAGTGAAACTATGCACTGATAGGCTGCCTGTCCCCTTCAGGCAGAGAGCGGCCCAGATTTCAATCTGCCACATTCGTAACAGTGAGCTTAGCGAGACAAATTGATTCACAGTTAAATCGGCGAGATCCTGTGTGTTTATGGCTGTGTAAACATGGACAGATAAAAGCTTCTTATCACACGCTCTGTTGGAGTTGAGATGCTGACAGAGCATCAGTGGCCATCATAAAACATCATCCTACGTAAACCTTGATATGGTAAAATAAGTTTTCCCTGTTTTGTCTCTTTCGGTGTTCCTGTCGTGTTTCCGCACTAGGTGAACACGGCCTCGTTTCCCGAAAGCATCATAAAATGCTGACTGTTACAAAAAACAGATTTTTGTCACATGTTATGTTTACAAGGTGCATCAGAAAAAAAAATTCCGAGCATAACAATACTCTAAAGATGATCAGATCATAGAATTCTGCCTTGCCAAGAAACCTATGCAGCAGTGAATATCCAACAATCTGTTGTATTTGAACATTTAGTTATTTTTCCCATTGAATTCAATCTTATATACTTGAATGAAGCTCCATGTTATAATTATTAGGGTGGATAGGAAAGCTCCATACACTGCTGTTTAGGAAAAACTCAACAAATATGTAAACAATAACATCAGCATCTTGGGAGTATTGAAAACATGTAAGTTGTATAGAAAAGTACGTTTTTCTCTCCAAGTTCTGGCGCATTGATGGAACTGGTGGGTTTCTCCATAATAACGCAACATCTCAAACATACTGTGTAAAGTGCCTTGAGATAATGTATGTGTGATTTGTCGCTATAAAAATAAAATGTAATTGAATGGAATACAGAGAACTAGTAGAGCACAAACCGCTGCCAAGGGCCAACGATCATCTTAAATTTAATCAAGCCAAACTAAACTGCACACACTCATAAATATCAGTCCCCTTATGCCTCTTTCATCAAGTTCATGACTTATTCCCTTTAAAAAAAAGAGTTCATGCTGGGTCCCAATGTAGAGGAAGGGGACAAAACTGGAAGTACGTGTGTATTTACTTTACTTGGCTTCAGTATTTGCACAGTTTCCCTGTAGGTCCTGTAACAGACTGTGTTTCTGACTAGTGGTGTGTGTGAGACTGTTGAATGTATTTTCCATGGCTGTTTTCAAACATGAATGATCAATGAAATATACAATAAATAACTACCCCCCCCCACCTCATGTTCAGAAATCATCAATAACTGGATGACATGCTCTCAAACTATTATGCACCGGCCCACTTGCATCTTAAATAAAAACATCTCCCACCATTCCTCTCTGCTCCTTCCTCCTCCAGCTACTTCATCAACGGTGCCAGAAAGCATGACTGTGCCGTACTTTGATGGAGAGACACTTACTGCAGTGACTGTGTTGGCAACATCCCCATTCATTCATACCTCACAGTTCGCCCTTGAATCTATTAAACAAGATTATTTTTTTTGGTCTATATCTGTTTTTGCTTTGATTTTCCATATCCTTTTTCATAGCGTGCAGTTACGGAATTTTTTTGTACTTTTTTGTAATTTCTAATTCCTGACAGACATGTGTTTATCTGGTGACAGAGACAGCACCTGCATGAAATGCTGATGCCACTCACTTATGTGAGAAGCTAATATGAGCTGTCAGCACTGGATCCGAGGCTACAGTTCTCACTTTGTGCTCAAGGGCGACATTTGTGTCAAGTAGCAACGAATCTGATCAAAGCAAAACAAGTTTACGTTCCCACGCCCACTTTCACCTGGTAACATCTGAGACAGTGCAGGAAACTGACTGAGCTCTTTATATTGATTGTTTTTGTCAGCACCTGCATGGTCCAAGTGGGAAAGTCCAATTTATGTGCCGGACTAAAATGAGCAGTCTGGTCTATACAGAGGATTTTTGTGAAGAGCGTCACCAGCTCATCCCGACTCTTATTGCAGTAACCTTGCAACAGACTGGAGGTTGGACACAACAGGAAAGTTTTGAAGAGTGATAATAAAACATTGAAAGTCTCATTGCTCACCGCCACTATTATTTCTGAATGAAAAACGGTTCATCACCACAGGATCAACCAGTTGGAGCCTTTGCTTCTCAGGTATGAAAGGCTGCAATTGTTGGCCTCTGGAGGATGCAGCCAATTAATTGGGACACAGCTATTGTGTATTAGAAAACTTAAATTGGAGTTCATCAGATTAGGATGGTTTAATGTTTTGTGCTGGGAGTAACCATCCTGTCTCAAGCATTGTCAGATGAACTTTGAGAGAGTCTGCCCTCTCAAGAAAATAATATCAATCCTGTTATCTGTTATGTTTAAATTCGTTTATCCATTTATCCATTTACTTATATTTAGGTCCAGAACATCTGCCAACTTTCATCTTAACATCTGTGCAGAAGATTTTTCTACATCAGACTAAATTTGAAAGTTGAAAATAATTAATAAGTAATAGGAGTAATTTGTATTTAATAAGTTATTGATTATCAAGGAAAGACTTAAATATGCACATTTCTGAATCAGGACCTGCGCACGGATGTTGGACTTGTAATTGGCCCCTCTTTGTAAATTGTGGCCCCTTTATGACCCCCGATTTAGAAAAAATCCTAGATCCACCACTACATGAATTTGAGACATCTATTTTTGTTTCTTTTCCTGATTTAGGGAGGAGCTAGGCCACTTGATCCAGTAGACTGCTTTGAATTTGGTTGGGCTAAAAGGTAAATAGGAGATTTCCGAATTTATGGTTGAAAAGAAAAAAAAACTCTCCAGAAACCTGCAATAGTTTTCTAACTCCTCCAGCAAAGGAGAAGTAATAGCAAGAGTGCAGGAGCTTTAAGTCTGTCCATTGTGTGTGTGTGTGTGTGTGTTAAATAGAGCTGACCTCTCCAACACCACATGCTCACCTGCAGACAGCTGGACAGTCACCCTCGTCAACACCTCCTCCCCCCCCTCTCCCTCCCCCTCCTCCGTATCATCTGAGCTCCACAGAGACTCTTCTAATGACAGCGCTTGTCTATAACATCGTCGTCACGCCTCGTGTACGTGTGTGTGTGTCTGTGCGTGTGCACGCGCCTGTGCACTCACACTCGTGCACGCTTGCCCCTGTAATGACAGCGGCTGTCTATAACGGCTCGTCCTGGCAGGGATCATTCGGCCCTCCCTCTCTCCCACGTCCGCTGTCTGGTGTCACCCGTGTCCGGGTGGACGATGATGTGATCTTTAGTCCCCTCTGCGATCTATAGACTGGCATTTGGCTCAGGGAGCGTCCCCCGGCCCTGACACGCATGCTAAAGCCTGTAGCCGTCCTGCCAATACACCCTCCTCCCCCCGTGCAGCCTTCCCCCAACGTGAAGTTAACGCCAACCAACGCAATATTCCGACAGGCAGCATCAGATATTGGAGCAGTTAGCCACTCAACTTAGAGTCCCTGGTTGGTGTGTAGGCATGAACCTGTGGTGCTGTGTGACTTCTGTTGGTGTGCAGAATGGCTGAGCGTTCCCAAGTCATTTTCTTTCTCTTGTATTCATATCAAAACACCATTTACATTGCAGTAAACGTTTAAAATCAGGGGAGAAGGCCAAAATGTTCTTTTTTTACAAAACCAACACATACATACACACACAAAGTGCCAGAGAATGCCAATTTACATCCATATCAAACTTCAGGGTTGGTGCTAGATTAGATTAGCTGGAAGGACTATATGTCATATCGGGCTGTGTCTGCTTGCGTCTGCTACACATAGCGCTCCGGCTGGAACCCCTGTTCTGATTGCATTAATTAGCGAGCACCCTCAGGAGCTGAGCCTATTCTGCCACACAAAACTGAACACACAGTTGTGCAAATACTTGTTCCTGCATCTTCTGCAGCATCCAAGACTTAATATGGGAAACAGCTCGTGGAGGCTTTATGTCAAGCAGCTGTGAAGCAGAGACACAAGGGGACACGTCAGGAGTGAGACTGGGCTCTGACCTCAGGAGTGTCCAGTGTCCATTTACTTATCTTTTGTTTAAATAATGTGTTGTGCGCTATCTGCCTCGGCCGAGGGATACAAGTCACCAGATTACACGGGTACAAAAACAACAACGAACACTTAGCAGCAAAGCCAATGCTTTTTTAATGAATATAAAGATATAGATCACCACTTTAAAGTTAACTCTAACTCTTAACTCTGTTCTTCTAAATGTGCGCAACACGTTTTCCTTACGTTCAAATGTTTGACCACAGTCAACCCTTATTAGCTCATTGTATTGACATGTGTTCTGTTTATGCATCCGTGTTTGCTGTCTTAAATGCAGGATTATATGGTCTTTGGTGTGTGTGTGTGTGTGTGTGTGTGTGTGTGTGTGTGTGTGTGGTCCTGAGGGACTGGCTGTGTCCACTCCTGCACTGATTATACATGTCATCACAGTGTCATGTGAATAAACCTGACAGCACAGACCTTTTCCTCCGTCCCTCTCTGTATCTGTACGGCTCCTCCAACATTTCACCGTCATCCCATCTTATTCACTGTTATCTCATCTCTTTTCTTTCATCGCTTTTAACAGTTGTCCTGTCTCCCTCTCATTCTCTCGCCTTTACCTCCTCGCCCCTTTTTCTATTTTTCTCTCTGGGTCAATACTGTGTGTGTTTGGGGATTCAGCGGTAGCAGCTTCTAGATAAACACCCTGTTAGCAGGATTATCCCTGTTGTCCTAACAATGTAAACCTGGGATTAGATCGGACTCTCCGGGGATGTGTGTGTGTGTGTCTGCATGCCGTCTTGTCCTGACTGAGTAAGCTCACCGTCTAAAAAGGCTGCGGTTCAGAGTGTGTGTGTAGCTCACTGCACACACACGGGATAATGCGTATAAATGTGAGGGCGCATATTCATATAATATGTGTGTTTTTATTGTAAAAAATGTATAATTACCTAATCAAATGTAAGAAGTGGGAATGCCTGCATTGTGCTGTTTGGCATAAATAGATCCAATCCATTATTTTATAAGTTTATAAGACACTAAAAGACTACACAGCTTCTTGATATACTATAAGAAAGGATTTTACAATGTTGTAAAAAGCATAAAATTGTTCAGTTGGGGTTGTTCCGAGTTATACTGAGGTCACTCGCTGGTCAACTTTCTTTGGAGGGGGGGGGGAATTGCACCAGACAATTGCTCGGCCTGCAGTGTGGTTGTCAGTCCTTTGTTCCGCACACATAGGCCCCGTGTGAAACCACAAGGACTTTGTTGTGTTTGCAAACAAATAAGATATAATGGGTTAATTAATGAGCTTTAAGGAGCTGAGGAAATGCTCTTGACGAAGCCAGGCTGGAGCTTTACCTGTTGTTTCCACTGTTTCCATTATTACTGATCTTCTTATCTAACTCTTATCTAAAAAGCAAATATTTTACCAGAATGTCAAACAACTAATCTCAAATTCTGCTTTGCTCATATGTTCCACCTCGCACTCTATTTCCAACACAATCACCTGACAGTAGGATTTCCCTGTTTTGTAATCACAAATACCTGTGGTTGTGTGAACCAATATCATCCATGAAATCAATGCCTTTGCTGTGTACGCCTGTCTGAACATGGATTTCGTTCCTGTGTGAAATCATATGGTGAGATTTTATTTTTTTCTTTCTTCAAAGACAAAATATATAAGATCTATTTTTATATTGAATAATTCACTGGATGTTTTTTTTAAATCCTGTTTGGATTTTAGAGCCCTGAATCGATCTGAGCCATTACATTAGGAAACGATCAGTAAACAATCAGAAGAGCATTGTGTTTTGGGTTCAACGCTGGCAGAGCGGTGGAGGAGAAAGCGCTGAAAAGAAATCAAGGCGGAGAAGCGAGTGAGGGGGGCTACTCAAGAAGGCGTGGCGAGGGCTGCGGTGGTGATGAGGAGGTGAGGGGTCAAAGGTCGGCACCCCCTAGTGATATCTCCAGCGCCAGAGAGGCAGTCACGACCCGGTCAGCGGAGGTTCAGGTGTCAGAGAGAGACGACTGACTGACAAGACCAAGCGGGACCTCTCCTGCGCGCCGTCCCGGTTGGACCTTTCATCCTGTCTTCCCACCCCTCTCCCCCATCACTCCCCCATGAGCCATCCCTCCCTTCCTTCAACCACAACCCTCTTCACTCCCCTCACTCGCTCGTCCACCCACAGAACCCCAACCCTGTCAGCCATTCTTCCCTACTTCCACCCCCCCCACCACTCACCTTCTTTTTCACCCCGTAAGCTAAACATTACCACAGGGTTTCACTCAGCAGGCCAGGCTGACTGGGGCAGCTCTCTGTGGAGCTACATGTCTTCAGTCCACCATCATATGTGCACACACATGCATATGCTGCACATTGATGCACACAGGCTGCTGGCACAGACACATGTACACCGGCGCCTGTGCTGTATTGCTAATGTACAGGAAAAGTTTAAGTGTTGGAGTTTGAAGGAAGTTTCCAGTTCTCCTCATTCTGGCTCTTGTTTTTCCAGTTGTTGCTATCATGCCTGTCAGTTATGAAAACACTTTATTCACTGACTTCATTGTAGAGATTTTGCACATATGGAAACCACTAGACAAAGACGTCTTCTGCAGGCAAAGAACATGACCCTACAAATTGAAGAGATTTTTCAGATTAATGGTCTGTTTAGTGACGAAGGTTATTTCAAGGTCCAAGGCCCAGTTACCATACACCCTTTCTCTTGATTAGAGATGGAACTGGGTAACATCTGTGTAAGGCCACACAGAACATGTAATGCTCAAACCCTGCACTCAAATAGCCCCTGCTTGTGCTTCGATTTCCCCCGCTTGTCCTCAGACTATCCGCTTTAAAACATCTGAGTGCAAGTGCAGAGTTTGAACACAAGCAGAGCAAATCCAAGCTCAAGCAGGGGATATTTGAGTGCAAGCTTGATGTTTTGCATGCAAGCATTATATAATCTGAACATGAAGTCCTTAAGTTCCACAGTGAAACACCACGGTCTTGAATAAAGATACTGTAGGTGTGTTTTCCAGTGTGTTTTCAGGCGAAGGAGCCTCCCTGTTGTTCCCCCATCACATGACTTCATGGACAATGAGCTTTGAAAGACAGAAATTAACATCCATAAAACAATTGTTGAGTCATTGCTATTGATTCTACGAGCCTTCACACATATATTATGTTCACCCGAGGTTGTGGGACAGTAAACATTTTATTTATTGCACATTTAACACATAGGCCTCTCATTTCCATGTTTTGCTGCATCCAATAAATCAACCTAATACCCCTCTTACTGTTGGTGGGTGGCTTTATAGTTTTGAACCCTCACATTAAGTAGAGATTGAATGAGTTGTCCATTTCATCACCGATGACCGTTTTCTAATTACAGCAGATTGTATTACCAAGAATCAAAATGACACATCAGAGTATGACAATGTATGCCCATGTGGACATAGGATCTGCAATGTCATCACAGTGGATTCATACGAGTTATTGACTCACCCTGACCTGGTCACCAGCCACAGCAGATAGATTAACCGCCGCTGACCACCGATCACAGTGATGGTGTCATCTCAGCATCCTGCGGTGATGGACGAACACAGTGTGGCCGTTTGTTATTGAGAAAGCAACTGTGATGTCACACTTGATATTGGTGAGAGACTGTGTGTAGCAACATGACAGAACAGCAACATTCAGATGAACAAAGGAGCAACATTTTTATATATAAATAAAATGAAATAGATCAAAATAGAATAAAATAAAATAAATATGATACACAGTAGCATATTTGCCAGTGTTAAATGAATTTCAGCTTTTCGATGAATCGGATGTTAATGCGAAACCTCAGAATAAATTGAATGGATGTCGTAGATTTCTACAATTTACATAAATTCGACATTGTTATAACAAATGGATATAGTTAAGGTATTTTTACAACAGGGTAGGTGAAGCTGACAACTGTCTGTGGCCTCGAGCTCAGAGGGGAAAGAGACTGAAACGACACTACGGTCAGAAACCCCCCCCAACAAGCCATAAGCGATGTTTCGGGACCCCAGGCCTCCTTTGTCAGAGGCTCCCTATTGCTTAAGATGCTCCTGGGAAACTTAAACCCTTTGTCGAGGTTTATAAAATAAGAATGTTTATTGCAGATTTGTTTTGGCCCATTAACTCCAATTATAGGACACTTAACAGATGTACATTATCACACACTAATGCACCAATCTGACATCCACACCCAGTCGTAAGATGCTGTATTGACCAGTAGGGATGCAGCTCTGACGATTCTTGGCTCGGCCTCAGACACATGTCACGCACAGGTATGCATGAAATCACGTGCTGTGTGTTGCCTCATTGTGACTGCTGGTTGCTTAGATCTCTTTGAAGCAATTTGTTTACATTTAAGACTATTAGCTGATGACACGTAAAGTACCTGCAGCTCAATCAAAAGTTCAAGTAGTTTTAAACTTTGTTGATGGACTGGTATGCAACATTCTGAAACATCAGATTAAGTTATACCTGAACTTTGGAAAGACATTACATTAAGTGTTAACTCTTGGTTTGTGTACAGTTTGGGATGATGTGGCCTCAAAATGGAGGGTTTTTGTTCCCCATTGATTTGAGTCTCATTCCCCTCCGAGCTTTCACACTGCATTTGGTCTCTGGTGCAGTTTATACTCATAACAGTTTCATGTCTGCAGAACGACCCCACCCTGGAGGTATGGACGAGCTTCTCATCGCTCTCTTACCCTCTCATCATCGCGTTGACTGGCTGGCGCGCCCGAGGACACGGGAAAGCCAGACACCGGCAGGTATGCGCGCACAGACGTACACTCTGGCAGGTGCAGGCTGCCGCGAAAGGGCTGCCAGTCGTTTCTTCTGTGTTGCTTTTCATTAACTTGTCTAATACAATCAAAGACTGTCAGCGAGAGTGACAGAAGGAGAAAGAAAGGGGAAGAAAAGAAGGAGAGGGCGAGAGAGAAAGATTGCCCGGGCCCACTTCTTTTCATAGATAGCCCTGTGTTCTTGCAGCTGCACCTAAAATTGAACTTCCTTTTTCTCTCTGATAACATTTTGTCTGGCCTTTTGTTGCTCTTGAAATGCTCTCGGGCATTTTCACATGCAGAGTTGCATCACACACACACACTCACACACACACACAGGTGAGAAAAGCACGAGTGCTCTGGGCAGTGCACATTCTACAGTGTCAGGTCATCATATCGTACATCTCCAGGAGCGCACACCTGCGCCTACGAAAAATAATAGAGAAAAGGAGAGTATTATTATTGAAAAGCAACACTTCCAATAATGTAATCAGGACGTGCGGTGAAATGCCACAGCTTAATGAAATAACGACAGAATACATTTGCTTCTCTGCATAAACCGATGGCTTATTTCTTTGATTTCGAGAGGCGTGTCACTCCGCTAAAGGTTAAAGGGAAGATATTCTAATCAGGGACTCTTTACACAACAGCAGCTCAATAAGGTCAACTGGTGTCACAACATTCAGGTTGGAGGGAGGAATGCGTGTGTGTGTGTGTTTGTGTACAAGTGTGTAAGGCCACTTTGCGGTTACCCTCTGTTTATCTTTCTGTTGCATGTGCAGCCACTACAAATACTGCTGTTGTTCTTTTCTTGCTCTGCCCCAGTTTCTTATGAAAAATGCCCTAACTATATCATTGTATGGAAACACACACATACGCACGGAGTCACAGGCGCTGGTGGCTGACGGGGTGATCCGCCGGCCAATCGGCTGTATTGATTATCGGGCCAGGGGAGGTTGGTGGAGCGGCAGCAGTAATTAGGGCTTTTTGGTGTGGATTAGCTGAGAGAAAAGGTCACCCGCTCAACATCAGTGGCAGGACCACAGGCGGGGAGGGGGGGGGGGGGACGGGCGGCCGTGTGACAGGACCTGTCCCCAAACATGACGACCACGGCCATGTAAAGATAGACAGGGATGCACACGCAGGAATACGGGGAATCATAAGGGATGATTCCAGTTTTTCCTTCTGGTTTGGAAAGCTGAAGAGAACACAGATCTCTGGGACAGGAAATTTCAAGTTGTATTGAGTTGTGAACAAACCGGCACCTTAGACAGTTTTTATATCTACTATTTGTATAAAAAACCTTAACCTGAGCATGTATATGTCAGTGATAATCCCTCATTGAACAGCAAATGTGTTTGTCTGTGTGGATTCTTGTTATTATAGCTTTGTTGGGTCCATTTTCAGCACAGACGTTACAGAGTGAGGATGTTTCAGGAACGGGAGGAGATTTTGTTCGCTCTTCATGTTTTTAAAGGGCTGTTAAAGGGTTGAATTTAGCTTTTGGTCAGGGTTAGAGTTAGAATTAGGTTTAGGTTAGTGTTAGGTTTAAACGCAGGACTCTGAATGAGTTCTATGAGGGAAACGGGCATAATATGACCATGTGTGATAAATGTTTCTTAAAAAGTCCCTTAATAAAACTATAAATGACTGTTTAAATCCTACAATGAAAGGAACAAATAAATAAGGCAATAAAAGAATAACATAAGACCACTGATGCAGGTGGGGCAGCGGGCGTTTTAGATCTTAACATAATTCTTCCGACCTCCAAGGCCTCTAAATAAAGACAATTGAAACAAGTTGATAAGAAAATCTAACTAAAAACATAGCAACAGTGAAACATCTAATAAATAAATGAAATATAAATATTCATGACAAGAGATGCATATGTGCACACCATGGGTGAGTGCTAATGTAAATTATATATCTGTCTGTGTGTGACTGTGTTTGTGTATTTCATTTAGTAATAGTTCAGAGTAGACTACTGCAATGAAGACAAATAAACCTGAACCATGGTTTGAATTTGAGGTGACTTTTGAATACAAATTTTTATCTTAATTTCTCTTCTAAATGAGATATTATAAAACCGTTATGAACATCTGCTAATTGTTTGAGTCAATTTTATCTACATTTTATAGGCCAAAATTAACAAATCTGCCTCAAAGGGTTTTGCAGTTAGTACGAAATACTTTGTCCTCATAATTATCCTCTAACACAACTTAATAGTGGGTAGAAATGGAATACCAAGTATAAAAAATGTTGTATATAGGCTACAGAAATTCCAAAGACGTACATTTATGTGCATGTATGTGACTCTTAAAACGCTCAAGTTTTATTTGATATAGTCCTGCACTGACAGTTTTACTCTTCTCCTCTCACCCACTCACTCTCCCTGTCTCTCGACCCGCAGGTTGACTTGTCAGTGGTATGGCAGGTCTCAGTGTATCTTCCGAGGTCGTGACCCTCCCAGAGTCTGACCTGGACAAACAGGACTGAGGAGCTGCCACAGGACGTGGAATGTTCCCTTTTTTTTTGCTTTTGTTTTGTTTCACTATTTTCATGAAAAGGTGGAAAATTCCTGCCTCTGCACTTGCCCGAGCAACAGAAAAACATTTTCTTGGCAACAAACGAAGCTGAGTTTACACAAGAAACATGATGTGACCGTTCCAACATGATAGCAGCTCGTGCACTCCTCTGTGTTGTTACCGAGAACGCATTACTCTTTGCCTTTTTTTTTGATTGCCGTCTTCTAAGCCTCTGAAATTCTGATTTATTTCGAAGGGCAGCGCATTTTCTTTGTAAACATATTTTTGGAGTTAGCGAACTCACTTGTCTGTATTATCAGTATATATAAAGTATAATGCATGTTCCCAATGCGTCTGGTGCCATGTGGAACCACTTGTTTTTTAATAAAAGGAGAAAGAAAAAGTCAACGTGGATGATTTAGAAGGTGACTGCTTGTGTGCGTTCACCGGGTGTCAGCTCCCCTTCTCCCGCTGCACAGCGGCTCAGTGTGAGGCAGCAGCAGCTGGGGCAGATTTGGGAGTGCTGGTTTTTTTTCGCAGAGCTGCAGCACTCCTAGTGGTGGAAATGCAGAAGAGTTGCAAACATATCTGCAAAAACCGACCAGACAGGAGGAGACAAGTGCTGATTGAGAGAGGGGACATCTTGTGTGCGTGGGTATTGCTTTGTGTTGCACCCCCCCCCCCCCCCCTTGTCTTTGTGTGTCGTGCTTTTGCAATGGCATTGAAATGTGTTTGTGTACATGTGTGTGGTGGCAGAGGGCGGCGGGGGGGGGGGGGGGGGGGATGCATACGTGACTTTTCTGTATCGGTCTATCTCATCACACAACAATGCAAAGTGTACCCAAATGTGTGTATATGTGCATCACTGGAAAAAAAACTATCCGCGGCACTGTGCATGCGTGTGTGTGTGTGTGTGTGTGTGTACGCTCGAACGTCCGGGCTCGGGCCGTGTCTGCGCTTGACCCCTTCTCCATGTATGAAGCAGTGTGTATAATTTGTAAATGTCAGTGGAAATGGCACGCCAACAGAGGTTCTGAAGACGTGTTGTGTTGTGCGACAATGAAGGACATACATGGCTGACAGGTGAGTCGGAAGCGGACACGTGAGGGCCAAACAAACCTTGAAGCCTGCCGCACTTCTTACAACTGACAGCCGTTACCCTCTCGATTAATGTGAGGACAGACAGCGTGGCACACACCCGTTTGGTATTTGGCGATTGCCTTTTTTTCCGCTAAAGTGGAATGTTTACATTTTCGTGTACAATGGCTGAGAAAGATAAAAAAGGATTTCAACAATAGGACTGGTTGTGACGCTATTACAACATCTGCAGCTCAAAACTCTTTTGACAAAACATATAAAGCCCCGGATACCAGGTATTCCTGTTGTTACAGAGAGAAGCGTTGACTCAGACTTTGCTGATGCTTTATTTAGCTTCCATGACAGAGGCATGCAGCCCGGATCCCCTCTGGTTCGGGTCAGAATCTGTTGCCATGGTGCGCGGGGTGTATAAACCTAACAGGACCTATGTGGTACACGCTGAGGGAATAGGCAGGGAAGCCAGCGTCTATCCGGACCCTGCACGGCTCCTGCATTATAGAGTTCACCAGCGGGTCAAAAGTGTCACCACATACATCACAGCTGTAGCAGAACGGCACACACCGTTGCCATGGTGATCAGCTATTCCCCCCCCCCCCCCCCCCTCCTGCTGTGCTAGGCCAAACAGTGGTGGGTGGGTGCCGAGATACTAGAGGAGACAAAAAGGATCCTGTGCGGGTTTAGTACGTTTCGGAGCGTGTGTGTGTCAAGTGAGTGTGTTTATTTGACCAGGCGCGTTTCAATTACCGCACAAGACACACATGTGTGCGCCCTCCTTGTTTGGCCCGACTATCTGTGGTCTCAGCTGTACTCATCAGGAGCGCCGAGCGGCAATAGCTAAGGTGCCCGCGGTGATGGGAGCCGCGCGGCGTGATAAAACCGGCGGAATGACGTGTCAGAGGCTCCATTGAACATAATCAGGCCGTGGTGGATGAGCTCGGGCCGTCGGGTTTCGGGGGACCATAAGTCTGGCGATTAAACATGCATGGGGAGAATCCTTCATCGCGGGGGCGAAACAAAGCCGCCCTGCCCTTCCCCACGTGTTTCCAGCATCGGCGCGGAAAAAAAGCCTGTTTCCTTGGCAACCCAAACTGGCTCTCTTTGTCACAGGAATGGGGAAGGAAGGGGGTGGGGGTGGGGGAGGGAGGAGGGGAGAGGCGGGGGCTGAGTGGTGGTATGATACTCCACGCTGACCTCCACCTGACCTCCAGGTGAACACACGCCACGTTGGTTTCTCCTGCTCTCCTGGAGGGAAAAAATGGCGATCGGTCCTTTTGGAAGAAACAAAGACGAGTTCATCAAAATGCCACCGCCAAAAAATCTCGTAACCGAGTTTGACAACTGCTCATTATTTACCCATAATTACAATGTTTGTGGTAACGATTCTAAACATGATCCAGGCTTACGGTGTCATCCTCTCATTATTCCGTGCTGATAGACAGCCCTGCCTAATTGCTCTCGTAAAAGCCTGCATCTTTTTCTTCTGCTGCCCCCGGTGGGCGGAGCGCGTAGGGCCGGCGAAGGTGAAACGGCGAGATGCAGGGAAAGGGGGCTGAGTGAAAGAGAAATGACTCAAGGCGAGGAAATGGAGGATGCAGTTTCAGAGAGCGCGCTGGTGAGAAAAAGACAATGGCTTGTTAATACAGGCCGGCCAGACAAAGAGAGGAAAGGAGACAAAGTGAGACGCCGCTTTTCTAATGTCGACCCTCAGCTGCTCCCATAGCGAGAGGCTGGTGCTCGGGCTGTAATGCTAACCTAGTGTTTCCCTAATGGGCTTAATGACATATGGAGCACAGATTGCTGCAGGCGCTGGCTCACTTTGAAACCACTGTCGCCTCCCTCAGGGCTTTGCGAGCAGTACATTATGGAGACGCGGTGACTCGGGACACAGGTCAAGTGGGTTGAACTTTAATGGTCTTTCACGTGACAACTGAAAGGATCTTTTCATGATCTGTCAGCAGGGGTTATACTTCTTTTTTTTTCCATCTAAATAAAATGCACAGAGCAACTTCTTCAAACCGCTATTATCGATAACACCACATGATGATACGCCTTCCTTCTGCAAATTTCAGACACCGGCCCGTGTGACATCTCCCAGAGCATCTCCCGGTGGCACATCACCCGCCATTTTGTTTCAATTTGTTCCCATCACCGATATCTCTTCCTCCTCTCAGCTCCTTTCGCCTGTCCACGTCTCGCTTGTTGTCTGGATGTCATCTTCTCGCGGACTGTTACTGATGATATCAGATCGCTGTTGGCTTTACGACGCTGGCAAGTGGAGCTAATGGGCTTTCAAATGCTTTTATTGTGAATGCAGCCTGTCAAGAGCGGGGGGAGATAGGATCGGATTTGATTAGCGGGCGACGCAGCGGCAGAATAAAATGTATTTAAATAGAGCGGGAATGTTTTTGCCATTGTCTGTGTGTGAGTTTAAAGAGAGAGAGAGAGAAAAAAAAGGAGACTTCACAAAGTATTTTAACTCTAATTTGCTCATTTTCACTAATCCTATCAGATGCCCTCGGATCATCCTTATCTCTGCAAGTCTTTCTTATCCCTGCTCCCATTCTCCTCTCTAGTTTCCCTTTCCCCCCCCTCCATGTGCATCCCTCCTCTCAGCGCAGGAGAGTGCAACACTGCCTCTTTTGGCGGAACACGGTAAATGTGTTCCTCCCCGGCAGATGAATGATGCCAAACAGACACATTTATATTCATTTAGGACTGAGGAGGAGGAGAACCCATCTGTAACGGATGTGATAGGAGCCGCCATGTGTGAGTGTGCGTGCCTCTCAGCGTGTGTCTATGTGTAGGTGTATGCACATGCATGTTTGAGCGCGAGTTCCAAGGTATCCATCGTTTGTGATGAATGGATCATGCTTTTGTGTGAGCTGATACCGTGTTTGCGGGGTTTGTGTGTGCGTGAGGGAGTGTGTGTGTGCGTGCACAGGCGCGTCTGCGTGCAAGCGAGGTCATTCCCCGGTCACTTGTTCAGGCTGCGTGATGAATGAAGAGGAGAGGTGCCTACAAAGCTGGAGAGATTTGGGAGAAACATTGTTCCGCAGGGTTAAAAATGGTCTTGTGTTGTGCCAGAGGCTGAGGGAATGTTGCTTAGAAAAAAAAGGAGCGCTGCTATTTCAGTGGTGGTTCATCATATCCGATTGCTCAATACCAACCCCCGAAAAAGTAATAAACTAATAAAATATTAATATTTCTGATTTGATTGTGCAGATTTAATCAGCGAGAGTTTCAAAGTAAATACGGTACCAGAAATTACGTCCATTTCTTCTTTCCTCTATGAGAAGAGCGGTGGAAGTGGCTGTGTTTGGTTTGGACAGCAGGGTGGTGGGGGTCAAAGACATCTGACTCAACCAGGAAGTATCAGGTTGCAGTAGACAGGAAGTAAGTCGAGAAAACAGGAAGGACTTTATAGGCAGAGAAGGCTACTGGAAGTCAGCCGCATTAACAGCCATCGGGGTTGGTCGGCACGGGGCCAGAACATGTGAAGCCGCTTTTCCACTGGACAAAAAAACCCACTAACACCTTCTCGCACCTGGCTTTTGTCTGCAATGGGAATGAATAGGACGGGAAATCACTCAGGGTCAAACCCTTTTTTATCGGCTCTGGCTCTGATCAGCGGTGATAGAAACACGACACCAAGGTGAAAGCACTAATTTAGTCTTGTAGCAGAACTTTTCCTGCACAAAGTTATGGAGGCGACTAACACCTCCGGACATTGCCATGTAAATAGCCACAAACGTTTGTGTAGTTATTGATTTGGCCATCTTAGGAATTATTCTTCATATTGTGAACTTTTGTGAAAGAAGTCATTCACATTTATTGATTGCAGGTTTACCCACATTTTAAAAAGCTGCATGCGTACACCGGCTAATTTTAGTATAAAAAGAGGTAAATCTGTGTTTGTGTATGAAAGTGATATTATGACAGTGGGACATATTTGTGGGTGAATAAGACAGATGGCTCTCTTCTCAATATCTATAAATTGTTTTGTTTTGACACCTCTCGTGTGAATGTTGGATTTCCACGCTGTTATTTAATGATGAAAAAACAAATCAAATCAATCACCTCTGATCGGAGGAACAACTCGTGTGTGTGTGCGTGTTTGTGGGTGTGTGTGTAGCCAAATGTCCGTCTGCATGGGTGTCTGAGAATATGTGCTTTGGACGTTGTGGTCAGGCAGAAGTGCATTGTGGGATCGATGTCCACACCTCGTCCTAAATTATTCATCCTGTCAGCTGGCCTGTCCACCATCGCCGTGGAAACCGCTGACCAAGAGCTTTGCCCCCATCCCCACGGATTCACCTCTTCATCCCCTCCTTGGCCCTCACTTCCTCCTCGCTCGCTCTCTCATTATCTCATCCCTGATCCACTCATTTACAGCCTCTCTCAGTCCTCACTCCCACTTTCCAGTCCGCCTTACTTCTCCAATCTTTTCATCTGTCTTTCCACGACTCCCATTATTCAGTATATCTGTCTTCCTCATTAGTCCTGAACTCCCACTGACTCTCTCTCCTTCTTTCTCTTCCTCTCTCTCTCTCTCTCTGTCTCTCTCTCTGTATTTCCCCATGCTGACACTCTCTCCTCTGCTGCCTCCACGTTGCTGACTAAGATCATAATGTGTTGGCTTTGTAGGATGTTTATGTTTGTGTCTTTGAAGTCTGCCCCAGTGGCCCTTTGGAAGTCAGCCATAATCCCAGTGAGCCACTAGAGGTTGTTCAGTGTTGTGTGTGTGTGTGTGTGTGTGTGTCTATTCATCCTCATACATGTGTGAATGCACACGATCAACTCCCCAGCAGTGTGTGTGTGTGTGTGTGTGTGTGTGTGTGTGTGTGTGTGTGTGTGCGAGAGCGTGCAAGTGCGAGTCAGTAATTGTGACATGGCTCATACATCATGGCCAGAGCCCGTTTGATTACAAGCGGAGGGGCCCGGTGATTAATCGTCGAATTCAGCTTCCTGGCCCGAGCTGTGACACCCGGTCACAGAGCATCTGTACTGACACACCCCCATAGCCCCACGGCCCGGCTCCAGTGTACCCCCATACCGCCTACACCCCTATACGCACTCCCACCCACACACACACACACACACCCATGCATGTACCCCCTGCCTCTCTTCCTCACCAGCACTCCATTACCTTCTGCCCTTCTCTCGCCTCCAACGCACCTTACCTTTTCCCTTCATTCCTCCCCAGTCTCGACTCCCCTACACTCCTCCTGTTTAATCTTATAGCCCCACCCGCCCACTTCGGTCCCCCTCTTATCCTCAACCGTATATCTTGTCTTCCGTGCACTGCGCTCTCCACCTCTGCACTGCCTCATCCTGCCTCTCGTCCATAACCTTTCCCTTTTAAGCCGTTCTGTGCAGCCAACAGCTTAGCCTCTCTGTTTTGATCTTATCCCCCTGCAGCCTTTCCCACAAGCTACGACCCCTGCACTCCCTTTTACTTTTATATACATATGATTTATGTAATGTGATTATATATGAGGACAGAAAAGTGGTTTGGTGGGTTGCGTTTTAAATAACACTCTTGTACAGCAATGTTTTGCATCATTACGACGATGCTTTGCATTCCTCCACACAGGCGCAGGCCGAATATTTCCATGAAGGAAACACAAACAATATGCAGAATGGGCGGATGATGAACAAGAGCCTCCGACCAGCCCAGCCAAATGAGGAGCTGGAAACTAAAGGGAGGGGCTAGCTCTGTTGCATCCATTTGGTTTGTATAAGAAAAGTCTGACATGGACGCACATATTTTTCAGATAAGACTCTGCCTCAAACAACACTAACTTATTTTTATAAACCTATGCAAAAATGGCAAATTTTTTAAGGCTTTTGACCACAGCACATGATGCAAATGCAACTTAACAAGTCCAAAGAAGTGTCCAATATTTACATAGTGGGGAAAAGGTCGAAAAAAATTAGTCTCAAGTTATCTAACTATCTATCCGTCTGTCTATCTATCTATACATACTAGTCAAAGTATCCCCTATATGATTCGGCTCCCCACTAAATGTAACTTGGTTTCCTCACGCACACACATGTAATCTCAGTATATCGGTACATCCATCCTTACACACACTCACACCTAACTGCCTATAGCCGAGAGCTACTTCTGTACATAAGCTCCAGCATCTAAAAGCATCTCCACCCTCAGGTAAAGGTTCATGAGATCCAGGTCCCTGTGGCCCGAAACAGACTTTAATCCTGGAGGCAAGCAACCGTCCCGGCCAAACCAGACTTGTGCTGACAGCTTGAGCCAAGTCTCACTGTGATTGTTTAGGAGTAAGGTCGATTTGGTTAAATCAACATTTCTCTAGTTCTTTGCACATGTCCTTTGTGTACATATGCAGGATTTTTTTTTCCAAACAGAGACTTGTTGTAAGAATTTACAAGTAATGATACGCCCACACATCAGAATATTGGTAGAAACAAATTGTAATTTAAAAGGAAAGCTTGATGTCATTCTAACATTTTTGTATGATTAACAAATCCCATGAAAACACCAATATACCACAGCTGCCAGTAAATACAAATAAATTGATGTGCACGAAAGGCTTTAGTCGATCACACAACCAGGAGTTAGTTGTGTATTTGTTATTAATACATATTTGTCTCGCTTGTGTTTTATCATCTCAAACTGACATAGTGTCGGAACATCAGCCAGTGCAACCATGTTGACGATTTTCTTTTCAAAAACAAGGGAGTCCCACAGCATATGTTCATTAGCTTTAGCTTTAGCTCCTCAAACAATACTTGTTAGTGGGATCAGTTAACTGTTGGTTTGTTAGTTTTGTTGAAAAAATAAACATGTTAAATATAATGATTTCCTCAATAGGAAACAATGGTAGAAAATATGTGAGTGAGCAAGCATATACTAGTGCAATGTAGAAACCCTGTGTGTGTGTGTGTGTGTGTGTGTGTGTGTGTGTGTGCCTGTGTGTGTGTGTATGCGCCCGTTCCCCTGGCTCTCACCTCCATGTGGTATCAGGATGAGGGATGGTCCTGCCAGCGATCAGCCCAGGCCTGGACTCAAGCTCCACACAAGGATTCCCTGCTGAAACCATTAGTCTGGGCATTAAACACCATTAGAGTGCGCACACACACACACACACACACACACACACACACACACACACACACACACACACACACTAACACACACAAACACACACACACACATACATGTGGTGTTAGTGCTTAACTACAACCTTACACTCACAAATATACATAGTACGAGCATTTATCTAGATGCACACACGCACATACACACAGACACACAATTAGAAGCGAGAGTGGAGCGGAGTGACTGCCAGACAAATTGGCTGAAGCTGAAGGGAACAGAGCAATAGAAGTGGAGAAGTTTAAAGAGAAGGAATGATGAAAAAAGGAGGGATGGCAGACACAGGAAGGAGGTTGGAAGGGCGTTGAAAATCCACTTTCCCTTTAATGTCTCATTTCTCTGGCTATCATCTTCTCTATTTGCCTTTTCTAATGCATAATTAATTAACGACAAGTAAGAAATTAATTTCCTGGATGTCAGTTTTTTTTATTTCTGTAGACTTACCTCATCCCCCCCCCCCCCCCCCCCCCTGCACATGAGTGCTCCTTTCATATCTGTATGTATTTATTACCTGGGCCTGCCTGCATGTGTGTGGTTGTGTGTGACTGTGCTCTCGTGTTTCCTGCTGGAGCGAGTGTGTCCCCGGCGAATCCAGGTGTAATTGGGTTAGAGACAACCAGGACAATGTGACACCTGCAGGTCTCAGCTGTGCCGCTCCCCGCTGCACTGGCCTGGAGTCAGCTGGAGCTCCGTCATCTGGACTCGCCTCAGACCAGAAATGGCCTTTCTGGGACTGATCCAGAGCTGGAGGCTGCGCTGGGCACGGCGCAAATATCATTCTAAATCCTCACCTTTTGTCTTGTGGCTTGACAGGAGCGGCGAGAGACGAGGAGATTATGTGACATCCATCTTATAATATTAAAGTGTGTGGCTGTGTGAGACATACATCTTAAAAAAAAAAAAACTTTGTGGCCATTATGAAGAGGTTCAATTTAGACTCACAAGGTTTTAAGGTTTAACTTTTTATTGTTTCCATAATTTCTGAAGAAATCCGTAATTTTAATAAAGGTTTCACTTGGTCGTCAGTGCCTCCATACCCCATTTGTGCATGCCTCTGCATCAGCAGTCCCTTAACAAATGTAAGTTTTTTTTATATTATTAACATGCTGATTGATTAGGTCATTTTTGGTGAAAAATCCCATTAAGATTTTGGATCATCTATAAAACTAATACTATTTATTAAGATGGACGACAGGTGTCCACTTCCTCCCACCAACCAGAATTGAAGCCAAAATATCCCAGGTACAAACGCATTTGGAGTCAGAGTCTACTTTGACTTTTTACTTTGGTCCATGTCACATCATCTAACATGGAGGAGGCAGGGTTTATGATCTATACTGCGACCAACCTCCAGGGGGCGATCAAGGTAGTTTCGCTTCGCTTTTTATAAAGCAGTCATGTCATCCATCTTTACATACAGTCTATGAGCAAAAGAAAAAATATTCTCCCTCTGTTAATTAAATGCATTAATTCAAGCAAGAAATGGAAAATAAAACCAGCGATTCCCACATGTAATAAAACATGTATAGGATATAAAACATAAGACGATACCCAGGCAGACGTATGCTCTGAAAAGCACCTTGTGGCCTGAACACTGCTGACAAACACTCACACGCAGCAAATGAACGCTGCTGGTGTGTGACAGTTTCCCGGGTGCCCTCCTCATCCTCTGATCAGGCAGAACTTGTGATCACAGACTGATATCATCACACCAACGTCTCCCTGTCACCTCACATTTCTGCTGCTCATGTCTGACGACGTCTGTCTCTCCAGGCCCAAGTGGCGGCAGACCATGCTAACCAGCGCGACGCCATCGGAAGCTAATAAATCATCTGTGGTTTTATTTCAGATTTACTCGGACCGTAATGAAGACGCGATGGGCCCCAGGCCGTAACCGACGGCGACAGGATGACACTGATGAATGGCTAAAGGTGCATTCACTACAGTCGCAAGGAGAGGGAGGACTGTCAGGGTGCACCCTCTCTCTCTGTGTGTGTGTCTGTGTGTGTGTGTGTGTGTGTGTGTGTGTTTGATCAGTTGCACTCCAAGGATCTGTTAGATCACACAGAAGTCCTGCACTGTAGATGGCAAAAGTGTTAAATATAATATAAAACATGTAGAACCTGAAAACTGTCAGTCCTCATCATCATGGTCATCCTCACTGTTATCATCATCACCATCTTCATCATTATCACATTTCACACTATCACATCACATTATCACACAAATTGTCAACAATTATCAATGTCATTATCAGATATATTCTAAACGGTTGTCAGCATTATCCCCATCATTCTAATTCTAAACTGTCCAAAACCTCAACCATTAATATTCAATTCCTTGCATTTGAATCTTCATCATCATCATCTACATCATTTGTCCTCAGCATCACCCCCCCACCCCCACCAACATCATCATTGTTTTCGACATCATTCCATCCCACAAACATCCCCATTGTTACATATGACCAGTGTGATCATCATCATGTTTGTTATCTAATCAGCTGTAAATAACTCTTCACCTTGTTATTAACTAGATCGACACATTTTACATCACCACCACCATTTTGACTGTCATGTGACGTACACAACTATGTACCCTACATCATAGGCTCAAATGTCATCGTCACTAGCATCACCTTTGTCAAGAGTTGCTTCAATGGATCCCACTTTTTGTTTTCCAAAACCTTAACTCAGGTATGTGCTGATGCCCCGTATCAGTCCAGTACCAGTGTTGTCTTAAATTCAAGGAGGCTGCACCAAGTTGCACATACTCAGAGATATAAGTTCCCTAAATATGTCAGTCTTTTCCATCAAGATCTGGGAATTATTGCCCAAATATTGCCTAATTTTTTTTTTTAAAGCTAGCAATGTCAAAGAAAGTTACTCTTAAAAATCCTGGATTTGCTCCATTGTATGGATCTGTCATGTGTGTCAAATTGTAATGGGTTCTTTCTTAGCCAAGGTTCCATCCCTCCACCAGGTTTTGTGGCAATTCTTTCATTAGTTTGAAACACACCAAGAAATGCATAGGGGCAAAAAACTCTTACTTCTAAATAATTTTAACATCCTCAACATCTTTTTATCAACAGTGATATTGGTAATAACTAATCAACAGTTATACAAAAAATCCTTTAACTTTATCACCTTCATCATCAACCCTATGATCACTCTCCTCCTCCTCTTCAATGCGCTGACATCCCCGTCACTCTTTCTGTGTCGCTGTACTCCATTACACTGACTCTGTGTTTTGATTGCCTGCTCTTCCTGTGTGTGTCATCACAGTCCTCTCCGTCGGCCAAGGACAAATCGACTGAACCAACTCAATGCTTCAAGGCTGGCAGCTTCCAGTCGTCTTGTCAATCAATGAATCCATACGCAGCTTGTCTCGGTACCTGACTGGCACAGCACTTTGTGAAGAGCACAGGACGACACGGGGGAGTCATACACAATAATGTATGAATGCACGTTTGTCAAAGTTCCCACCAAATATTGCAGCAAAGCATTTTGAGATTTTATTGGGAAAAGCAAGTTATTAAATTATAACCTCAAATATAACTTAAAACACACATATCTGAAGAGCTGTCTTTGAAATAAAATCTTGTAGGCTCGGGTTGTGAATCTGTATGGGGTGCAACTTGTTCCTTTATGTAGGGTTGCAGCAGCAGCCGGGGTTGAATGTTACGAAATAGTTAAATGGCAAAAACCAGACCCCTTTGTTTATGATCCATGTATCATACATGGATCACCCCTGCAGAATGACCCATATGTCTGCCATTGATCTGTAAACTATCTCGTGGAACAGCAGGTAAGAGGATTTAATAGTTGTACACAAAAGCCGTGTGTTTATCAATGTTGCAGCGAAACAGACACTTTGGGAAATACTGAACTTAATGGATCGACTGCAGACCAGTGAGCCTCTCATCACTGATTAATGCCTTCACTTTAGTTACTGTTCCCACCTCCAGCAGCAAATTTAGTGATGTTCTTTTCCATTATTAATCCAGAACTGATAGTTTCCAGGAATCACAAAACATATTCTTACGGCATTGGAAGGAAAGGATTCAACGAACGATTAAAGACAAGTTTAAGAATGTTTTATCTTTGAATTCAGGCATCTTATTTACATTAATATGCATGAGATACAAAGACAGTTCTGTGTTAACGACCATGTTGAATCCTATTTTTGTCTTTGCCTTCTTGACAAAATGGAAAAGAAGGCAAAAACACTCTCCAGAGTGGATAAAGACCTGGCTATGTTTGTTACCTGTATGTCATGGGGATAACACACATTGTGTGATAGTTTTTCTTTTTAATGGTTGTTCACATGGTAAAGATGTATATATATATAAACTTTGGACACAGTGCAGGTGTTGATAATAAACTGTATGATGAATTCTATTTATCTGAATCAGTTCCAGCACCAGCCCACAGCCTGTATTGCGACGCTCCTCATTCCCTGCGAATGGGGCGGACGTCATGCAGGACTGAGCTGTGGTAGGCTACTGTTAGCCGGTCGCTCTGTGGACCACTAGAGCAGTCTGGATTTTGCTTGAGCAACCCACGGATACGTTTTCAAGCAACTTTGACGGTGCGCCAGGTGGCGGCTGGGTGAGAATGTTCAGGGCCGTCTCTGATTCCCAGTCCGTCCCTGGTCCTGGTATTGTTACTGGAACACCTAGATGGGATGGATCCAATGTCAGTGATAATAATAAAAGCTAAGCTATTTAAAATGTTGTGGATAAACTGTGTTTTTGGGCGGAATTTACTGAGACAATATTATTTCCATCAGAAACACATGGCTGTGGTGTGTACCACATATGCCTTTGCAGCTCACAGTTTGTATAGTATTGGGCCCGATAGTGTGAGCGCGTGTTCACTCCATCACCCGGCCTCTCTAATTACTGCTGTTTGTCCATGGTGAGGCAACATGAAGCCGATTGACCTTACTGGCTGACAACCACCATGAAAGGACAGATAACACACTCCTCTTTTACATGGGCCTGGCTCCATCTCTCTCCCTCCATCTTCATCACTCCCTCTCACACACTCTGTTACCCTCCTTCACTCTGTTTCTCCTTCCCCCTTTCTACTCCTCTCCAGCGCTGTCACTCTCTGGCTGCAGAATTCTCTATCACATTCTCTTATCTGGTTATCTACGAAGTCTTCCACGATCCTCTCTCGCTCTTATCCACATCTATCCCCCTCGTCCTGGCTCCAAATGAAAACTTGTGCCCTGTTTACCTTGCTGCAAAGCTTAACAAGGCATTAGCATATCCTGTGGGTCTTTCAAATTTTAGATTTCCAATGGGTGGCAAACCCACACATTGCAGAAGCGTACAAACGTGTGCAGATACACACAACTATGAGCGCACAAAGCCAGTTAATGAGAGCTCAAGGCCCTTCTCTCCTAACGAACCTGCTGGTAATTAAAGAGCCCCTGGACACGGGCGTGTCTGCAAACTGCTTCTAATTAAGCCCCAGCGAGCTGATTTAGCTAATTAGCTAAAGGCTCGATGTCGGACACCAAAGCACTCGGGCCCCCGGCGGAACACAGGAAGTTACCACCTCCCCACATCGTCCCTGGCAACACTTTTAATTTCCTGGGGCATTAATCACCAGTGTTACAACTGTCGCCGTAGTGACTGCCATGCGGGAACGAGGGGGGGGGGGGGTATTTGGGCTGCAACCCTCAGGGCGAGAGGTGTGGACCATTCGAGGTAAAGCTATGGAACGATAGCACCGATCACGTGATGAGTTCACACCTAGCAGGTATGAAGGGGAGGGGCTGTTTGAGAATAACAAGCTTTTAGATCAACCAGCTTGTGATGGAAGAAGCCATTCAATAACAAACCCCTGCCTAACATGCATAAATCTGCTCTTCAATTTATCAGCCATCAGGTAAAACCATGATTCATTTCAACTTGGATCAACTCTTTGTTAATTTTTGTATTGGTTGATCTGCAAAATCGTCACTGAAATAAGTTCTGATGTCTACGAACACTGTGAGGTTACAAAGAAATAACTGCAACACAAGCACTAAACTTTCCAGGTCAAGTCAAAATTATGTGGCAGCTGAAAAACATCTATTCAAAAAGCCGTTGACACTTTTCTGCCAGGCGTAGCATGCGCTGTTATTGGGTATTGGCGTTGTCAATCATTCTCGACAGCCGCTTGCCCTTTCTGATGATAGTAACCAATCAGGCTTGGGCACTTCTGAGTCAAAGGTATTGACCTGCATAAAAGTCGTGCATGTCTCACTCGCGGCAGCAGAAACGCTGCAGCAAGGAGACGGACGCACCAGGAGAGAAAAAAGGTGCAGGGTTTATAGATCGATAGACAGATCAGAATGCTTCAGTATATTCTCACACGTGGGTAAAGTATTTGGCACAAAATGAAAATGCTCCGGATATATTTGGGGACATCAGTGACATCACAATCCTAAAATTCCTTATTTCCTGTAAGGGGAGGCCTGGATGTAAAAAATGTCATACAGGTGCGTTTACCAAGATTTAGAAGGTAATTGGGGATTTTCATGATTCATGCATATAGTATAACTTCTTCAAATGTTATTCACATTTGATTTCAAGGAGTAGAAATACCTTTTGAGCCATGTATGAAATGATGTAGCTAAATTAGCGTATTTTCAGAAACTAGATGTTGTTATGTTTTAAATAATGTCTCCTACATCCAATTTGGCCTCACATTACTTATTTTATGTTAACCTTAGTCATTTGGAAAGTGTCAATTTTAAGAGGTACCTGCTGTGAAGTGCCACACTTAAAGGAACGGGGTGAAGGAATGTGATGGAATCGTACAAACATGGAAAATGTCCCACACTTTTGGACATTCTCTCCTTAAAACCATTGATGATGACTATTCTGAAGGAATTACCGTAGATGGCTCAGGAGCAGTCGTCACTCTGGATAATCTCTTGAAATAAAAATTTAAAAAACAACACAAATATCTCTGAATGAAGAAGAGGTGTCACACACAGATGAAGAGACACTGATAAAAGATGACAACTTTGAAATACGACGAGATACAACAAGTTTTTACTGATACAGCGTGATGCACTTAGGCACAAACATTTGATGTCCCCTGCGAAATTCATATGTTACGTCCTTCCTCCTGCATGCTGCCCCCCCCCCCCCCCAAACGCTCCGTAGACATTTAGTGTTGCTGTTGACATGTTGAAATGCCTGGAGAATCTCCTGCTGCCGTCTTCATATGTATACAAGGAGAAGTCTGGACAAAGTTTGGATCACGGTTCAAGTCTGAAACCGACTTTAGGGTTGGAACCTGCTGGGGGTTGGGAAATACTCGGGTTGGCCTAATGAGCCCGTTCCTGGAGCACGCACGCTGCACGCCATTGCTTGTACCTCGACTGACAGGCACACGTGGCCAATAAAGAAACTGGACTGGAAACTTTGGGCGGTCCACCAGCCCATTGATGCATCACTGGTCTAAATGGTACAAAGTTACATTGATTTCCATAATTAAAAGCACCTCCGGCAAAGTAGTGTCTGTCATCTGCACTATGTATAAAGGTTAGAATTTAAGCATATGCAGAAACATAAATTGAGAGTGAAGTGAGTAAGTACTGCTGTCGTATCACGGGCATTATGAATTCAAGTGTTTCTTAAGTCCTCCCGGAAATCACAGAACTTCTAAGAGCGGATACGTCCCAGAGCAGACGTTCATCTCGTTTCATCTGCCTCATGCTCGTTTTCATCTCTCCGTCTTTTCCCTCTCTGTAGCTCGTGTCACCAATAACTCAGCTTCCAACTTCATAGCTGGAGCACATCTGATCCCCATTCATTTCCGCGCTGGGAGAGGGAGAGCTGGCGTTGGCCACTAAGGCCCTGATCAATCATGATCTAGCACGACAGCTTGTATTAGAGACGGAGAGATGGCGGGAGAGAGAGATACAGAGAAAGAAAGAGGGAGAGAGAGGGGAATATAAGATATTCAGACTTTGATATTTCTCTTTGGGAGATGCGTGCGATTTGTCAGCATGAACAGATGTGATCAGAAGCCGGTCAAAAGGGAAAGTGTTGGAGGAGGAGGGAGGGGCGGAAAACGAGAAAAAAAAAACATCCCCAGCCTGGTTCGTTATTAAGAGATTAAATCCCATCTCTGACAGACGTGTCAGTGTGGGAGACAGAATCGAGCATGGCCGGTAATTTGACTAGTTCCCTATCTCCTCGCCGCTCAGTTGGCCGATGACAGCCGGGTGACAGAGTGTTGAATATGCAAGATGTCTCCCCCTCTATCCCTCTAAATTCTACCATCTACCTCGCTGTCATGGCTACCTCAGAGAGAGACGCACACACATGCACACGCACAAAGATATGCAGGCACACACGCACACGTGGCCCTATGA
Source organism: Pleuronectes platessa (assembly GCF_947347685.1). NCBI lineage: Eukaryota > Metazoa > Chordata > Actinopteri > Pleuronectiformes > Pleuronectidae > Pleuronectes > Pleuronectes platessa. Next base: position 10,633,449 of record NC_070643.1, read on the forward strand.
AATGGTTAATTTGGGCCATTTGCATTCGCACCAAGAGGTTCAGACTCCCCAGGATATTGACAGGTGAAGTCTTGCAGGTTCACGTCTGTCACGTGTGTGCAAGCAATATGAATTGTTCACATTAAAAGTCTAGCTTTTGTATGTGTGTGTGTGTGTGTGTGTGTGTGTGTGTGTGTGTGTGTGTGTGTGTGTGTGTGTGTGTGTGTGTGTGTGTGTGTGTGCGTGTGTGTGTGTGTGTGTGTGTGTGTGTGTGTGTGTGTGTGTGCAGGCATTTCCACTGACAGTTCCTGTTAGCCTGATGTGCAGATCCTTCGAGCACACCCACAGTGAATCCAGTCAGGCCAGGTGTTATTTTAACACTCACTTTCGGAAGATGAACGAGGGACGTTTTCCTCCTCCTCCTCCTCCTCCCCTTCCCGTCTCACACGTTCTCATCCCCTGTTTTCTCCTTTCTCCCCCTCTAGTCCCATCCCTCCATTCGGAAAAGCCTGACCCAGTATTACGGTGACATTATGGGGCCACTTACCGCCCTGCTAAAATAAACCCCAGTGAAGGAGATGTGTGACAGAACAGGGTTACAGCGCTCCGTTGCGCGAATTAATCAAACAAATAAACGAGGAATTTAGACTTAAACAGGGAAGATCTCTCCCTCTCTCTCGGCTACCTTCGCTCGTCTCCTCTCTCAACTTGCAGCTCCTCTGTTTGTTCTCGTCTGAGACACACACACACAATCTTTCAAACATGGAAACACACTAAAATGTTACATGCATGCTCATGGACATTCACGCTCAAACATCTACCTGCACAGTCACAGGTGAAAAAGGAAAGACTGACCTGACCTGTTTGACATTCATCCAGCATTTTGAATAACGAATGCTCAGCTTTATCTTTTGCTTCGGACCAGATGTCTGTTGTAGACGCAGGCAGGGCTAAAGCATGAAATACATTTATCCATTTGGATTTTTAAACAGAATTCAGCCGAGGAACCTTTGTCCTATCAGTGCTTTTAACTTTGACACGCTTTTGTAGCTTTCTCTCTCAACAGTTGTTGTGAAATGTAGCTTTGAAATGCTAACAGGCTTTGAACAACCCCGAGAGCAGGCATGAACTTGCTGAACTCAACAGTAGCAGAGGTAGGTGAAGTGCAGTGTTGTAGAGTATAAGTGATAGCAGGAGAGCTTGAGTTTCCAGTCGAGAGAAAGTATATTGCACCCTTACCTTAAAGTACTGCTGCTATGATTCACTGATTAAAGCATTTGTTTTATTTTTCATTTTGAAAGTTTACTCTTTGGATGTTGTATGGCTGTATTTGCTTTCTTTAAACAAACGATTATAAAAATGTATATAACCTCAGCCACACAGGGTTCTCTGAATCAGAAAACCTAGTTTGATGATGTCGTGAAGCAGCGATGGATCATGGGAGTTTTCATCACCAGAGGAAAATCCACCTTACAAGACACAGGCGCCAATGATGCTCACGGACGAGGTGAGGTTTTTAAGTTTTATCCACATTGCAGACAGCAAAGAATCCTTTTGATCCATCATGAGTGACCACTACAAACAGTGGAAGAACAGCTGAGTGACTGGCTGACTGGCTGGATGTGGGATTTTCCTTCATCACACGCCGTCTGCCCTGGAAAGGTCACATTTAAAGTGGACGTGACTCATTAAATAGGTGACCAAAATGAACTTGGATATGTAAGTACAAAGTCAACACAATGTATAAGATAGGTCTAATTGTTTTAGCCATTTTAAAAGTGAATTGTTTCCTCAATTGTTGGGGTTATGCCTTAAAATGATTTTCTCCAAATATGTTATAGAAACTGCACCTTAATTTTTAATGGTATGGTTTTTTTTTTGGAGCACCTATACCTTACATGTAAAAGATGAAACTTATGTCTGAGGTTGTTGATGCTCAAGCTGTTGACAGCAAATCCTTCCCACATTGTGGCTTTAGCTCTACTGCTCCTGAGTGACTGAATTGCAAGCCCTCACCACTGTCAATGATATCAAATGAGTGGAATTTGGAATGTATTTCTTTTTTGCCAACATCCACAGCAAACTCTCATTCTTCACTCTCGGAGCAATTTTCTCACCGCAGTCAGGAATGCTGTGTCACATCCAAGTCTTAGTGGCAAACATTCGCTGGAGCCTGCTCACCTTTTCCTCTCTTGAAGCTTTCCCTCGGCTACAAAACCCTGAATATATATTGGACAGTTTGCTCTCCACAGTTTGACACATGATATACAGAGGGCATTTAGAGCCGTATGTATATCCACCTACTGGAGAGGTGTGGGGACCCTGTGGACCAGGGTTTTAGGGTTTGTCATCTTCCACTGAAGCACCCATTCACCGGAAAAACCCCAGAGGAATGTGTGCTTGGTTTGATTTAAACCAGTTAGCTCATGCAAACATTCAGTCACTGTGTCGTCTCTCAACACGCTCCGCTCGCTCCCAGTGTTACATGCTGGTTACCATAGCGACGGCCCATTCCGCATGCAGGCAACATCTTGATTAATCTAGAAGATGACAGTGCGACTCTTGATGGGGACAGCTCCCCATTGATCTATAATGAAGCCATTGAGCTGCATGACGAATGGAGGGGAAGGAAATTTGTGAGCACATGATTAATGAAATAATTAATTAAGTAACTGGATTGTCTTCATTATCCAATTCTCTGTTACTTGAACTCGCATTAAAAAGTTTGTTTGCATGTAAATATTGTTGGGGGGTGCGGTGAGGTGAGCTTTGTTTTGCTTTAAGTATTCATTTTCTCTCTCTTCAACATATGCAAGCAAATGTTTTCCATGGGAAGAAAGCAGATGCCTGCACATGAAAAAGTCGGAGTGTTTTTTCTCCAGAAGTTTCGGGGATGATTTCTTATTGAGACAATCAGATTAATGAACATCTGAGTGGCTCGTCTCATGAGCCGAACACAATTGTTTCAGCCTTTCCATTTTTTGATAACACAGATGATTAACAGTCTTAATGAAGAGTTAAGTCTGTGATCCTATTCCCAGATGTGCCTCCCAGATTACTTGGAAGGAGAGTCTGTGATTGCACGGTGTCTTTTCCATCTGCCGCCTGCTGTTGCCGGGTGTGCGGGATGTTTCCTGGACCTGTCGTCGGGACAGCGAGCTCTTCCAGTGAAAACATGAAGTAATTTTGGATCCTGTCCTCAAAAGCTGGCGTGCTCCTCCTCCATGAGCTTCTTGCATGTGTCATACCTGGCATCAGACATTGACTTCACTCTAACTCGAATGGAAAGCCTGTTCAGATTTCCCATAACTCACATCATAAATAGGCTGATGTATGGGCTCCCTGGGCCAGCTTGGTAGCGAAATTTAAATCGGCTGCCATTGGACACCACAGCAGCTGATTCTGCTAATGACGTATAACACTGAGGACTGCATGTCTGAAAATCCCAGTGCATGCTCTTCTGATCCTTTTTTTTTTAATCACCCCCCTGTCTCTGCTGAAGATTTGAAAGTATAACACAATGAGTCAGAATCACAGATCTTTTTTTTACCCTGGGAAGAAGTTTGCTGAGTGTGCATGTGTTTTTTCCAGCTATGCCCGGCTGCACAGGCCTACAGACATACCCACACCTGGGAGCTACCCACCGCTGCCACAGCATTCCACCACAGCCCATATTCATTTGCAGAAAAAGAGGCATTTCTGCATACAGTCTGCTGGATTCCAAATAACCCCCCGAAGAGGCTGTTGTTGCAGTCCATGCCCTGATATGTGTGGCTAAAGTTTACTCCTGTTCTTATGACACATCCATGAAACACCTCAAGTGGTTCAAAACAAAGCGAAAAACAAAATCGATCACAACGAGATACAATATGAAATTTGGAAGATTCTGCAACGAGGTGAAATGTTCAATAAGGCTATTCAACAAAAAATGTGACTTTATAGATGAAGTTAGGAAAAGAGTCATTTTCAGATATGACCTCTGGAAAATGTCCAGACACTAGGAGTCGGAAATTATCCGGAATTTGCCTTTCACATATGAAGAATGCAGGAGGAGATTCTTTTGTCATCTCCAGAGCGTTCAGTCGAGGGGTAACATGGGAGGGGGGACAAAACATAAATTCCGCTGCTGAGTTTGTTTTCGGGACGTTGATGGTGGCATCGGCACTTATCATCAAAAGCTGCTCAATCAAATTCTCTTCCGTCTTCTTTGTGAAAGACACCTCTTTTTCACCCTGAGATGATATTTGTTTAGTTGTTTTGTATACGTCTCGTGTAAGAATTGTCATTAACACACACATTCGATTTCACTACAGGGCTGGCAGGAAATGGAAAATGTCTGGAGCCTCTGAAACAGAACTTTGCGTTCTCACATCCCTTCTAATTAATTTTTCCGGAAATTATCGGTGCAGTGCATGTTCAGGGCATGTCTGAAAACATCTTAAATGAAAAGGTGAAGAGTCCTAAATCCTGCAGGAAAGTTACACAAACTTATCTAGCACCCTTTCATTTGTGTAAGATCCCATCCAACTGAGGAAACTGACACACAATAACACTTTCCCTATTTCCTATGCAGCTAATAAACATGTATAGAATCCATTAACCCACCAGTCTCACTCTCAAATTAGTGCTTTTAAACAGTTGAGCTTTAGATGTGGACGGAATAGGTGTAACCAATCGCGTAATGTTTGAAACCAACTGTGACCAATCAGAGTTCATCCAGGAAGCTTGTGTAACTAACACTTCCAACAGGGTGAATTTCACTCTTCACCAAGTGTTCTGCACACTTTCGTTTTCACTGCCCTGCTCCACACGGTCTAAAACTCCATTACAACAATGTTACAAGTGTTCAAATGAAGCTAATGGCCACAATGACTGCCCTAATGTGTGCGGATGACCATGAAAGCATGCACGTGTGCATCTCTGTATGTATTTGTGTGTGTGTTTGAATGTGTAGTTGTGTTTATATGCAGCGTTTGCAGGTCTCCCTGTTGCATCGTATTGGAGATCATTGTGCATCCATCAGTATGCCGTTAAGCAGTGGCCGGCGAGGATATGAAATGGCTCTCACTTTGGGGCTATCGCTGATCAATGCTCATAAACATTTAATGTCATAATTAGCCATCAGGCGGCACAATAACACATCAGCACTAACAGCGCCGGGCACGGACGGCAAGACCGCAGCACACATAGACACACATGCTCTGACACAAACGCACCCACAGACTAATTTCTTTTGTGAAACATCTCTGGTACATTGAGTACATTTATTTTATGAACCACAGCCAAGGAGATGGAAATCACACACAAACACACACACACACACACACACACACAAACATTAGCTAACTTGCCTCACACACTATTAAACAAACACACACCATCAACCATTCAGGCACTAAAGTAAGGTGTGTGCTCAGAGTGTATGATGTTATGCTATGGTGAGGGTGAGAGATGAAAGAGAGAGTGACACAGGGGGAGGGTGGTGGGGTGGGGGGGCATTATCGGGAGAGGGCTTTACAAAGTAAGCCAATTTATACAAGGTATCCCGACTCGAATTAGTGGCTAATGACTCTATTAGCTTTCATTTTTGCACCGAGGAGATTTTCCTGCATAAATTAGGGCCCGATCATTGGCAAAGTGTCACGGCCAAAGGACAGTTTATAAATACAACAGCCAGGCCCTGTCAGCCACACCGGGCGCTGATATAGACGTCTCCGCAGACTTTGTCGTTGAGCCCAACAGACTTGTGCCAGTCAGACGGTGACAGGGGACCGTGGGGGTCCCGGGGGGAGCTCTCTCGCCGTCGTCCCTGAAAAGGTCAACTTGACGCGGGCACAGCCCATCGACCTGCTCCCCTGTCGGCTCCGCTGATAAAAATCAGATAAACTTAAGACCACTTATCGATCCAGGCTGCGGAGCCTTAGGCAAATGTTGGCTGAGCCCCTTCTCCTCCCTCTTGTCCTCTTCCTCCTGTGCATATGATTACACGCTGGCAAATTAAAAAAGAAGGAGGGGGGGGTGAGAAGGCGAAGAGATGGGAGAAGGAGGTAGGCAAGGAGAGGTGCAGGCAGGGATTCTGGTTTCTCTAAGGAGAGGAGAGGAGGCGAGGTTATTAAGAGAGGTGAGA